>NC_086250.1:35109272-35425679 GCF_021018805.1 Prinia subflava | reverse complement strand
AGAACATACAAATACCACATACTGCTAAAGATTTAATTAAATACTTTCAATAAAGAATCAGAAAATTTGTTTTATATTGTTTGAAAAATATTATCTGCATAAGCATTTGTTTTAAACTACTGATGAGCCTTCATTCCCTTGATTTGTAATTCCACACTCTTTCGTGTTTCTGCAAGGTGAACTCTAGAGGAAGTGAGGTGAATATAAACCGTGGAAAAGTTGGCATGCATCTATAAAAAACCCTATCTTGGCATGATTGCTATTTATTTTGGCAGTAGGCTTTTATACCTTCTAAAACCAGATTATCCTATATGTCTTCTCAGTTTGTCTTTATTTATTTTAATCTCAAAGTTTAGACTATAGAAAGGGTGAGTGTAGCCAAAATCCATTTCTTTCTCACAAGACACCATGAGCTGGAAAGGACCTAAATATTGTTGCTTATTAAGAACAGTGGTCACACTCCCCACTCTCCAATTATACCATGAGAATGTGTTTGAAGTCCTCATTTTGTCATAGAGGAACCAGCTGGTTGTTGCGTTCTGTACGGTTTTGATCAGAGCAACTTTCTGAAAATAAAAATAAACCCTGTATTTTACCTAAGATTAGTAAGTTCTGTATTTAGACAAAGGTATAAACAAATGAGCTAGTTAATTTTAATTGCATACAAAACTGTTGTCATCTTGGCTTCTGAAATAAATGGCTCTTTGGCTATTCTGTCCCTTTTCAATACTGTATACAAGCTTCTAGACGGAAAAGGCAATGCTTGTACATTCAGAGATCTTACCACTGTAAAGGAAATGGCAAGAAGCAGTATATACCTTTCAGCTAACATTCTTCTCAGTAGTGCAACAAGGCAAACCTCATGTCCCAGCTTAGATCCTCCTGATTGTGATCCAAATCATAGCATTTGCATAGTCTGACCATTCACAGTTTTAATGGGGAAAATAGATTGGCAAACCCTGTAAATTGGACTTGTCTTTTGATTTCAGCATTTAGTTCTGCTGTACCTAGATGCAAAGTGGTTATTTAAAGCCACACCTTAAAGGGAATGCCATGGGAATGGGATTCCACTGGGGCTTAATGGCTTTAAATGAGCACCTCTCCCCAATAGCTGTTCCACTGAGTCCTGCACTTTTTTCATAGCATTACTTTTGCACTGCGCTGGATTAATGGAGTCAAAACAAAGCACTGTATCATGTTTTTAGAGATACTGTGTTGCATATGTTAATACCTTGCTTCTGCATACTGACCTCAGGCAGTGGCTTAGGATGGCATCTGCAAACTAACTCTTCAAAACATGAGCTGCACACAAAGTGCTGTGATGACGAAAATAATCTTTCTCTGTATTTGTTTTCCAGCTAAGAAGCTCTTTCAAACAGGCCTTTGGAAAGAAAAAGTCCACCAAACCTCCTTCCTCACATTCAGACATAGAAGAGCTGACAGATTCTTCTCTTCCTTCCTCACCTAAGTTGCCCCACAGCTCAGGAGAGTGTGCGGCAACATCGATGAAACCATCACAGTCAGCATCTGCGTAAGTGTCTCTCTGGGCAAATGGGATGGACTGGGAAACAGACCTCCTTCCCTAGCATGGCCATTTGCAGTCCAGAAATCATTGTAAACAGCTGTGATCTTTTAGTCCTGACCTCCATCCATTTTCCAGTTTTCTCGTGAGCTTCACCATTTACACACTGGTTATGCAGCAGCTCTTTATTCAGTCATAATCTTTCCTCCTTTCACAGACTTTACGCAAAATCACCCAGATATCCAAACTTCCAAAAGCTTATGTTGTGCTCTCCCTGCACCATTAGCAGCTCTATCATAACCACTTAGTAAAGGCCAAATGCTAAAGTTTCCTTGTTTTCTTTTTTCATGACATTCTAAAAATGTAATTTTTTTTCCAGGTGGCTATTAATTTTTACAGTATATTCATTCCTCCTGTTATTACTTTATCTACTTTGTAGCTACTGATGTATACAATTTTCAATCTATTTTCTCTCTTTTATCAGGATTTTATCTTTTATGGGATTTTGTTTTTATGTTTTATTCAAATCACCACCCTTAAGGTTTCAGGTCTGAGAACAAGTCATCAGTCAACAGCTGTCCCATTTCTTCAGTATTTTTTGAATATCTGATATGTTCTTATAGACCTCCAAGCTCTTATTCATATTCCTCTGCTTTATTTTTTTCATTCTGCTAAACTCATAACTTTCTAATATGGGGAAATCAACTTCTTTGAACCAAAAAATGCCTGCTACTGATGCTAGCCTTACTTTCCTTCTCCTAATTGAGAATAATCAGGTCACAATTACTCTTTCTTAAGGCACTCAAGGAATTCTAGTCTCATGACTGTTTTCTTAGATAATAAATGGAACATACAGGGAAATAAAATTTCATTTCTTATTTTCTTAGCATAGGCAGGTATGGACACATCACAGAAAGAGCTGTACCATAATATTCGTGAAAAAAAAATCCTAGTGTATGTCTTTATTAATCACATTTAAAATATCTGTGCATGTTTTGAATGATATTCATTATTTTTCCTCCTCTGTTTGACATATATTTTATTTGCCATGAACTTCTTCATCTTCCCTTTCCTTGCGATTTCTTCGTATATTTTCTTGACCGAGTCCCGTGTTCTAAACCATTACCTTTACTTTCTTCCAACTGCATCTGTCTAGTACATGTGTGTGCAGGTCATCTCTAGTCTGGGCATCAAAGAAAAGGCAAAACGGTCGTGTGGTCTACAAGCATAGATCCCGGTAAAACTGAGTGTGGGGCATGGAGTTGTATACCCAACTGCTGACCTGAAGAGTGCTGCATCTTCTTTTCCCAAAATGCATTTGCATGTGTTCTGGCAATTAAATGCTGACCTTGGTTTCCTTTTTCTTTTCCTTCTTTTTTTTCTTTTTTTTTTAATATTAGAAGTAATAATCACAATAATAATACTTATTTTCATAAAATACCTTTCATATTGAAATTTTTCTGCAGATATTAACTATCTATAGTCACAGTAATAGAGAACAAATAACATTTACTGAATTGACTGGAAATACTGCTTAGTGTAACAATGTAGCTGAAGTTCAGTGTTTTGTTTTCTACTGTTGGCTCTGATGATGATACAAGGAGACAAAATAGTCTGACATGAGAGCTGGACGGTTGTGGGTCCCTGAACCAGACATGTTTCAATCCTACAATGTAATGGTTTCTTCCCTTAAAATAAATGCTCTTGAAAAATAACCACATGGTAATCCAATCTTCAAGGGGAAAAAACCCAAAACCAACCCACATGATTTCATATATCGTACATTACAAAATGACAGGCTATAGGCAAAACATCAGCCATCACAAATCAAAACCATTACAGATCAAAATCTTCTAGACCATAAATTCAAAGACTGTCCCTTTGTGTAATATTCAAATCAGAGAAAAATACTTATGCCTTACAAATAATAAATAGCAGTACAGTTTAATCGGCACATTTCAGTTCTGACTATTGTTAAGCAGAGAAATCATAAACTTTGCACGAAAGAAATTATGTGAGTATAAAATCCTGTTAAAACCAATGGATGATACACACTCAAAAAAAGATACCTCAAAAGTAGTTAAGAATTTGTTTTTCGCCATAGTGAACTAAACTAAAAAGCTATAAAGCAGTCTGATCACTTTTTCGGGAGAGGGCTTTTTTTCCATTTTTAATTTGCAGTTTGGTAATTTTCATGTTTCTTTGATAAGTTTCTTTCTTCACTCAAAGGTTTCACCAGCAGCAAGCATTTTTCTGTTCTTTGATATTTAATAATGACACTGCTTTGGGGAGAGAACCTTCCTTTAATCTCCTGCCTGTTTCCTGCTCCTCTTTAGGATCTGTGAGTGCACAGAGGCAGAGGCTGAAATTATTCTTCAGCTAAAAAGCGAGCTGAGGGAGAAGGAGCTGAAATTAACGGATATTCGTCTGGAGGCCCTCAGCTCTGCACACCATCTGGATCAGATCCGGGAAGCCATGAACCGCATGCAGGTCAGTGCAGTAGCTTTAAGTGATGACAGAGATGCACACCAAAGGTATGACTGGGGTATTTCCTTTCCCAGTACTTTGTTTCAGGTACCAAAACCTGTCAATGCAAAGTAAATTGCTGGATTGACAGTACTTCTGAAGGATGGGTATGATAAGTGTTCACCTTATAATAAAGACATTCTTAGCATATATATTAGTAGCTAAAATGTGTTTAAGAAATATGGAAGAAGACATAATCCCTGCCCAAAGGATATTTATTATCTCAAGCCTATGACAGAGGTAAGCAACATGACAGAGAAACAGATCAAAAAGTGATTTCTACAGCATTTTAAGTCCTTAAGCCGTGGAGGGGGCCAGGATGTTATGTGCATACTCTTCCATCATTGCTGATTCCTAACTCAGTTATGGCTGCCAAGGCAAAGAATGTAGAATTGAACTAACTACTGTATCCAGCATCATAAAATTTTGCTACATTATTTTGTTACATTGCTCCAATTCCTTTGTGATCACATTTTTCATTAGAAGATTTTCCCTTCCATGAGGCTGAAAGGAGTGGCAGTGTTCTTCAGTGGAGCACTGAGCTTTATGGGACTCAACTCTGTTGCTTCCATGCAAATTCCCAGTACTATGGTGATGCCCAAAAGTATCTATAATATCCACACAGTATGACATGGGTCCTTCAGTGGAACTGGGCCCTTCTGGAATGGCAGCTAAGATACCTGTGTCATCCCTGAAGGCACTATAAATCTGCCTTTTGGGAACAGAATCAAGGCCGTGGGTTGGGGATTCAGGTTGAGACATGGTTGGCTATATTTAAAAGTCTAGGAATGAGCTGCATGATAAACTTCTGTTGTAGTCAATCGAGTTTTAGTCCTGTAGTATTGAGGGCTGAAGAGCTATCCTAAAATTACCCCAAGATAGGTACAGAAGGTGAAATGGAGTTCTTTGAGCTTAGGCACTTTTTACCGTTTGAACCAGCCTCAATTATTTGCATTTGCATGACATGTCAGTTTAGCATTTTTCCATGGAAGGCCGTGTTTGTCATGTGGAAACCCACATTTGCACAGCTGAATCCAGCCCTGTGCTTTGTGAGCTGAATTGCTCTGTGTTGGATGCTTAGGTCACGTGCACCTTTAGGCACTTTTGTGTAGATGCCCATAGCACCTGACTTCATAACTGCAGAAATGGTGTGCTTGGTGTCTTTTCTAGACCTCTTTGTTTACACAAGGCCTGTATCCATCTCAGCCAGATCTTAAACATCAGGGTACCTGCCATCCTCTCAGGTGCTCACACCACTAGGTGCCAACATTACTGTGGGTTATTTGGCTGAACTTCGTTTAGAGGGAAGACTTATCAAGAACTTGTCCATAAGTATGGTGTCATTTGCCAGATATAAGTAAGGCATTGATCTTGAGGCACTGGAAGGTTTTAAGGAACTATGAGGAATAGAATACAGTAAATTGCAGTGCTGGAGAAAAGGATATGAAGGCTTATCATCTGATGACAGTCTCATTCATACTGGGAGATGAGTACCTGAGCCAGGTGAACACCTCAGAGCGAGGATTCAGCTGTAGGCACAGTTCTCCAAAGTCTGAACTTCCTCAAATCTGGGCAGAGGCAACTAATTGAGACAGGGTTATCGCCATTTCTGAAGTTTGGCGAAGTCCAAAAGAAGTCCAAAAGAACTGCCTTGCAGTTGCCAAACTGTGATAGAGGATTGATGAGGATTGGTAAGGGGAAAAAATGGGACTGGTGGAAGTGATACTTTTAGAATCAAAGCACCTTAAAAACTTAAAGCTCAGGTGAATTGAAGACTGCTAAGAGCTGTGTAATTAATCAGCATAAATTGCAGAGTGGCTCTTGATTTGAACCCTAGACTAAACTATGCACACATCTATTACCTCCCGTTACTATTATTCTGGTTTGTCCCTTCCCTTTCTCAATCTCCTCAAAAAGATTAGATCACATACCTGTGTGTATGTGATCTAATCTTTTTGTAGCTGTAGCAGGGGTTTTTTATGATACTATCTATCCCTTATGTTTTTACTTGTATGATATTGCTGTGCAGCCTCCATTAAAAAATGAGACTTTTTAGCAGGGTGGTAGTGAATGTAGAATTAAATTTGATATGCAGAACTGTCTGCAAGAATAAGCAGTTGCTTTGTAATGCATTTTTGGAAGCTAGATTTAGCTGGTACCAGGATGTTCTCAGGCTAAGTTTTCATTTTATTATTGTACATTCAGTAATCACTTGGCACCACAGCAGATTTAGCTAAAAAAATTCCGGTTGTTCTGATTCATCTGTCACTGTCTGTTTTCATCAGAGAGAGTTTGCACACTGCTGTGTGAACAATCCAGTGTTTGAATGATCAGAAAGTCTTATTTGATAGCAGGAAATGTTGTGAAACTGTTAAAGTATTACTTTCTAATTTTTCATTTTTAGTTAAATTTCTCTGTGAAGTTACTGCTTAAATTTTTTATTCAATGGCAGTAATAATTTTCTGTGGCTTTAGAAACATCCAGTAAGTTTCTTAACTGATTATTACCTGAGGTATTTGACAACAGAAAGTAGCTGAAAAAAATGGGGATAGGTGGGAAGATTCTAATCACATTCATATTATGGTCAACTGTACAATAAGCACAAAAACTTGAAGCTTATATTGTTTAGTGTCTATCTTAAGGCAAAAGCTAAAACAAGGTTATTGGGGCTTTTCCCTTCATTTAAGAAGTAAAGGCAGTCCAGTTTTCACTGTATTATATCTCTGCTGTGAAAGTGGTAAAGCAGTTAACTAGGTCAGGGGAACAGCATCACCAGAGTAGTCACCAGCATTGGTTTTCCAGAAGAATAACCTCCTGTGCTTTTGTGTTGATTTCTTTTGTATATAGAATGAAATTGAGATATTGAAAGCTGAGAATGATCGCTTAAAGGCAGAGACTGGAAATAGTGGAAAGCCTGCCCGGCCATCGTCAGAGTCGTCCAGCAGCACATCATCTTCTTCATCACGGCAGTCACTAGGACTTTCTCTGAACAATTTAAACATCACAGAATCTGTTACATCAGGTGAGCATACTTTGGGCACTTGCACGCCTCAGCAGTGGGCCACACAGGAGAAGCATGACTGGAAATTAAAACACCTCATATCGTTCAGGTTGATGTCGAGTATACATTCAGTAATGGTGAGGAGGAAGAATTCGTGAGGTTATGTCTGAAATGCAGCTTTTAGAAGCCCCTGAACAGCAGTAGGACTGATCATTATGTTTGCTTTGTTCCTAGGTATGACACTCTCTGCCTATGTAGTTTACAGGACTCTTTGGTCATCCAGTTTACAATTTCTTTGAAAAGAAATACCTGTTGAAGTATACGTGACAACTGTATTGATATATTCTCTTGCCCAGATGGGCATATGAGTATAGTATGTGAAACTTTCTTCTTTTGGTTTGCCGATCTTTAGTTATTCAGTTAGCTCCCTTAATTAGACTTCATATTTGCAGCTAAGGCAGAAGGTGGTCTCAGTTAGCTTTATCCCTTACATTTTTTTTAATTTGGTACAGCAAGCTAGCTTGTGTTGGACCAAATCACCATTTATCACAGGAGCAAACCCCCTCCTGGCCTATTAGGCACTCTCATTGTCTTCTGTGAATGAAGTAAAGCAAGCAGAACTTTGGTCCACATCCTGAACATTAACATTTGATTATTTTCCATGCCATGGAGTTTATGATAACAGGCCTTCCACTTTTTTTTTTGATAATGTAGCCAAGAAACAGAGGTGCTGTCTCAAACATTAGAACCAGGAGTAAAGCAGGGGAGAAGCAGCACTCATTAGCATAGACGCCACAGAAATTATAATGCAGTCTCTGGAAGCAATAAAAATATGGCTAATAATTGTGGAAAGAGTCTAGGCAGGAGTACAGCTGGGAATATGCCAAACTGACTGTAATTTGGATTGGCAGTTAGTTATATTATCTTGCCAGTCATTGATTACATGGATATTTGAACATTTTTTCTGGTTAATATCAGATTTTGAATGAAAATTGGTATATTTTCTATTTACATTCCTGCTCTTTGAAAGGTTTAACTTTTAGCATGGAGGACCCTGAACTAGGCCTCAACTTGCAATGAGGTGTTGCAAAACCAGGGAGAAAGAATTTAACTGCTCACAGAGTGACATGTGTTCAAAACAAAAACAAAACAAAACAAACAAACAAACAAAAAATCCACCAAAAAAATGTAACAGCATTTTTTGCAATATAGTAGTTATATAATGTCTTTCATGAGTAGCAGCCATTAGCACTTTGTTGCTTGGCACTAACTCTGTCTAGATACAGGAAAAAAGCATGTAGGAGGAAAGGTCTGAAGAAAAGGAGGGGGAACTACATGAGAATACAATGGGTGAAGAGGAATGGGGGAAAGAAAAGGGAAGGTAAAAGATAAGATAAAAGAGTGAAAATTAAGAAAATTAGGAAGAAGTATTCAGCAAAAGAATAGAAAAAATAAAAGCTGGAAGAAAAAGAAAGGGGAAGAGGAAAACAGGGTAAAGGAATAGGAGGAAGGAGAGCAGGATTGGGAGAAGTGGTTGGATTCAATGATCTTGAGGGTGTTTTCCAGCTTAAATGATTCCACTATTTCATAAACTTTATATAATTTTCTGTGTTATTGTTCTGAATGTTTTTCTCACATGCAAAGTAATTACTTTTTGTTATAAGAAATTAAAGATAAAAGGGTGCCTAATGAGGAGTGGAGAATTTCATTTGATTATGAATCTAGAATTTTTGATCACTGTGATGATCATTTTGTCGCCGTGCCAGAGAACTTGGAAGGGTGACAGCTTCCCACCAGGTCTTGTGGGATTTCTGAGACAGCTGGAGTACTACTGAACAAAAGCCCCTGAGATATGGGGAGGTTAATCATGATGAGGATTAAGCTCAGAGAATTTAGTACTTTGGCTCTTCATATTATAAAAATGCCATTGCCCTTTCTGAGAGCAATGTCTCCAATCAACCACGGTCATCTGAAAATGACCAAAGCTATCCACCGTCACTTCCTAAGGATACGAGGATACCCTGAAGATCAGTGGGAGCCTGGGAAGGGGTTTGGGGTTACAGGCACTCCTATTTCAGTCACTCACTGGAGTGAAAGGAGCAAACAAGGACCAGTACAAGAGTGTGAGAGAGCTCTGACCAGAATTGAACTGAAGTAATCATAGCATGCCTAAAAAGCATACCTGCCAGGGTGTAATTAAAGCAATTAGTACCACCATGAAATTAGAGGTTCTTGGGCATCTTCTCAGTCCCTTGTAGCACTGATAGAGAGAGCTGTTAGAAAGTGGAATTTTTTCCTTTGCTACACAGTGGTTCCTCATTCCTAGACTTGAAGAATTAATTTAAAGGGCTACATAAGGGTCATTTAGAGATCGAAAATTTTCACAGGGTGATCATACCATAATTTGCCCTCAGATAAACTATGACATTATCAAAGCTCTTAGGTTTGCTCAAAGATTTGTCAGATGTTCCAAAAAAACAAGACAAGTGAAATGAAATGTTCAGTGGTGACACAAGAAATCTGTCTGACTGGAACAAAGTAAGCATAGATTTATTAAAACTCACAAAAAAAAAAGAAAAAAATGCCTTTGTTCAATGAATTAAAAAATAAAAAACAACAGCAGAATCCACATTCTAGATCTGGATGTAAGTTATCAAACTTTTAACTTGAAAACTTCTTTTTTAATACATTAAAAGAAATTATATTCATAAGCCTTCTTCGGTTTTCCTTTGAACAAGTGGCTGAATCTTACTGGGACCTCATTTAATTTGGATGAAATCTGACCTTGTGCAGACTACGTCATGAAGTCGATGTTTTTCACACAAAGAACAAATGGGGCTTATGTTAGTGGATTACTGTGCTGGCCTTTGAAGAAAATGCAAATCCATAATCTCATCTAATTTTATAGTTGGCTTAAATGTCTAACAGTAAAATCTCAGAGAGAACATCTAGAAGAAAGCAGCAGTTTTATCACTTGCAATAAAGCTGTAGGCCCAGCCTTAAAGAGAAATACATCTGCTTTCTCATTTTAGCAGTTAATGAAGTGGTAGGAACAGAGATACAGAGTAGATCAAAATCACTCTTTACCTCCAAGAAAAATGAAGCTTTTCCTTAGAGGAATGGCAGAAAATAGAGTGGGGTGAAAAGGACTCTATCCATGCCATATGTAAAGAAAGTAAGGGAATCACCTGGAAAGTGAAATTAAATGCTATTTTATTTAACAGCAAAAATATCAATGCAAGGATTTCTTGTTTTCTCTTCTTACAGCATTCTAAAGGGCAAAAATGAGTGCCCAAAGACATAAATTTATTTTCGTTTTTAAACAACATTACTTTGTGAACATACTGTAATTTTGAAAAAGTTACAAGAGGGAAAGCAAAGACAAGATTATAATGCAAGATTTTATTTTTGGAGTCTCTATTCATTTCTACATTATTAAAACTCCTAATATTCCTGCAAAAATTGACAACATGTAACTTTTTTTTAAAATGGTGAATTAGGAATAGGTACAGATTATAACAATTGCAAGTTATTGTCATGGCAGCCTTTCATTTTATCAAAAAAAATCCTTTGAACAAATATTGAACTGATGATGTGAACATAGTTGATGTGATTTTTCAGACTGATCACTTCCCTTCTTTTAATGTAGATATTCTGTTGGATGATGTCACTGATGGAGCACTCCACAAAGAAGGTCACAGTGTCAAAATTTTAGTCACTATAAACAAAGGCTATAGTCGAGCCAAGGTAAGTTCATTACCCAGAGCAGAATTATAGCTCAAGCAAATGCTAGAATATAGTAGCTGAAATTTCTTTCAGTGTTTTAAGCCAGGAACTGAAGGGAAATATCCCATTGATAGCAGCTCTCTTCTCTGTCATCCATGCTCAATACAATTAGGTACACTCCATAGTCTAGTGTCATACAGCCTCTTTCTGCCTTTGTGGTGGCTTAGACACTACCAATTCTTGGTTTAGTTAGTAGTAGGATATCCTGGGACTTGCTATCTCTGTTTAAAAGTCATTATAAATTAGATCTATGCCTTGGTCTCCTTAGGATGCAACTATGAATTTGCTGCTGAGAAATTGTATTGTAATGTTTTCGTGTTCTGTGTTATAAAAAATTATAAATACAGTGCAGCCTTTCTTTTTAGTCATCTCTTTAAAAACACAGATGCAGTCAAAGAGCAGAACAAGACTCTGTATTCCCTTCTTTATGAAGATGTATCAAAGTAATACAATTTATACCTATTTCTGGCAAGACTGTTACTGAAGTTGTAACCTCTCATTCTAAATAATATTCTTATTCTTCATTAGGAAAACTATGAATCTTCATAGAAGACTAATTAGCACCATTTTTAATCCAGTTTCCAAAAATCTCTCTTTGCAGGATCAAAAGCCTCATGCATACCTGATAGGATCAATTGGAGTCAGTGGAAAAACCAAATGGGATGTTTTAGATGGTGTAATCAGACGTCTCTTTAAGGTAAGACACTGAAAAATTGGCTTAAGTATTATTAAAATTTTAGAAAATTCTTGTATTCTTTGAGTTGTCTTGCCAAGATTTTGTTTTGGTTTGGGTTGGTTTTTTTTTGTTGTTGTTGTGCTTTGGTTTTGTTTGTTTGTTTGTTTTATATCTATCTAACACCACTATTAAGCTTTATTTCTAATGTCACAGTTCTTTTTTTTTTATGACTGTAGGCAGTTTTCCTAATAGCATTCATTCAATAAATATTTTTATGACTTATGTTTTCATGTAATTTCAGGAGTATATTTTTCGAGTGGATCCAACTACCAGCCTGGGTTTAAGCTCTGACTGCATTGCTAGCTATTGTATAGGGGATGTAACTAGAGCCCATAGCCTAGAAGTGCCTGAACTGCTGCCTTGTGGATATCTGGTTGGAGATAATAACATCATCACTGTGAACCTGAAAGGTAAAACCTGAGGAATATTTCCACAGATACTGTAGAGTTCTACACTGCAGTTCCCTATCCTTTTGTGTTTATTTTTGTTACACCTGACCTTTCTGTATTGTCTCTAGTTCTAGGACACGTTTATCACATAAACTGTACGTAAGACATTGCATAATATCTCTCGCAGCCTTTTGAGGGAAATCCAAGAATATATGTCTTCCCCTGCCCGACTGCCAGATCACAACAAAGTACAGATTTCTAAACAGTGGCAAAAATACCCACCCCAAAGCAGAGATTATGATGAGAAATATTTGTGCTTTATTCAGTTCCACAGGAAAAATTCTATACATTTCAAAAGCTCTAGGGATTTGCTACTGGAGGGGAGAGGGGGCCTTCAGGAGGACTTTACATACATGGATGTGACAACTGGTTACCCTTGTGGCTGTCACTTTGACCTTTTTTTTGTCATTGTTGCCAGTAATGTCTAAAACATATATCTTTGCCTCACTGAGCCTTCTCTTCACATTTACTTTGATTGCATCTCTCCCACTCATCTCAATTCACTACTGCTGTTTAATTTTTTGTGGAAGGATACCATTATTTCTACAGTAAGGAAGTTTTTAGCAAGGATTTGATTTAGAAGATTTGATATAAGAGATATCTTACCTTGTTTTGGGTGTAGCACTGATGCCATCAGGAGCTGTGCCAAATAACTACCTTAGCAAGGATAAGACAGGCCATTTTTCTTTTCTTTTATCCCCAGGAGTAGAAGAAAACAGTTTGGACAGTTTTGTGTTTGACACATTAATTCCTAAGCCAATTACCCAACGGTACTTTAATTTACTGATGGAGCATCGCAGAATCATTCTTTCGGGACCCAGTGGCACAGGAAAGACCTATTTAGCTAACAGGCTGGCTGAATATGTTATAACTAAATCTGGCAGAAAAAAAACAGAGGATGCAATCGCAACTTTTAACATAGATCACAAGTCAAGCAAGGTAAGTTACAGTTGAAAACGTAATCTATTGTCCAATTTGTAGTGGTGATGCAGAACAGATTCCATTAACTGGTGTACTCTTTTGCTGCTCAGTTAGCACTTCTTCCTACAAGAATTCAGTCTCCAATCCCAGTGATGTGTGGGGAGCAGATCTTCCCATTGTAAACAAACCATTGAACCACTGTCAAGGAAATCTCAATTTTCCCCCTCTTAAGGAAACCCACTTTGAGTATATATGCAGAGTCCAAGTCCTATGTAAATTAAATATTGGAGTGTCTTTAATTCCTGTGTCAAAGTTTGGCTATGTAATAATACTAGTGGAACTTGCTTTTTTATAACATCAGCCTTTGTTAGCCAAGATTTCAAAGGAGTGATTTGAAATTACTGTCTTGGGCTCAGTTTCATAATCAGCACTGGAGAGATACGACTGTCATGATTTCTGGTGTGCATCAGTCAGGAAGCTGACCATACTGAAATTGCCTCACACATCATGTCACGTTCCCAGTGATTTACATAGCTCGGGTTATCAGGTTTCTAGCAGGACCTCTGTGCTAGCCACAGATAATGCTATTCACTTGGCTGTCCTGAATTGAGTGTTCTCCTAACGGGTACCTGGGGGGAAAAAAATGGAACATAATGAATGCTAACGTAAGAAGGGAGAACATGGAGATCCCAAATGGGCGAAAGGACCATTCTGGCAAAAATAACTGCTTTTCACTGTCTTTATACAGAGGATTTGTGATGCCATTTACTTTGGCAGAGAATGAATTTATGTTTTATTGTTATTCCATACACACCTGTAAAGAAAATTGTCCCACAAAAGAGCCAGATTTTGAATTTCTGCTAAATTGCTTGGTCTGTGTTTTGGTGTTTGGCTGTTGTTTTTGGGATTGGGCTGGTTGGGGTTTTTTCCCTGTTTTTTTTTTTTTACTTCTATCAAAGTCCATGTAGAATTTTTGAGTTTGTAATTAAAAAAAAAAAAAAAGGCAACATTGTCAAATACTAAGGGTGTTTGAATAATACAGATGGCACTATTCCATAGAAGAAACCTGTAATTTTCCCTGAGAGACACCTGATCATAAAAAGGCAAAGAAAAATATTTCTTGAAATAAAAAGGTGTATGTTCCCATTAAAGAAGAAAAGATTCTGCTATCCCTGATCCAAAAGAATAAAATGGAAATAGGAACTTTGTCCATAATACTGAGTATTTCCAACCCTGACAAAATTAGATACATCTAGAGATACAGCTGTAAAACTTGACTAGCCCAAATTCTCAAGAGCAACTCTTGACAAAAATATGAAATGTTTTGGTTATAGAAAGCTCTCTTTTCCTTCTGCACTAAACAGCAGCTAGACAGCTGACAGGAAAGAAGAATTTACACAACAGATTTTATTATGAGGTGTGATAAGGCATCCCCAAGGGAGGCAGGCAGATTTTCAGTGAGAGTGCTGAAAGGAGATATCTAAAGGAGCAGTTCAATACACCAAAATTATGTGACAAAGTGGTGAGGTTTTGGTATATAAATGTGTCAAAGGTCCAAAAATTAGTATGAGTATCTCAGGCCATTGGAAATGGCCTTTTTATTGCAACATATTTTCCTCTGGATATAAGATATTTTATCAGCAAATTTGTAAGGAATATATCCTCCAGATCAAAATGCTTCAGTCATTTGCCTTGTGTTTAGCACCTTTGCTTTTCCTAGCATGTGGCTTTAGTGTTGCCCTGCGTAAGCAGCATGTTTTCCTGCATGTGCAAATCCAGCTGAGTGATCCACAGAAGGAAAACGCTTTAGCACTCATTTTGTCTTTCTGAAGTTTTTTTCCGGTGAAATTACATCTATGGTCTAATTGGATTCATCTTTTCTGGGCTTGGGGCATTTTTTTGTGATTTTGTTTTTGGTTTTTTTTATTAATTCTGCTGAAGGATCTGCGACAATATCTAGCAAACTTAGCTGAGCAATGCAGTGCTGACAACAATGGTACTGACCTCCCTGCCGTCATAATTCTTGATAACCTCCACCACATCAGTTCACTGAGTGACATCTTCAATGGTTTCCTCAACTGTAAATATAATAAATGGTAGGTAGTACCTCTTCTCTCTCTTTGCACACAGGTTTTACAATTAAAACAGTAAAAGTTCCATGTTATTTAGCAAAATAAAATGTCCCAGTGAAAGCTTAGGCTCTCATCAGCCATCTGCAAGGCTGTTGTGTTCTTCAGTGATTTTAACCCTTTTCGGCCAAAAACATAGTTCTCTCACTCGCTTCATTTACATGACTCCCATGCTTCTCACTGAGGTGTAAATGTACCACACAATTTAAGAATGTACTTAAACACTTGGCTGAATTATAGTCTTATCCTTTGCAACCTGTCAGATTACACAAGCTCACTTGTATCATGAGAACAGCTTACACTTTGTAATAGTGGAATTTGGGATAAACCATGCCATACAGAAGCAGCTGTGTATCTAGCAGATTTACCCTTCCCACAGTTTTCCTGCAGCAGTGCAGAAGTACAAAGTTGACTGACTGTCCTTTGTTCTCAAGCAAGAGTAAAAATAATGTTTTCTAGAACTTTTACTGGCAAATAACATTGGTTATTTCTGCTGTAAAAGTGACATCATAGGGACTACCCTTCATAAAATCATTGCATGCAGTATCTTACTCCTGAGATTTACTGGCTTTTGAAATTGAAAAGCTAAGCCTATTGCCAAATTATAAATTACATTAAGACAGGTTTGCTTTATTTATTTCTTCATTACAGATGAGCACTAGTGCACGAAATATGTGCAAGAAGTAAATCTTACAAGAATAAACATTTTTTAAAGGGTACTTCAGAAATATTTTAAATCTATGACTATAGTACACCCAAAGACTCTTTTGAAATTGGCCTACTGCAGATAATAAGAAGGAATATACTCTGAATATTTGAATGAATTCTCCCTCAAAAAATCCCATTGCTTTTATATTTCCAGTCCCTATATTATTGGAACCATGAACCAGGGAGTTTCTTCTTCACCAAATCTGGAGATGCATCACAATTTCAGGTACATTCACTCTGTATTTACTGTGGCCATATTTGCACAGCTTCCTGCTTCTAAACCATGTTCTTTGACAAATATTGATCTTGTGTCTCATCACAGTAAAGTATTTCAGTTTCAGTGTCTCTCCTCTATTGACGGGTCCCTGAATGGTGTTGGGGAATGGTAAAAGAAATAAGAAACTGTCTGGCACCTCTAGCAAGTAGCTGAAAATCATTGCATTTCTGCATTTCATTTGTCTTCAGCAGTGTCTTGAATTCCTGCTGGAACCTGAAATGGCTGTGTTGCAACAGTGAGCAGTAATGAGGTTTATTGGGGCAGTGTTATACTTGCTGACTAATGAGAGTCCATGACATTAGTTTCATCTATATGTTTAAGAGGAAACAATGTATTTGCTATTCATTGCCGCTTGACATTTATCTCTTCTACCCAGGTGGGTGCTGTGTGCTAATCACACGGAGCCTGTTAAAGGTTTCTTGGGCAGATACCTGAGAAGGAAACTGATTGAAACTGAAATAGAAAAGAACATACGCAATAATGAGCTTATGAAAATCATTGACTGGATCCCCAAAACATGGCATCATCTCAACAGCTTCCTAGAAACACACAGCTCTTCAGATGTCACCATTGGTGAGTCCATTGATGGAATGGTTTGAAACAGGGAGGCAGGCTGAGCATTTTAGGGTTTTGGGAAGAATATATCATTATTTTTTTAAGTTGGCATATCTCAATGGGAAGTGCAACATAGGTGTGGGGAATTTGTCTAGTTGTCTGCAAGATTTAAAAGGAGATGGAAAGTTTAATGAGAGAGTATATATATTTCCTGGTAGTTCTTCCTTTGTTGCTAAATACTTTCAAGTATCACAATTTTTAAAACTCAATTTAAAGAAAAAAATCACCCCAATAGTAACTTTCCTAAACTTTTTTTTCTCCTGCTTTTACACTGCAGTATAATTACAGCAATAAAAGCCTTTGGACCTGAGGTCTTTTAATGGAGTAACTATCTTAGCAGAGATGGCAGATTTTACATACCGTAGCTTTGCCATAAAACTTTTAAGTGTTCATCGAGCCCTAAAATTGGACTAAATGACACTAGTTCATTTTTAATAACATGAGACTGTTAGCTCCTTTAATGTTGTCCTGTTTTAATATTCTCTTAACTTGAGCTGTTCCAGTACTGCTCTTTTAATTTTGAGATTATTTTTTAGTGTGTTTCCTAGTTCTACTTTTTTTAATACACAACTTGACTCCTCAGGTCCCCGTCTCTTCCTGCCTTGCCCTATGGATGTTGATGGCTCCAGAGTGTGGTTCACGGACCTTTGGAACTATTCCCTGGTTCCGTATCTTCTGGAAGCTGTGAGAGAAGGACTCCAGGTATGTCATTTGTTTCCTAGAAATCTTTTTATTTGCTTTCAAAGGCTTTCTCCAAGCTGTTTTTAAACAGTGCATCATGGTATGAATGCTGTTGCATTTGCAAGAGGAAAATCTTTGGGTGGGTTATAGAGGGCAGACTATTCCTTTTGACTTGCTCTTACTTTGGTGTATGATTTGGCTTTGTCTGCTCCAGCACTAACATATCTTGTATTTTATGAAGAGGGTTTCTTCTGAGTGACTGGAGGAAAGTGGTATTTTTCCATTGGTTAAAGAGTTCCCAGCATGGCTAAATACAGCTCAGACTGTTTCCCTGAGTCAAGGCAGTCTCAGCCTACCCCTGAATAGAACAGTTAATAAGCTTTACACTGGTGCCAGAAAATAGCTTTGGTCTGTGTAATTCTCCTACCACCTGCACACACATGTAGGTACACGTTTGTGGGGAAAAGTTTGTGAGCAAGCATGTTTCCATAGAATCACAGAGAGGCTTGGATTGGAAGGGACCTAATAGATTATCTCATTCCTGGCCTTGAACACTTCCAGGGATGGGGCATCCACAGCTTTTCTGGGCAACTTGTTCCAGTGCCTCACCACCCTCACTGTAAAGAATTTCTCCCAAAAATCTAATCTAATCTCTTCTGTCTTAGTTTAAAACCGTTCTCCCTTGTCCTATCACTATCTGCCCACATTAAAATATTGTTCCCCCTCTTTTTTGTAAGCCCTCTGGAAGGTTGCAATGAGGTCTTCTCCAGGAGGATAACTCTCTGGGTTATACCAGAGGAGGCTAGGATTTTGGATAATTCCACATCTTTGGAGGAAACCTCAAACTGTACATTAATCCAGTCTCCTTTTTTTTTGTATTTTCCCCCCAATCTTTAATTGGCTTTCTCCCTTTTCCTTTTTTTGTTTATGCACTGCAATTCTATATCCTCTAAAAAGATGCTTTGTGGAAAGGCTTTTTTTTTTCCACACATGACACCAAAAGAAATTACTGCGTAGTGCAGAGAGGATTGTTATGGCAAAGAACTGTGTAAGCAGCTGCAGTTTCTTTATCACCTGTATTGTCACAGTGACATACCGATGCAATGGAGGTTTAGAATCTTGCCTGTTGAATATCTCATACTTTCCTAAAACTGCTTATCTCTCTGGGAATTACAGTGTTTATGCCTTGTGCAGAATACTGCCAAACATTTGATAGAACAGTGAGAATAGTGAGATTAACAGCACTTGTTTAGACCAGCTATAAAAATGCAGTGAAATATTCTTCATGCTTCTATTTTCCCAAGTATCAGGGTAACTGCTTAAGTGAAAACTTCAGTTGTGGAGCAGAAGATGGCAGCATATAGAAGAAAATATATTTGTTTCATGAGCTGTACCAATTTTTAGCTGCTTTGGATGGCTTCCATTGAATAAAAATATTAATAATAGAAATCTTTTATATCATACAACTAAGTGTTCCTGGAACCAAAGATGGATAGAAGCTGCCTTTCTGGTCAGGTGCTTTACAAACTCACTTGTCAGACATAGGATTTACAAGCCTTGCTCTAGATTCCAGAAAACATTTAGTCACCGTTAATCTCAGATGAGTGGAAGTGCTACAGCCTGAAATTAGCCTGCTACCCCTGAGAAACACTTCTCTTGGCTTATTTAGGCAGATCCCTGTTGTAGCAGCCTAGCCTCAGCTCTGGGCAGAAGTCTGAGTATCTGTGTTCCGAATGCAGGGAGCTTGGCTGCTGAAGCTCTGCATTCAGCAAGTGCCTGGCAGCAGCTGTGCAGATAAGCACAACCCATCATTCTGCCTTTTCACTAAGGTCCTCCCCTGTTATACTCCCTTTAGGAGTGCAGCCCACCTATATCCTCCATGAGTGCATGCCCTGCCAGTAGCCTTGGTGTTCTTTGGGTTGTGTGAAGCTGTTGGAGGCAGGAGAAATTACAAAAAGCCCTGGTGGATGGCTCCCCATCCCAGTGTGTCATTGTCACAGCTAAAGGAAATCTTTAAAGCAGCAACTGAGGGGCTCTCAGTCAACATGTTGCTTGTGCACAGCAATACACAGAGGGGTGAATTTTAGTGAGGAAGCTATTCCTAAAATTACAATATTCTCATTTTTACTTCCTCTGTCCTCCTCCTAGATTCATATGCATTTTATGCTTCATAGTAAGGAAAAATATATCCCTTGTGAAGTTCTTCCCTTAACCTTCTGAAAGTTATCACATTTAGGATGTGGACAGATGTCTGGTTCAGCATCTCATTTTGCTAGGAGAAGTGAACAATCTGTACTGCCACCTCCTAATTCACTTCAAACAAAACCCAATTAACTTGAATGCTTTTGATAGGTCTGTGTTAATTTCCCTGATATGCCTTAAGCAAATTACCTGGAGGTCTCATTTCACATTGTATCAAGCACTTGCTGTCATCTGCAAGTGTCACTAGTTATGGAGCATTTTCTAACTTGCAGCCACTCTGTGTATTGAAGGAGCATTAGTGGAGATGATCCGATCTCCTTAAAGTCTGAGTACCTGAGTACTGAGAACATCTGAAAGCAAATCTCTTTCTGAAATGGTTTAGATTTTTGTGATGACTATTTTTTCTGCTGTTGCAACTGGTGCTGAAAACTCTCTAGCATACTTACCTGTGTTATATCCGTAATCCAGATGTACGGTAAGAGGGCACCCTGGGAGGATCCCTCCAAGTGGGTTGCTGATACCTACCCGTGGAGCTCTGCAACTCTGCAGCATGAGTGGCCATCACTACTTCAGTTAAGGCCCGAAGATGTTGGTTATGAAGGTTATGCATCAGCAAAAGAAGGAACAACCTCTAAGCACGTTCCACAGACTGATACAGAGGGCGATCCCTTGGTAAGATTCAAACTTTTGGGCTTTTCAGTATGCACTTTAATCTCACGTGTTAAACTGTACACTATGCAGTAAAAAAGTACTGTGCACCTGTTCCACAATAGGCTTTTAAAATAAATCCTCCTGTAATTTATGAAAATGTTGAAGATGAAAGGAAGCAGGAGGGCATGTGTCACCAAGATGTTAATACATCCTTACATTGTTTGTATTTCCCATCTGCCCAGATGTATCTGGTATCTGGTACCATGTATCAGGTCTTCATCATTAGATTGTTTGGGTACCACTCTTCAGCAGCTTATTAATCAGTTTTAATATTAAAACATCTTTCCTCATTGGGCAGTTTTTCATCTACATTAGACAAATGAAGGACTGCAATATTCACATTATCTAACTTCCCTATTGTAGAGAATTTAGTGAAAATAGAAATTAGCCATCCTTCCATTTCTCGTAATATTTCAAGATAACTGATGTCTATGTAATAGTCTTAATGTGGAAAGAATGCAAGTGTGGTGGCATTAAACGATAAGAAGTTGATTTCCCTCAATGCCACGTAGTGTTTTATTTAAATACGATCCCAGACATTCGGGTTTACCATTGCCTTCTCTAATAATAGACTATTAAAATGCATCTGTTGATCTGCTATTCTTGTGTAGTGCTTTCTCTGTGGACTGCCTTTATCACAATTCAAAATACCATTTTAGAGAATTGTATTTCTAGAATACAGCGGCCCTTGGAAAAAGAAATTTCTCAGAGAAAAATGCTTTTAACTCTTAACAGTGTTAAGAAAATGGCTCCTACACCTCACTGTTTCATGTTCAAAAACAGACATTGTGTCCTGAACAAGTGTAGAAAATCATCTTATTTGAACTGCTCTTCCATTCCATAAGCTTTCAGGTGATATTTTGACCCTGTGATTTGGGCTCCCAGCACGGCAAAATCTCTGCTATGGTGAAGACTCAGGCTATGGGCAGCCTGAGTTCAGTGCCCACTCAGCCCTGCTCCCTGCACACTGTGGTCAGCATCTGTACCTGAGTAAATATCAGAAGCTTGAAAGTTGTGACTGAAGGGTTTGCCCCCTTCTCCAGGGGAGCTCCTGGGTGGACAGACACTGGGCTTGTGGAAAGAGGACACGTCTCAGGATGTATTGAACACACACTGCAGGTGTCCTGTGTTTGCAAGCATAGATACCTATTAGAGTTTCAGCAGAAACTACACAAAAGGGTTTATAACACTGTTCAGTGCCTAGAGAAAACATCACCACGCAAGCTGAAAGCATGGAGATGTAAGGATTTCTGAGCAAACTGGAAATAGAGGCTTAAAACATAAACTGATAGGAATACATCTTTGGCTTGCCTGCTTTTTGTAACAGCAGTGTATTTGTTCCTTGAAAAACACTGAGGAGCTGTCAGCATCGCTTGCATTCCTTAGCATGCTGGCAGAAGTAGATGCTTTATAAATAAAATCCTGACCATTATGTAGTTAGACATCAAGCATCCAAGTAATTTTCTGAATCTTAGTGCTGCTATTTGATGATTTTCAGATGGATTTCAGGTACTAACAGTCCATAAATTATGAGGGCCTCTACTCTCTTGGGTAGGAGGATCTGTTGCTGTTCCACTCCTGAGGTCAGCCCCTCAACTGCAGATGGAACTCATTTATGAAGCAGCTGGCCTCAGTCCACCCCTCTCTCATTCCTTCTCCATCTTTCTCTTGTAGAGGGGGTATGTTACTGTGATAGTTTTTTCAGATGCTTTTCCAGTGTACTGCATCTACACCATCCAAAAATTATCTGGAAGCTTGACTGTCTCCAAATATGGGCCCAGATGTCCAGCTGAGATTCAGCTTGCTTCCTCTGCCAGGGTTGCAGCTGCAGCTGGCCTCACCCCTGAATTAAAGAGTTATCAGGCAGCTCCATTGTATCGCTCTTTGGACATTTAAACTTCTATTTAAAAACAAGAAGACGATGAAAAGAGTGCCAGTAGGAGCTGCTAACACCCTGCCCTTCTTGAAATCTTTTTGTACGGTCCCTCATCAAGGTACCAGCACACCTCATACAGCAAGGGAGCCTAATTAAATTTTAACACGGTCACTGCAGTATTAAATGAGACGAGATTGTGTAAACATTGCTTTCTTCTTTCAGATGAATATGCTAATGAGGCTTCAAGAGGCAGCCAACTATTCGAGTGCACAGAGCTGTGACAGTGATAGCACCAGCCATCATGACGACATTTTGGATTCATCCCTTGAATCAACTCTCTGAAAGGGACAAATCTTGCTGTAGGATGATGGTAAAATCTGTTTCCACTAGACCACTGCCAGTATTAAAGCAGCACACCAAGGTCTCTGAGTAAGAATGGTGTGTTGTAGGGAGGCAGGAGAGCGAACTCTGCAAAGTCAGGAAGAAAAATTGAAGTGGAAAGCTTGAATTAGTTTAATTTCAAGGTGTTTCAATACCTATGGAGCCAAGTGAGGCTCCATTTGTCAACTGGAAAGTGCCCTAGACCAAGGGCATCTGAGCAGATTGCACACGTGTTAGCCAAACTGGAATTTTTTTCCCCTTATCCTCTTTCTCTGTCTCTCTGGGTTTCTGTATACAAGTTTACAGTGAAACTTCTTGGTTTGTTGTTTTTTTTTTTTTCCTTTATTTTACCCTGAGGTGCTGCATGAACAATGCAGTCTTCTAATTATCTTCTAACCTCTGTTGTGCCACATGGTGCTGGTCACAGGACGGCAGTGGTGTTTGTGTTATACACTACTGCCCATTCCAAAATGAGTAAAAGATGATAGTAACTCAGAAAGCACAAACAGTATTGTGCAATCACCAGAAAACATGACTGTGATATGCTGGATAAGTGCCAATTTAATTCTAACTGCCATGGTCACAGTGATGCGCTCCATCAAGTTTTTAGTACACAAGTCACAGATTTTATAAAGTTATTTTTACCACAAGGGTCTTTTTTAACCGCCTGCCCACTCCTTAACAACAGTTTTCTACCAATTATTAACCAACACTGATTAAAGGCTTTTTAGGGCTTCATTTGTTTGAGCCTTTTCAGTGAAAGAAGGAACATTTCTTATGGTGCTGTCTCACTGCCTTAAAACAGATTTCTAGAACAGTTTTACAGTTAGTTTAATTCGTAAACCATTGGTAATTTACACTGTTTTTTTCTTCATTTACTTATGAGAAAACATCAGTTAACGTAGTAGCCTCATATCTGTATATCATGATTTTTTAAAGTAATGGATACGAGAAAGAACAGTTGCTATATAATATTTTTATCTTGTGAATAGATTTCTCTGCCTACCCTCAGAAGTACACAAGGAACCTAAACCCACTTTCACTGCCACCTAAATGCTGACAAAATCAGCTAAAATCCATTTGGTCCCCTGGAACGGAATTTTTGGGAGGATAGATGTTTTGAATACTTATCCAGCAGAGCTGGATGCACTTGATGCAGCATGAGCACAAATATATGGGTTTTTCTTTTTTTTCCTTTTTCTAGTTTCAGCATGTTGTTTTGATTGCTATAGTTGTACATGAAGAATTCAGCATAAAAGAACACTGAAGCAGTGATGTCCACTGTGGAAGAGGAAGAATTTATACTGTAAAAGTGGGTTGGTTTTGCACAGTCTACTGGGTGGGTATTGTAAATACGGAGAAAAAGAAAAAAAAAAAAAAAGGAAAAAAAAAAGCCTTGCACAAATCAAATCAAAAACAAACGAACAAAAAAATTGTATTTTATTCTGTTGGTGTTAAGAGATGTTTCACTTGCTGAGATTTCCTGTATGTTGCAAACAAATACAGAATGCAAAACCTAAAAGCTCTTATTACCTGGTGTGTTTGTCCTGTACTTACAGCTGTTAGGACTATGCAGGAACTATCAATGCTACAGTTAGCACATTTCAGTATCTGTATGAAACCAATACATTTTGGGGGGAAAAGTCTGAAAATGTTTTCAGCTCATACGTCACGGCAGGCTGCAGCCAGACTGCGTCCGGACTGCTTCGGGTAACCAGAAGCACTCTTGTACCGCGGGAGCCGTGAGGTTAAAACAGGTGCACGTGAGCAAGAAGGTACCTAAGGGCTCTGGCATTGTGTAGTCATGTACTGTACACCTCATGGATGTTACCTTCGGGATGTGTATCTGGTGCTATTCACTCCTGGTGGCCACCCCGTGGCCACCTGCTGTAACTTAAAGAAATCAATGCAGTTTCCAAACAGCACTGAGCTGCATCGCTGAATCTAGAGGTTCCTACACGGTGCTACTGCCCTAATAAAACTCTGCATTTATGCACGTAGGATTCAGTCTGACCAACATCGTGCCCCCCAAATCTGGATCTATTTCTGATGCAAATGTCAGTTCATACACCTTGACTGACTCAAAGAACTAAAGCAAAGCTGCTCTTTCTTGTACCTGTGCTCTGAGCAAACCTGCGAATCTTTTCCTGCCATATTTAGCTCACAAACACACAATATTACATATACAAAACTTCCTGCAATACATCTCAGTGAGTCCACCTAGTTTACAACTCAGAAATTGTTTGTGAAACATTTGTCTGTACACATTTTATATTTTGTACATTTTTGATGTAACATATCTTGTAAATAGACAGAAACAGTGAAATAAATCATCTGAAGATTTTTGTAGTCTTTGTAAAACCCTAATAAGTATTTGGTGTCATCGGACTTAACTGGATGATGTATTTTCTATTGGTTTATTGTTCCTCTAGCTTGTAAACCAGCTTGCGTATATTTTTTTTGCAGGTGTGCACACTGTATCTGTCTAAATTATTACTTTGCCATTAAAGTGGAATTATTTATTGAAAACACAGTCTGGTGTTTTTGCAGTCAGGACTACTTAACAGATATTATTTCAAATATATGAACAGGAAAACAAAATGACATACTGAAGGATGGGATTTTTCTGTATTCAGCAGAACTAATCTCTGTAGAAACAAAATTAAATACTGATTCCAGTTCCAATGATTCAGCAGGATTTTTGAATGGCTGTTTCCTTGGTGGGAACAGGTTATGCCATTCAGAAACAACTTCACAATCTCCCCATTTGCAGGATTATTTTTAAATACAAGCCTATTGATTTTAGTGACAAAATATCTGTCCAGAACTGTCTAATGAAACAGTCTTGTTTTGAAACTCAAAGAACTTAGAGCTACTTCCTCAGCAGGTATACATCAATATTGTTTGATAGAATTCAAAGAAAGTATAATTGTCTTAGTCACCTAATCATAGACTTTGAGGTTGGAAGAAATCATTATTGCAAGTTGCAGCACCTCAGCTGTAAGTCTCAGCAGCAGGTCTGTAATTTCTCCTGGAAGTGCAATGTCCCAGGAAAGACCTTTAGACGTATCAGTACAGAGTAGAAGATTCATCACCTTGTTAAATATGTGGATAATTATTCACTGGGGGGTTTGGATTTTTTAAGGGTTTTATTTGCAATTAAATCTTATATATGACTTTTTCAAGAGAATAATTTCCCATAGTGTCCTTTGTTATGCCCTTTCATACACTAAAAAGCCAGTCACAATTGAAAACATATTTTACATCTTTTACAATAGACATCTTTGCTTGTCTTTTTGATAAGACAGGCAGTTTGCTCATTCCTAGCTTTTCACAATAAGCCATGCCTTTTAGGCCTCAACCTTTTTATTGTAGTAGGACTTTCTGACTGTGTGGTTTATCAGATAGTCCATTCTGAAATGTGGGAATGAGAGTTGAACACAGCATTCTTGTCATGGTTTTACATTTGCTATAAACAGAGCTGATATCACCTTTCTACTCCCACTTCATATTTTCCCTGCTTAGGCTTCAAGGCTGTCATTCACTCTCTAATTGCATCATCCCACTGCAAACTCATGTTCAGTTAATTATCTACCAAGACCCTGACTTCTTTTCATGTTCTGTCATTTTGAAATACTTAGTCCAATCCTGTCTGTATAAAATATGCTCTTTCTTCCTTAGATATATAAGTGCAAATTTATCTGTATTAAAACAGGATATTCAAATCAGCCCACCCTACTAAATGATTAATTCTCTACAATTATCATCTGTTGTCATGGGTTGGCACTGGCCAGATGTTAGTGCACCCATGAATATATGTTTTTTCTCTAACAACTCCTGTGGGATGTGATCAGGAACAGAGCAGAGCAGGCTTAAATCTTGAAAACAAAAAAAAACCCACCAAAACTTTATTAATTACATAAGAACAGGGACAGAAATACTCTTAAACACACACAAAGACAGAAATAAAAACCTTCTTAGAACATTTCTTCTCTCAGTTTCTACCTCCCCACCCATCACTCTTCACAGACCAACCTTTGGGTTTTAGATCAAACAATCACTACTCAAAAACAAACTAATCTTCAATTCAGCAAGGGAGAGAGGAGTCTCTCTCGCACCACAGACTGTTCCTCAGAAAACACGGGTCTACCCCTTATGTGTTTCCATGTCACCCGTGGCACCGCCCGGAGAAGTCTGCCAGGGTGACACTCTCTTTTTCCTATGTCCAGCGCTCTCACCGCTGTCTCATAGGCCAAAACTACATACAGGGCTTTTTAAGGATACTTGCATGCCGAGCTCTCCCCTTTTTACCCAGGGGCCGGGGTTCCAGGAGCAGGTCTGCCCAGAGGGCAGAGGGCGCCACCTCACCCTCCCCCTCTTTTCTCTGCTCGCTCCACTCTTCAAGTGCCAGTCACTGTAGCAAAAGCAAGGGGCAGCTGCATCCACCCAAAAATGCAGTTTATGTTCAAAAGAGACTCAAGTTTAGTCTATGGCTGACATTATGCAAGAAAAGTCTAGCTCCAAGGCTACTCCTCTCATTCTTCTATCGAATTCCTTCCAATCATGCTTTATTATCTCGGTCCCAGGCCGCTTCCCTCTCTCCGAAAACTACTAGTCATGAGAATCAATGTCTAAGAAAAGTTTCTTTTTGTCAAGCAAGGGTTAACAGTTTCTTCTCGGCAGGGTGCTGCAGACCAGGCTCGGCAACCCCCCACATGGCTGAGCACCTTCTCTCAGAGTTTGGGGGGAGGAGGGGGATGAGCACACACAGAAGGCACTTCCACAGTTTTCCACCCCTCCATCCTGGATGGGGCAGCTCAGTTCCAGTTCTGTCCCCTCTCTTCTTCCCCCCCCCCGGGGGGCTCCGGCTTACCTGAGCCGACCACGTGTTTCCCCTCCCCCACCCAGCCTCGTGGCCAGGCGGGGGAAGGAGACCTGAGACATCTTTCTGCTGACACCCGGATCCGAAAAGAGGCCGAGCCCCTCAGACTCCTGCTTTTAACTCTTTGTGTCCTCAGAGGCGTGTCCAAACCTCTGAGTGACCAACCCGGGTGCCAGAAGAAAAGCTGATCACTGATTGGACTGCCCACATCCCCCTGGAGGAATTCACCTCCCCCCCCAACCACGACATCTGTCTAATTTAAAACTTCAGCAGCTTCCATAATTTCCAAAAACTGCACTGTCATTTTACTTTGTCTTTCAGTTTGTACATAAAGGTAGTAAGTTATGTTTTGTCAAGAGCAGAGCCCTGTTGAATCCTGGTAGGACCTTCCATGAAGATTTCCCGTTTACAGCTACTCGTGCCATGGGTATATTTGTATTTCAGTTAATATGGATATAAGCATACAAAGCCATGTGTATATAATATTACAGAAAATGCATGATGAGTTACATGGCTTCTCCATCACTGCAGGTCTCCAAGGATGGATTAGATTTGTTTCTGTTGAAAATTACATATGTAGAGATGATCTTCAACAGAAAAAGTATTAGACTAGGGCAGTCTCAATGTGCTTTTCCTATAATTCAGTCCTGCAGTGTGTATGTTGTCCAGCTGCCATTACTTAAGGGAAAAGGTATGAAATTCAATGGTTAAACTCATTCTGTGTCTCATGTCTCAGCATATCTACCTGCAAACCATCATCTGGAGACTGCTTGGTGAATGCCCAGGTTTCCATGACAGGAATGGGATAGTGCAGCCTCTGAAAGAAGTGTTTTAGCAAAGTACTTGAGACATTGCTCTTGCTTACAAGAACTCATTTTTTATGCTATCATTAACTAACTACAGTGTTTCTCAGCATGCACTTTTTCTTGATAACTGAATAATGTCACGCAAATTAAATGCTAGCACTAAGTTTGGCAGTGCAAGAGCTCCAGATGCAATGTCATGGGAGAAATGTAATGCTGGTAATAATACTAGTAACAGAAAATAGAATATGTCATGAAAGATAAATTAACTAAAGCCAAGGCCATGTGACCTTGCCTTTCTACACTAAACTGCATTTACCGTTCTTTGTTCAATTGCAACCTTAAACAAATGCTGATAAATAGCAATGAGAAAGCACACTGAATAACCATGTCTTTAGTAAAAAATTTCATAAATGAAATAATGTTTCACCTTTGTTAGTGCATTCTCTAGTTTTTTAAACTAGATTATACAATTTAGGAAACTTGAATGCATCTTGACAGTTAAATGCCAAACCTGGAAGAAAAGATACCTGGGAACAAAATAAAGCATTTGCATGGTGACACTTAACCAGCACTAATGATTTCATCATGCCATACATGGATGGCTCTGGCAGAACAGAAGCAGACAAAATACATGTTACCTGTATGATGAAAGCCCAAGGACATAGTGAAAGAAAAAGTAATTTAAATTAGTGAACTGTATTTTAGCACTGATAATTCAATACACCTTAAATATGTCGTGCTGCACTCTGCAAGTGCAGTGAAAAGACATACACAGTCAGAAAACAGACTCTTCAGTGCAGGTAAGATGTTCCACTCATGTAGACCTCATGCCAGAAAGAGATGTGCCTTCTGTAGAGCAGTCTGGGAGCTACCAGACGTAATTTGGTGGCTGAATGAATAATTTAGCTCCATCATTACCATACTCTTCGTGTAACTGCCATGATCTTGAGCGTACTCTGTCCCTGCTCTTCTGGGTCAAGCAGGGGGCACTGGTGTGTTTTGTATGAATGGTAGTGACTCTTGATTGTTTGTGGCTGTATAAAGTCACACCGGAGGCAGAATTTGCATCTTAAATGAACTAACATTACATTGCAATTGTGTTTTTCATCTAGACAAAATAAGAAACCTAAAAGCTACATAAGAAAACCTTGTCTCATTAGTAATTACTGTGATTAATATCATTGCTACTTAATGTAGCAATTAATCTTTGTATTACTGCTTTTTTAGAGTCAGTGTGTCTCAAATACCTTATAAATAGTTTTCTTGTAAAAACAAATTATGTTTCCAAGTATAAAAGTGTAGTACTTGTTTGAGAGCTGGTTATTACATTGTACCACTCTACCAGCCTGTTTAACTACAGGCTACACACAGTAGGCTAAACTACTACACACAGGCTAAACTACATCCACACACAGTAAATTTCATCTCTAGCTTAAGGGTCTCTGGGGTTAAATAACATGTTTAGTCTTCCTATGTATTCTGCATAAGTCATGTTCTTTAATTTGTGTCCTGAATATAGGGTTAAGCATGTGAAGTGCTTCCTTAATTTCAGCTTCAGTGCCTGCAATTTATTTCTCCATAAACCATCTTCAGAGAATAAGATGGTCAACTAACTGCTGCAAGATTCAGCTGAACATTGTAGCAACTGTGCAGAGTATTACACTCAAGAATGATAATATAATTGCATGCTTAGGCCCAGTATTCAGTGGTTTTCCATTTTGCCAATTGTAGTGTTGAATAAAACCTTCAGACCATGTTGCTAATTAGAATGGAGGGAGGCCTCCTCCTTTTCTGGAGTGGAGCAGCTGCTGGCAATAAAGCCTAACTGCCTATTTTTAGCTACAAGACAATGGAGAGGTTACTCCACCTAGAGAAAGACAGACAAGCTATAGCATAATGTTACAGGGCATGCTGAAAGAAATGGTTCGTACTGAAAAAATGTCACTATCATTCAGCTGTTACCATTCCTTGACAAGTCAGGTAACTTTTTAAAGTAATGATAATATTTTCTTACCAGGTGTCAAATATGGGGGGCCTGAACTAAGCAGTAATCAAAATGTAAAATACAAGACTGAAATTCAGTGTGAACTTTAAAATAAATATCCAGACTTTAAAATTGAAATTCTCTGCCTAATTCTTAGGGACATACTATGATGCACAGAAATTTCGCCTATGTCCATATAATCCTCCATATTTGCTGAGTCCTGTTCTTCCTCTGAAGGAGCAGGATAAAGAGAAAAAAAGAAGTCTGGTTCTTTTGCCTATTTGTGCCTGAATTCTCTCCCCTCAGTTTTATCAGCAGACCTGCTGAACACCAAACCACAGCTGGTCAGGAGGTTTCCAGCTAACAAGGTTGTCCTTTGAAGCCAAAATAGTGCCCAAAGAATGTCAGAGTAAATGAACTCTGGATGTACCACAAGCAGAGAGTATTTTTGTCCTTGTTTCCTGCCAGCTCCCCAGGCAGATGCTTCAGAACCAGAACTGCAGAGATCTGCAGCTCTGGTGAAGTTTTGTTCAGGATCCAGAGCATGAAGCTTCTTGCTACAGAGATGGAGAAGCCTGTTGCAGGAATTCAGGTTCTCACTCCTCAGGAGGCTCCAGCAGCCTAAGTAGGTAGGGTATCCCTCACTATGAATATCCACACTACCCTCACTTCCCATGGAGGAATGTGTCCTGAAGCTGATGATGGGGTAAAAAATTGCTAAGGTGTGTGGGAGGAGAAGGGGACAAAGCAGACATTGCTGTGATCTGTTCCAGACAATATGAGAAAAACCACCTATTCCTTCTAAAACTGAATCATGGAGAATTTCCTCCCAGTGGTATTTTATAGATAAGCTTTTACTGAAATTATTTCCAACACATACACATAGGGGATGTTACTGTAAAGGTAATTTCTTTATGGATCCACCTTATGGTAACATGGGGTCCTTAAGTCTGTTTGGACTGCAGTGGCAATGGTGGCGTTGTTGAGGCAGACTTTGCAACTTGCTCTGAGGACTGCCATTTCCAAAGAAAGGAAGGCATTTTGTCAGAGAATTCCAAGCATTGAGATTTAAGTCTTTTTTTTCTGCTTGGATCCTTTTATAGATAAGAAAATATCTCCTGTCAGTGTCACAGGTCCTTTCCCTCCCTCAGCATTTTGTTCACTCCCCTCTCTGCCCTTCTGCCATTTGTACATCCCTTCTTTGCATTTCTCGTACGTGTTCCTCTTCTCTCTGCTGTTCCCATTGACTCTCCGTTTGGCTCCCCTTCTCTGCCTGACACGTTTCCCTTGTCCATCTCCTCACTCCCCAGAAGGCTGCTGGCTGCTCAGAGTGAGCAAGGACAGCATCATGTACTTTTCTGGCTCTGAATGCTGAGCATATGCTGTCACAGCTGAGCAGAGTATGGCGATCACAATCCAGCCAGCAGCATCCCCTCCTGGACTCTGCCCGAGTGCTGACTCCTCTGCCAGTGCCATGGCAGACCCACTGCAGCAGCAGGAGAGGTCAGCAGCCTCTGGGAAGCCCTGGACCTTACCCATGGTAATAAGTTTGCAGTGAAAAAACTGAATGACTTGCGGGTCATGGCCTCTCAGTACTGCCATCCATTTCTCTATACCCCCATCTCTGCTGACTGAGGAATATTAAGTTAAAAAAGCAACCTTTTACTGCTTTTAGTACTCTGACAAAACTAAATAGCTCATATTTTTTAGCTTCGAGGAAGACTGTGGGATGTAAGAGGGGGGATACACAGTTATCTAGGATACAGGACAGTGGGAGCAGAGGCTCCAAAGCTATTCTTCTGCTCTCAGATTGAGTCTTTTCAAAGGAGTTTTATTCTCTTTCTCTATGGTTGACTAAAGGAAAAGAAGGATATCAGTAGTGCTGCTTCTGTGACCAAGAAAGGTGAATTTTTATTGTAAAAAATGGTAGAATTTTTCAGTTTCAGATATTACAAGCAGAAACATCTCATCTTGACAGTGAAGCCAAGACTCATTGGTAATTTGAAATAAAATTAGAAATAGTCATGTTACTATAGTGATACTTGTTAAGTAGTCATTAGCTCTGGGCAAACACAGAAAATATTTTTCCATGGTTGTCACATGAGTTATAATGATCAAGTAATATTATTTCATACTTTCTTAGTGATTCTGAAGCATCATGTTGAAGTACTTTACAAAGGTCAGGATGAGCATTATTGTTAAGGAGTGAATGGGAAAGAAATCTCATTAACGGCAGCAGGGTGCAGATGACAACATAGCACAGCTTCATGCAAGGACTGTGTGTCAAGATGCTGCTAATGAAGAAAGCTCTCAAGCTGATTTGCGCTCCTACTGTCTATCACCCCTTATTTCAGAGGGTATTGTATATCATATGTAGACTTAGAACATTTTTTGGATTGCATAGTATAGGATAACACTTTCAATATCCTAGAAAGTATGAAACATTTTGTTGTCTGTGAGAACATATTCAATCACATGTCTACATATTGAGAAAGAGAAGGGAAAAATTAATCATTGGGTTTGGGGATTTTATAAATGGGAGTTTCACAGAGGCGTTGATGTTACTTACTGGGTGAAGGAGACTGAATTCTGCTTTCAGTGATGGCTCAGGAATACCTGAGAAGACTTCATATTATCCCTTGACATTTTTTAAATTTATGGTAGTTTGTGACAGTTTTCCTCAAAAATTCTATGCTCAGGGTTAAATGAGAGAAGGTAAGCATTTCTGCTTAGAGTCCCAACAGCATTTATCTCTCTGAATTCAATATTTCAGGGCTCCCATTTAGCTGGACTTAGAGGCCTCCATAGCTCAGTAGAGCAGGGATTTCCTGTGTGCCTTTGGGAAGCAGAGAAGACTAATGACATCATATACTGTGATCTAATGTTACATCTGCAAATGAGATTTCCAGGCAACTGCTAGGCATGTGGGTTGAGATTCCATATTTCTAGACTAGTCTAGTCCAGGCAAAGACCCCATTTCATTAGGACATGGTTAGGCAGAGATTCTGGCAGCAGCAGAAGCTTCTGTAACTCCATTAAACATGCTCAACCTAGCTTTTCTCAGGAGATGGCAGCAGTAGCATTCCTGAATTGGCTGCAATAATTTCCATTTACTTTGAGCGGCATGAGGTGTAAAGCAATAGATAGGTGGGAAACAACCTCTTCCCCCTGAAAAATCCTCCCTGCAGCCATGTGGAATATTATGCTTAGAATTTCAGACCCGTGGGTGTTTTGTGCAATGAGAGTGATGGTTGAAGGGGTACAGATAAAGAAATATGAGAGTTAGCTGGGCCTGACTGAAATATTTTATATATAACCCAAAACAAGTCTTTCCAAACAAGGCACTTTAAGCAACACTGTGGCAGGGTAGCACCATTGCATGCCACTGTTCCCTATTTGCCTCCAAAGGTCCCCTCTGTCAACACAGCAGAGGGCTGAAGAAGGACGATGAAAGTCGACTGACAGTGCTTGCTGGTGAGCAGGATTTAACTTTGCTATGGGAGATGAAGATGAGGCAAGGGAGAAAAGAGGAGATAGGCAGCAACATGACAGAAGCAGGCAAGAAGCAGAGAAGGCTATTTTATATTTTAATCCATATGGGGTTTTTCTGATGCTGTGTTGAGAGCACCTGAGCACTTACGTGCCATGACAAACAACTTTCATGTCTTGTTTGTACTATAATCCTTCCCTCAGGGGGAGAAGCAGGGGCAGAACATTTTGTTTTCTGAAGACATTTTCATTTGCTTTTTTTTAAATCCAAGTGCTGCTGTGAGACTGGAGTGGTCAGAGGTGGGTCTCTGGCAGCAGCAGGTGAGGAGCTCTCTTTCAGTGCAATGCTCCCCGTGGGGCATGCATGGGCAGGATCCAGCCTGCTCACAGAGATCCTTTGCACCAAAGGCACAGAGAGGTGGAGGACTCTCTTCCACTCAGATGTACAGAGTGAGATTTATTAATATATCTTGGGCACAACTTTGCTGGTATTTTTATTATGTCGATGTGTTTAGTTTTCTTTTAAATGCTATGAAAATCTTGCATGAGAGAGGTTGCAGAGAGAGGTTTGCTACATATGCAGCATCCTGACTTGCAGACAAAGGTACCTATTTTACTATTTTACATGTTACCTGCAATTTTCTAGGGCTGTGGACTTCAGACTCAGATATATCACAGAGCCTCAGTCCAGCTAACAGGTGACAAAAGCAAGAATAACCATTGCCCTGCCCTTACCCTCCACTGTTTGCTGGTTGTAATCTGTGTTCCATTTCATTTCCTACCACTTTTCACCAGTGCTTTGATCACATCCAAGAATGAGATGGTATTGATGGCAACAATGTAGTTATCTGTGACAAAAGATGAGCTATATGTATTTTTCATGTATGGTTGCACGTGAGTCTAGACTTACAGTTCTTGGTTAGGAAAAAAAAACCCAAAATGTTCTCTAATTATTAATGTAATGGCTACTCAAAAAAGAAGAAGAAAAGAAAAACAACGAATAAAAAAAACCACAAACAAGCAAAGAAAAAAATACAGAAGACCATAATGTTGTGCTTTTCTCCTAGTTCCTTAGTTCATCTAGGAATCCCATGCAGGGAAAGAGGTTTTCCTACACAAAGATGGTAACTTTTCTCAGATCCACAGTCAGACTCTCCATCCATTTCTGCCATCTTGAATAGGTTGTAGGTAGCTCTGAACCTCTGCAGTGCCTGAGAGTCTGATCAGTGCCCAAATACTGAGTGACCCTTGAAGCTGCTTGAGTGCATAATCTGTGGTTAGATATTTAATAGCAGCTGTTGTCCTTATTTTTACTAACCCATCCAATAAATCTGACACATACCAAGCCTTCTAATAGCCTTCTTCTGCCTGATGCTTACAGAGGGTGGGAAGGGTAGTTTTTGTGTAGGCTCCAACAGGAAACCTGTAGATTTTAGGTATATCTGTGATCTTAAAAATAATATATTAAAAGACAGGGGAAGGAGAAAGGAGTTGCAGATAAGCCACATATGCTTTAAGGTGGAGAAATGAAACATCATAGTTATTTATTCATATCCCTGGGTTGCTGAATAGCTGAATAAAGAAGAAAAACTGAGTTTCTTCAGGGAAGGGCTTCTCCCATTATTCACAGTGCTCCTAAAAGAGACAGCTCTTAAGAAGGACAAGGCAGATGACTTTTGAGGAAATAAAGTTAATATGTTCTCTAAAATGATATATCTTAACCCTGTCCAGAACAGGTATTTCAACAGCTAGAGCTAACACATGAAGTTTATGTGGCACCTGAAGAATTATCATTTAAGAAGGCCATAGCCAACACTGTGATAGCAATTATCTATAGGCCAGAAGAAATAGGAGATGCTACAGAAGAAGAGGCATTTTCTGGGAGCAGCAGTCTTCATCTGAAAACTCAGGAGTGTTTCTGTACTTCCTTTCTTATCACATCCTTCTGATTTCAAATGGTTAACGGTGTGGTGAGGTGAGTGGTTTCTGCTTTGCTGTTTCTAGGTGGCACAGATGGATCTTGTCTGGATCTAGTTCTTTCTCTGAAAAACAGAGGTTATTAGTGTTAGAGGTAGGCTTTTGAGAGAATAGTTTACAGAAACATTAAATACTTACTATTAAAGAACCACTCTCACTTTTCAGAGTATTTTACATTCTCTTTTGTCTTTGAAAGTAAAAACTAAGCTAGAGGACAAAATGTATCCTCTTCCCAGATAAAATGGTAGATTGTAAGACAAAAAGTTGAGTAGGGATCAAAATGAAGATGGTGAAACACTGGAAGAGCTTGTGCAGGTGTTCTAAACCTGAAAAGATATGACCACAAGCAGCCTGCTACAGCTGCTACGTTAAATATGATTTGAGAAAGGAGTCAGGCAATGTAACATTCAGAAGTCAATTCCAGCTTTAGTTATTCTGTGATTCTTGTAAAGAAGGATCAGAAAAGAAATATGCCCATAAAAAGTGACTTTATTTACTAAAATGAAACACTGCATCTAGCTGCAGCCAACTTCGATTCTGCTCTAAAGAGAACAAATAGGGGAAGCAACAATTCCTTTGTACATTTCTTTTCAATATCTCTTCACTGCAATCCAGCAGGAAGAACTCAGATAATATTCCCATCTTCTGAACAGAAGCTTTGCATCCTCTTTAATCAATCATCTATGCCTCAGGCACCCTCTCCTTTATCAAATTTTCAGCTTTGTTGCAAAAGTGCTGATTGCTTCCCATGGTGAGACCTACAGATACTCCTTGATTATTTTAAGGTGTGTGAGGTGGAAGAGTGAGTGAATTCTAAAGGAAATGTTCAGCACTGAGTTCACCATAAATTTAGGGAGTGTGATAGACAAGAGCCTGACAGTCTTACAGACTTGTGCTCTGGTAACACTCTGCATCTAGGAGGGGTAGCTTTTAGGACTATATCTCTGTTAATTGTGATTATTCATGATGCAAAACAACAAAAACAGTCACAGGTAATAGCATTACTTGGTTTGTAAATGTCTGGAGGTGATCACCTCCAGAATATGGACGTGCTAAGATTTTCAGAGGATTTGGGAAAAAACAAGGCATATGATGGCAAATGAAAAATGCCTTAGAAGTATTTCATTCTTTAGTAAGCACATGAATTTATTCATATACTTGCTAGTTTCTCAATAATGGTAAACCCTGACCATCTGTGAAAAAGCTTTGCATACTTCATAGTGGTCATTCAAAAGGCATATGGATTGCTGGGAATTCTGAAAAATGAAATTTAAAATATCACTGGGGTTATTATATATAGAAGAAATACTTTAAAAAAGGCTGCTATGCTGATGATCCCCATTCAAAAAGGATTGTAGAAGAAGAAAATTATTAACAGTATGTGAGTGGAGATGAATAGACAGGGAATTCTTGGGAAAGATCAGTAAAAGTGTTATAAGCCATGAACAATAATACAGAATAAAAAATTAATGCTTTTCATTTCCTCCTTCTGTGCTGCAAGTGAGGAAGGAGGAGGACAACCAGTGAACCAAATTATGAGTTAACAGCCTGGCACTGTTGGTAGACAGGATGCATTATACAAACACAGCTGAGCAAAGGATATCAGCCACCAGAGTCCAAGGGTCAGGACAAAGAAACAGCAACCTGCCTTAAAAAAGGAGGTTCCCATTAGGTCCACAAACATTTATTATGAACTGCCAAAACACAGTACCTGCCAATACCACACATTTAGCTGAGTTCTGGGCTCTGTGTCCTTTTACTGGCTGTACTGTTTCTCTGGAAAGCTCTGTGAGCATAGCAAAGCACATCTCTTACACAACCCTGAGACGCTGTCCAGCACGAGGAAGGCAAATCCTGCATGCTTCCAGTCTCCTCTTGCTGTGATGTTATTCTTTTTCCTTTGTGGCATGGTTTATTTAAAGGGGTTTAAAAAAAAGGGTACAACATTGAAAGCACAAAGGCAGCCAGGGCTCACACCACCTGTTTTCCCCTGGTGCTTTTGTATAGTGTTCAGCTGAGTAGACTTTGGCAACAGAAATGCACAGTCACTGACACCACAGGTGGTTTCAGCCACAGCCTTCAACTTTGTTTAGCTGTTATCATAGAAAATCAGATTTGCTATGACTTCGTGTCTGTAATATTACAGCTGTTCACCTTAATTAGACACAGAAACTAACTCTGAAATCCCTGTTGTCCTTCTGGACAGAAAGATCAGCCAAAAGTCTTGTGTCTATGCTAAGTATTTGAGATTTTGGTCTACCAGGTTGTCTAGTGAGGACATGAAGATTTACTGTGAGCAGAAATGACAGAGTGCTGATGCACTTGTTAAAAAATCACAAATAAGGAACAACAGAATTGTGGTGAGCCTCTGCTTATACTGGACACAAACTAATGATTTTGAGGAGCATTTTTCCTTTATTGGCCCTATTCAAGCATTCTTCCCCCTCTGCAGAAGAGTTCCACTTCTCAGAAATCTCTTTCTGAAGCATGTACTCATAAGCTGTGCCTATGCCATCTTTTAATCTTGCTCATCAAATAAATCCCAGAATCTTATTCAAAATGTTTTTTTTACTCTGTTACACCATCTCATGGTTCCTTCCTGACCCAATTCGGATTTATAAGCCTTCATTTTGAAGTCTGAGCTTAGAAACTGGACAGTCTTTTCCAGACAATGTCATTCATGTCACCTTCTAAATCCTTAAATTTACCCTGGTCATTATTACCGTGTGGGTGCTACTCCTGTCCAAAAGTTGTTAACCATATCTAGTCTCTTTCTTCTGGAAGGGTCTGGAGTTACTCAGTTTGCACAATTTACTCCTTTTTAAGTTAACAGAATTGCTCAAGTGGTCTAAGGCTCTTAAAAAATCTCAGTGATCAGTTTTCACTTTTGAAATGTTCTTGCATTATAAGTATTCTGTATTTTGTAAATTGCTTCTATTGATTCTTTGCTATTTAACAAAATTCTAAAGCACTCTGGGAAAGTATTTTATCACTGTACGATATAATTTTTGACATAATTTGCTGTCTTTCCTTACTGTGGATAAATGTAGTTGTATGTTTTGCCTTTTATCTATGATTATTGGCAATTCTATCTATTTGTTATTTCTTGGAATTCTCTTTGTTCAGGCTCTGCTTTATGAACATAGAATCAATTTATATTTTCCTGCAACAGGTTACTTCTCCTTTTGCCTTACTTATGGGTGTTTCTCAATTCCTTGCTTTTGATTCATATAATTCAAAATATCAGAAAGGTCTTATCTAGTGAATATGTCTATAATATACATACCAGAAGAAAAATAGTTCTAACATAAATATAAATGTAGACATAAATGTACACATACCTAGACACATAAATAAGGTACTTTATAAATATTATTTCATATTCACTGTTGTTTTTATCTGAGTAGAGGGATTACAGTTTTTGATGTTCTTAAATTTCCAGTCATGTTTACATAGTTCTGTCAAATTACTTCTGCTTATGTTTCGTTTCCCCAATCTCTTTTTTTTTTCAGTTTCAAGAACATCTCATTTTCAAGAAAATTTTTATTCCTCATTCTGTTTGCAAAAAGCCAACATAAAATGTCATGACTTCATCTGTGCTATATGATCACATCTGCACAACCACAAAGATCACGGCAAGGGCCTTTCTGTAATGTCAATGTATCACATATTATTCCTGGTTTCTGGCCCTGTGATCCAAGTATTCTGTTATTTATCTGTCAGGATGAGACCCAACCCGAAGTTTCTTTGTGCTGAGTGAGCACATCTGACTTAAGACACAGACATGCAAATATAAGTTAGTATTGGCAGTGTCATGCAGAACAAAAGCTCTCATGATAAGAAGTATTCCTTTATTTCTCTCAGCAAATAGCAGATACGTAAGATGCTGCGATGTTCTCTTAGCTACTCTGGGTTTTTTTATGAACAGGATTTATACCAATTCCTGTTTGAAGCCTTGAAATAGGTGATACTGCACAATCCAAGACACTCTGTTACCCAGATACAAGACCAGTGATTTCTGAGCCTGTCAAATTCTTGCCCTTCAGCCCACTTAATTGACCTGAAATTGAATCTACCCAATAGCTGATCATGTCAAAGTTCCCACAACGTCTCAGTAATAGTTTTAAGGTGAAGTGTATGCCCTTCAATACACAATTCTGATGACTTGTGTTTATTAATCAGGTCCTTTATATTGTTTTTTATGCAAGTAGAGTTTTTTGCTCCCCATGTGCTTTCATGTCTAGATTAATTTTGATTGCAAACCTTATTCTGGCACTCAATTCCTCTTTTCATCTTTTCTCTTTCTTCTCAATGCCTTCTGATTTGTTTATCTGGGATGTCCCCTCAAAGCTTTCATGACATTGACATAGATTCCACCCCAATCATATAACCCCTTTATCTTGTGAAAGGCTAACTAAATGCTCTAGGAGAAGAGAGAACATCCATCTCATAACAACTGACTTGCAAAAACAAAGCAGCCAAAAAATATTTAGTCTTGTACTTCAGGTGAAAAAATCAGGAAAACCCCCTAGCTGTGTTCTACCTTCAGCTCACTTCTGAGTTTCTCTAAAGCAGTCTATGGGCCATGAAGGTGCTATTGGCAGCATCCTTGGGCCACCACCTTCAGTGTGTCCTCATTACAGGTCTCAAGAGTCTATTGAATTTCCAAGTGCACTAGAAGCTACAATAATGTAGAAGCACCCAGGCAACCTTGAATGAACTCACTTGGCATTCCAGTTTGCAATGGCCATAGCCCTAAATTGTAATTTACTGAAGAAGCAGAGACAATTCACTCACTCACTTTGACTTCTTTACTGCTTGTTCCCCTGCTAGCAGGACTCAGGCAAGCCTGACCTTTTCTTTCTTCTTCTATTTTTTTTGTTTTTTTGGGGTTTTTTTTGGGTTTTTTTGGGTTTTTTTTGGTTTTTTTTTTGGTTTTTTTTTTTTTTGTATCAATTCTGAAAGCCAGTTCTGATACTGAAACACCTGACTGCAGACCTGCCAGTAGCTGTACTTAGAGAGTGACACCTTGTGTCTCTGCCTGAGGGAGATAGCACACCATCTGCTGTCTCATCCTTTACAGGATGTCTCTCAATTCCATTTGGGGGAGAAGGCATCACACCAAACTCCATTCTGATCTGCAAACTTGTTTTAAACATCATATCCTTGAACAAGAAATTAACCTAAACTTTTATTTGAAATCTCTATTTTAATCCAACACTGACAAACTAACCATTGTTTCTTGAACCTTTATTGATTTTTTTACCTGAAATTTATGAAAAAAAGGTAAACAACAACAACAAAAAAAGCCAAACCCAAACCATAAACCTTCTATCACAACTAAGTTCAAAAGAGGCTGGACTGTTTTGGACAAGTCTGTGTGATTTTTTTGGATAGATGGCATCATTTTTATAGATTTACTCAGTTTTCCTACAGCTGAGAATTGTGCATCTGTGTTTTCTTTTCCTCTTTCTTCACAGTAGCTTTCCTTCCTTCTTGGCCCACTGCCACCTACAGTATCAGCTGCAGTTGTCATGTCTATGACCTAATGATCTAACATCAAATTCTACTATTTTCCTCTGTGCTGGAAAGAATGCAGCCATTCTTCTCCACTTCCTTGTCCTGGTCCTCAGCTTCTAGTTTCCATTGGCTATGAGTCATAAATCTCTCTCCATTCCTCAGTGGCTAGCTCTTTCTCCTTTGAAATTTTGTCTTATCTTAAATTACTCACCTCTACTTCTTGGTCTAATTTATCACTCTTCTGGAACAGCCATCATTTTGCATTTTATACACAGGATGTTTCTCCTGACTTGTGGTAGGGAAAACCCCAGCTCATTCATTATCAGACATAACCACTGTGGTTTATGACTTCTGAACTCCCTGGAGAATTTAGCAGCTAAAAATATTTTCAAAGTAAATATTTGAAAATATATATCAGCATGGGTTTACATATAAACTGAAGACCTACTGGATGTTATAAAGAATGTACTCTTTTGGTTGTTCTGTTTTTTATAATTCATCAGATGCAACATCTAAAATTAGCCAGTGGCCATTTGTAGAGGGAAAAATCCTGGATTAGATAATATCACTGAGTTGTAATGTAAGGAAAATTTCAAGCTCTGTGTGAAATACCATAACCCTTATAAGTCATTATATGCCAAAATATTTTGAAGTGGTTTCCAAATGAGATGAAGAGCAAACATAACTTCTACGTTTCCAGTCTCCCTGTCTACACCACTTAGAAGTAATGGTAAATATGGAAAACATTTTCTTGATATAGAGAGCTGGATAAAAATCATCAACTCTTTCTGTGTTCTCATAAATGCTTTTAAATTACTTCCAATTTGCAGGATTTTATTATACTACAACTTGAAATTAATAATCAAATGAAAGAGAAGATTTCTTATTAAATATATTGTTGATGGACAAGGATTAGCCCTTGTAAACAAGAAAGAAACACTGTAAAAATACTCACAAAAGAATGCAATATAGTTAAATATTCAAATCAGTAGAACTGCAGGAAGAGTAAGGTGAGAAAAGTAAACAGCAGGCAGGATTTAAACTCCCTGTTGTACTTCTTCGTATTGCAAAAGCATGATAGCACTGATGTGGAACAGGACTGCCCAGGCTTACTAGCTATGAGGATCCACCACTCATAAAATTTTAATAACCTTTATTACATGCAGCTTTTCAGAGATAAAGAGCCTGACTGTAAAATTACAAACAGTCTTTGTGAAGTAAAGGCTAAAATTGCAGAACAGCATCTGGACTAAGATGAGCTTGAAGAAAATACACATGCTTACTCCAGAATTAATCCAGCAACACTGTAAAAATTTTGACGTTCAGTATAAATTAATTGAGGGAGAGAAGGTTGTTGGGTTTTGATTCATAGCACTCTTCACAAAACCTGATTCCTGCCTCGACTCCCTTTGAAGTACAGAGGTGCTGCTATTAAAGCCAATGTGCTATGTCAGTACTCTAAACCAACTTCTACTTCAATTATTCATAAGTATTTCATATAAATTGTACTTGAAGGACTTCTGCTCTTGAAAACAGATACTCTTTAGGATAATTTCTAAGCCTTTGCTTTCATGATATATATATACACATTCATAGCTCTTAAGGGTAATATTTTAGCCCAATTCTTCATGGTGCATGTGTATCTATATCATCTTCATATCTTCAGAAGTAAGAATTTAGAAAAAAAGTTGCAGCAGTGAGGACAGTGATCAGTAAAAACTGATTTGGGGGCAAGAGAGAAGCCCCTTGGCCATGCAGAGGTCATACAGAAGGCAAAGTTGACAGAGAAAACAGAGGAGAAGGACCAGAAGAATGGAAGTCAGAAAGAAGCAGGGACACTGGTGAGGAAATTAGGATGGACAAAGAAGATGGTAAAAGACAGAGCTCCACTGAAGATGCTATCCAATTCCAGGGGAGAGCCTAGTCCTACCAAGAATGTGCCTGACAGCAGAGAGACTGTAAGGAAAAGGAGAAATGTAGCTGTTGCCTGGGAGGGTGGAGTTCTCTGGAGGCTCAGGACAGAATGAGTGGTCTTTTGGCAGGCATCAAGTCTGCACCAGCAGTAGGAAAGATTAGCCAAATGTAATCACTTGTGTTTGGTACCAATTCACTGCCTTTCTAAGAGGGCCTGCCCTTTTCTTTCTGTCCTGCAGCTTTCAGCATCCTGATAATATGTGCTGCTCTCCGTTATGTAAAAAGCTTTTTTTTTTTTCCTGTTCAGACTCCTACAGCATGCCAGGTGGCATGGAAGGCAGAACATTTGCACGAAATACCCTTTTTACATCAGGCAGCATTTAAATAGTGCTGTTCATAGAGTGTGGCCCTGTTCCCATAGAAGTCAGTGGGTGCTATTGAGAAAAGCTACCACAACAAGTTTAGTCCTTATGCTTTTGAGGCACTGTCCCGTTATAGTCCACATCTCAAATAGCATCTTCCCTCTAACAAACAAGCAGGGATGGATGGGAGCAAGCTGCTTCCCTGGCTGTTTCCTGCAGCACTATTTTATACTCACCGTCTGCCCACCCATCTGTTCAATCTCTCCTACAAAAACTGAAAACATTCCTGCTTTTTAAATGGGTGAAAAATGCCTCAAAAGAAGAATGAGTACTGTGAGATCTACATGAAATGACTACTAGGCTTTTCCCAATTAAAGCACATAAAACCTGGAAATTAAGAACATTTTTATTTGTTGAAGGATATGGTCTTTTTTGAGAAATTTGTGAAAGCAGTTTATTTTTTCTAGGATTTAGCAAAAAAAGCTAGCTATCAACTCTGGTACCAGTTTGTCCCCGTTTATGGATTCATGGCTGATATTGAAGCGCTTGATGGAACAAAACTGCTGGATGATGTTTCTGGGAGCCTTTGCATGTAGAGTGAGCCACAAAGCTCCAACCTGAGTTCATAGGTTGTCAGGAATACTCCCACAAATACTGAGACGCCACCAGTCCTGGGGAGCAATTCACAGCCAAGCTCCAGAAGATGGTACCATCTTTTGCTGGTTAGTTGTTGTCCTCTGCAGACCTGATTTTAGTCACAGATAAAATTTTGGAACTTGTGACCAGACCTTGGCTCACAGCTACTTTGAGGATGGCAGGCTGGTCTTCTGATTTATAAAACAAGAACAACGTGAAGCCCAAAGTGGGCAATGAGAGCTGCTGACAAGGGGCACCCTTCCCAGAATCCCAGCTCCCTGTAGAGGCAATCCTCAGCTGGGAGTGTAGGGCTCAGTGCTGACTCAGGCTCATGTCTGGTTTCTGTACTGTCAGAGGCTGCCTCTCATGGGAGGGGACCCCTCCCTGCCAGTGTCTTAGAAAAGCATCCTTAGAAAATTCAGATGATGGTAAGGATCCTCTTTTAATGAGGCCATGGTCCTTCTGAAAACTGAGCAAGAAGAAAGGCTTTGGGTCAGAAAAGAGGAAAGGGATTTTCTAAAGCAACCGAGTAAGAAGGCCCATTAGGAAGCTTCTTGGAATAATGAGGTGAGGCTACTTGATGTTTTGTCATGGCTTAGAGAGGCATATTGAGCTGGCAAAGACTCAGTAATACTCCTTGAGCAGGAAGGAATTTGCTTGCTGTTAGACACAGTTATGAGGATCATTGTTAAATCATCTAGAGTCCAAACCTCAAGCCTTACTGCTGGCTTTGCAAGTGGCTGGGGAATAATTTTTCCAACACCTCCAAGTAGAAAACTCTAGTGGGGATTAGGTCTTGCTGTGCATGGGGAGTGGCTCATTATGTTTTATAGCTCTTCAGTTTTGCTCATCTGGTAATTAAACCACTTTATTCATGAGCTTTTCAGGAAGGGGAAAGAAAAGATAGACTGAAGATTCTCTCTGTGGCAGGAGGGAACACTGCTATGGAGGCTACCTTGGCTTTTGCACAGATGAAGGCTGGTGGGCACGAAAAATTGCGTATGTGATAATAGACACAGTTGGAAAACAGCCTCTAGAAATCACTTATTCCAGAGCATTTGCCTTTCTTATAAAAGTAGCCAAGTTCAATCAGTGCCTGTCTCATATGAAACCTTTGTAATGTTCTAGTCTTAGATGGGGAACAGCTACTAATGACAGCTGTTCATCATTTAACAGAGACAAAGATACCTCTTGTTTGCCAGAGTAGGCTGGTGCTGAACTTCATCTCTTCCTGACTTCCTATAAACCTAAGACACCTCAGCACCCTGGCTGTTTCTCATGTCGTGAGTAATGCCTTTTTTCATTTAAATCAAGGTTTGTGAAGGAGTCTCTTCAAACTTTCCCATTTGAATCTTATGACTTTAGCTCTTATCTGAAGAAAAGGAATTGTACATAACACAGGAATGAATTTTAGCTTGAATTACAGAATGCAGAATCAGATTCCAATAAAAACTAAGTAACTAGGATTTGGGATACTGTTAAACATTAATTTCAAATTAAACTGTTGACAATCTTTTCTGCACAGAGTGCATCTTGCTGTATTAAAGAACAGGCTTATCAGCAGACAATGTACACTTCAAAGACTTAGTCTTTCCACTAGGCTTGTCTCCAATAAGAAAAATAAATATTAGAAATTGCCGAGCAGTTGTGCTGAGCAGCTGCACTGTGCAGAAAAAGATTCAGACAAGTTTCTAGCTAAGAGAATATTGTCAACTGTAAAATTTGGAGTGCAAGAAGGCTGAGTACTGTCTCTGGAACAAATGGTGCCAATATTCATCTTGGAAGATCAATGCAATAACAATTACTTTCCTTTTGTGTCATTTGTAGACTACAACTCCCACTGTGCAATGCTCCCCAGTGCTGCAGGTCAGAAGAGAGCTTGCAGGATGTTGAGTATTGGTAACTGTAGTCTGTGCACGATGAAGCTCCATATGAAATATTTTTACAAAAGACCTATTTTCTGCTGGCAGACTGCAGTATTTCTGAAGGATTCTAACCCACAGTTTGCATTTTAAAAAGCAGTCTTCTGGTGCTCAGTTATAAGGAGAACATACTTCTGCAATTGGAAATAACAGTGGTTCTCGGGTGATGGGAGAATTGTTATAAGAGGCTCTGTATACTATAATAAAGGGAAAAAACAGTGGGGATTTGTGGACTCAGAGCTTGCTTTGCTGTTTCTGATTGGTATTTACACACTGAAGCCAGCGTGTTCTGTGTGCTCATACCTCTGTGGTAGGAGGCAAGGCTGCTGTGTGCAGAATGCTGAGGCCACTGTTTGTGCCACCTCTGCTCTTCCCATATATGTGTAAAACTACTGCTCATATCCAAGTCCCACATGGTCTGTGTAATCTTTAGATGTTGGAGTTCAGCAGTCAGTACAGACCTGGAGGCTTGGAGCTTCAGTCCCAGACTCTGGAGCGTTTTATGGGCCAAATGAGATCTTGTGCTCTGTGGCTAAGACTGTAATTGCCATTGTCAGCACTGCAAGGCTGCAGCTACCATCCACTTCAGTGGATGCAAATATATGTGTAGAAGGTAGTAAAGAAAGTCTAAATGTGCATAAAGGTGAAAAAAATTAGCTGGAAGTCTTTAAAGAAAGAAGATCGGTAACATTAAGGTAGAAACTCCCTACTCCCAGAGCAAATAAGTTTTCAAGAAGGTTTTCTTTTCTCCTGTGTTGGCAGGAGAAAATCCCACTTTGTTAGATAATTGCACTGTTCCAGCCAAATGATACTGCTGAACAGCTTCTGGAGATTGTCTGTTGCTTATTAGGGCAGAGAGATTGTCCTTTTTATGAGTTGCAGGCAAAATAATAGGAAACTTTTAACATTCTGTCTTCTCTGCTGTGCATACTTTTGGGACTCAGAAATCAGTTTCGTGGATGAGAAGTGTATCTAGTGTATCTAGCACAAGCAGTTGCACTAGAGATGTATTTATTTTCTTCTGGAAGTGAAGAGCTCATTAATATAACTTTGCTATTAAGATGGAATTTCTCTATTAAGAATGCAGAGAATGGAAGAAGAAGTCGCTTTCTTCTAGACTAGGGGAATATGCAAGTAAGGAACTAAAGCATTTCTTCTCCATCTCGCTGGTCTGCTGCTACTTATAATTGTGGTGGAGAAGCACAGTCTACCTTTTTCCCCAGGCTCTCTGAGTGGTTTTAGAGGAAGCATGCAGTATGGAGGAGGACAATCCATACGGTGTGCTTGCCAAGCTAAAATTAAAGTACAAAACATGTTGCAGCTTTTTGAAACAGCCTCCTAATAACTCCACAGCACAGTGGAGAGAGGCAGTCCAGTGTCTCTTGTAAGACTATTTTAATCATCTGGCCCAAATACCAAAGTAAATCTCTACCAATTTCCCAACAAGCTTGTTTAAATGCAAGCAGCGCTTAGTTTGCTCAGCAGAACAATTTAGAAGACCACAGGGTGAGGCAGATTTGTCACTTTCTTGCAGTTATGACAAAGTTTCGTAGAGTAGTTTGGCACCCTGACAAGATGCTGAGGGTGCCAGATCTTATTAGGATCCTGATCCATCCCTGAAAGTGCATTAGGGCAGCATTTCCTTCACTGCAGCAAAGCACTGGGAGCACATTACAGATTCAGCTGATCAGGGTATACCTGAGATTTTTGTCCTCTTGATTCAAGGTCATATCCTGAGTCCTCATATAATGCATGTCAGTGTAATCTTCCCTCATCTGGTCACGTAAGGTCATCTGAAAATATTTTTTATAAAATGTGTGTGGTAGAACACAGTCAGTGGCTTCTCAACATTGTTTCTAAACTAAAGAGTTAGGGATTTGGTAGGGCAAAAATCCCACCTTCATCTTTGAATATATTTTTCTGAAAATGAAAGGCATTTTCTTTATCATAACGTAGAAAAGCAACCAAAGAAACTTTCTTCCAAGGACAGGTCATTAAAGTTCTGATATCTAACATTAATCTGGCTACCACTGCCTCCTTTTATAGAAATAGTTTTTCCAAAGAGTGATTCATCTCATCCAAAGAAAGACATCTAATGTAGGTCAAATGAATTGCTCTTTTGAGGCATCTATTTTTCTTCCTTGACTACAAAGAGATCTTGAGATGAGTAACTGGTGCCTGAAAGTGAAATAGTTAAACCAGGATAGGTGAATCCCACTTGGAACAGGGAGACAGAGAAGCTCCATGGGGGAAAGTGTGCTGGACCTCATCAGAAGACAGATGTCACCAGTGTAAGGCTCAGTGTATGTACTCTTAACATTTATTTTATGCTACTGTTTGACATGCTAGTGACTCTTTAATATTAAGTCCTTTGGTCTATCACAATCCCGGACTCCTAAACCCCGGCAAGCTCGGTGGAGTGGATTGTGATAAGGTCCAAAAAAGTGGGGTGGCGACAGAAGGCTGATAAAGGACCACGCGGGGTCTTTAGCGTTGGCAGTTCCTGAGCACTTTTATTGTCTGAAGGGAACCAATGACAGAAGACAGAGAACAAAGGAATGCAAGCTATTTTAAAGAGGGGTAGTACAAAAATCAGGAACCAATCAATAACTTTCAGGGGTGGGGTATGGGATTGCACCCTAGGGGGAGAATCAATCAGGGAAAACACAAAGGTGTGGTTTGAACATATTGCCAAATGGGGAACAGAGTTGGGGAGAACATTCCAGAACTGGGAGGTGGGTCTGGGATGATGGACATGGGGTGGGCATGGGATAAGAGTTGTGTTCGACAGACATGGGGGCTGAACCATGGATGGGGTTTGGGGGAATAAACCATTTTTCAGGGGATACCACATTTGTCTCTGGCTTTATGGTGCCTGTATCTTTTCTCTCTATATTCTCTGATGATCCCTTCCTTTTCTTTTTGTTCTTGATTTTCCCCTCTCCCTCACTCTTCCTTCATTAGGTTTCTCATGACAACCTTTTCCTCTCAACCTCTTGCAGACAAGGACCCTCTAGGTGTCTAATGCATAACTGCATGAGCTCACAGCTCATCCCTTGCTGAAGAGCTTTAAGGAGTTGTAATTGCACAGAGGAGAATCTGGGAGTTGAGGACTGTCCTTGGCAATGTCCTTTGCATTACTGGCAGTGCTCCTATATGAGACACTGGCTTTTCTTATTCCTTTTCTGACTCTGCTTTTTGTATCCCATTTTTCTGTCACAGGGAACTGTACTAGCTTCCTGCTTCTGCAGATGGAAGCAGCTGCCTGGGAAATTGGCAGAGCCCACGCTGAACCATGGAGAAGCCAAGTCTGTTCAGCAGGGAGGTAAAAGAACTGCTGCAGGCAGGGGGGTTTCAGACCAGAGACTATCTAACCAAGTCACTCAGGGATAGATGTTTCCCTTTTACTATAACAGCTTCTCTGGAAGATCTTTAGGTAGTGAAACCTGTTAGGAATTTCACTTGCAAGGCCACAGTACTTACTAGAATGCCCATTCCACATGAATCATGGTTTTTTTGCATTCATGGCACAAATTATGAGAACATCTTCCACAAGGTCATCTCACTTTTTAAAGCAATCTCTTCTAATAGCCTGACCATCTAATAGTATTATAATTAAATTCTTTGCCTTATGGTTTTTGCACCCTTACCAGAGCCCCATACTTAGATCAAACTAAGGAATGCAGCATTTTCCCCTTAGAACAGCAGGAAAAAAAAAAAGAATGAGAGAGAAAAGCTCTTATGTTCCCTCTTACACATTTGTAGAAATGTTCTGTATAAGTCCTTGGAGAGATTAAATGGATGATAGTTGTATTAAGTTTTAATTGGGTCTGCCTCCTAATAGGTAATAGTCATGAGAGAGACAGATCCTTCTGGTGTGTAAATTGCTGTCATACCATTGACTACCACTGAGCTTCACAAACTCAAACAATCTGAGAATAATCTCTGTGAGGTCTCCCTGAATCTTCCGAGTTCACCACAAATGGATCCCACTGTACCTAAGACTAGCATTAAAGAGCTATAAATAATTTGTCGTAGTGAGAGCAACCTCTTCATTGTTGTCAGCTTTTGCTTTCTCTGTTATTCCCCAGTCTGTTAGTTTGTGATTTAGGAGTTTTTTGGGTTTTTTTTTTCTTTTCTTCAATGGCATTAATTTTGCTTATTAGTAAAAGCTATGCTGGAAGATGTTGAAATAAGAGGAATTTTCCTATGCATAACATAGTTTTATTATTTGATACTGATGAAAAACAACTTCCTATTGCTTATTTCTACTGCATTAGCTCTTACAACCTTAATTAGGTCAGGGCCCCACTGTACTAGATGGGGATGTCATAAAAGAGAATCCCTGAAGCAGGGGACCTAAACTGTAGAGATAAGAGACAGCAACTGAGAGAAACAAAAGAACAGGGAGGACATGCAAAGGTCTAGATAGGCATGAAAAACAGACTCTAATTTCTATCTGCACAATTCCTGGGTGTATTAAGCCAATCAGTAGCAATGATAGCACCTCTGTTATTTGCTTTTCAGCTAGACTGAACAGAATTTAAATTTCAGAGCACTGCATATTAATTGTGTTTGTATTACCCATTTGCTTTTTTCTCCTCTTTTTTTTAATGCTTTATCACAGACCTTCTATTAATTAAAGCTTTGTAATAGATAGGCTTGCTTGGCCTGTACAAACGTGACTTAAAATATCAGCTGTGGCAGTGTGTTAATTTAATCGGTTAGGCTTTCTATACTTTTGTACTTGTTCCCTGTACCCCACCCCTCGATTGTTCCTTTGTTTAACTCACATGACTCTGGCACCTGTCATGCGGCACACGGTTAGCTGCCTGTCATTTCTCCCGCCTTTGTAAATCCCTCCTATTTTTCCCCTGATTAGTCCAAGCGATGTTCTATTACACCTGTATCCCCTGGCAACCTGCCCCGGTTGGCTGGCAGTGGCTGGCCACCCCCTTTGTCCCCCCTCCAAATCCTTTGGACAAAAACCCCCCGCACCCCTCTCCCCCCGAGCAGTTTCGGGCTGAGGAGGTGTTTGCAATAAACCCTCTGTTCGTCTGAAATTGTTTCCTCCTTTCTTTCCACTGCCCGTCGAATCTCCATTGCCCGTATAAGCCTCTACCAGGCAAAGAACCCACAGGAGTCAGTACTGCTTGCGAGCTTGCAGACTGACCCCCTAACACTCTGTCGCTGTGTCTGGGCCAGCGGTGACAGAGCCCGTTGGCTCTCTGTGAGCACACTGACGGAGGTGTGGCGCCCACCGTCCGGCACTGGAAAGGGGCTTTCAGCGCCTTTACGGAGCCCACGGGCAGGATTGGTGCGTCTCAGCAAGGAGCTGAGCTCACCTGAAATAATCCCTGGACGTCACATCGGCCCGGGTTTGAGCGCCCTCCGCGAGGGATCGCTCCCCGGGGAAGAGGAGGGCAGCCGTCTCCGCCGCGTCCCGAAGACGGTCCTTCTCCGGCGATGGATCTTCTGGAGCAGCTTTGAAGCACCACGCCAGGGGTTCGTAAGTAAGCAGACCCCCCTAGTCCGCGGGGCGGGTCAGTGGGAACGGCGTTTCCCTTTCTCGCAGCCTGTGGGGGACAGCACCCCCCTGGCTGAGGTCGCGCGGCCCCCGGGATTTGGGTTTTTTGGCCCCTGTCCTGGGCTCATCCCCCCCTGGTGTTTTTCCGTTCCCTCGGTTTGATTTAAAGCTTTTATTTTTGTGCGCAAGCGCGGGCTCGCACGGCGCAGTTGCCGGCAGGCGCGGGTTTTCGCCGGCCAGCCAGTTTCGGTTTCGCCGCGTGCGCTGGCTTTTTGCAGAGCGGTCGGGCGCGTGAAACAGCGGTTTTAAAAAGCGCGGCGGCGGGTTTTTTTCGTTGCGTCTTTCGTTTGCTAGCTCCAGAAATCACGCAGGCAGAATGGGTGCTTCTCTGTCTGCTTCCCAGAAAGGAGTGTTTTACAGTTGTGTTGCGTTATTAGAAGTTAATAAAGTTAAGTTCTCTAAGGATTGTTTAAAAAAGCTGGTCCGATGGCTTTTCCTGCACTACCCGACGGCGTCCCCGCCGATGGTACACAGCTCCCGGTTTTGGGAGCTGGCGGAAAAGAAACTGTTACAATTAGGTAACGCCGGGGAAAAGAACACACAGAAATTAGCCTTTTTAATTTTGCAATTAAAGACGGCAGCGACGAAAAAGGGAGTGCAGAAAAGCTCTCAGGAACCCCAGCTAGCCCCGGTTTCCCTTCAACCCAATCCCAGCCCCTCTGCCCTGAGAAAGGGAAATTTGAGGAAAGCAGCAACTCAGAGAGTTGTCCGCCCAGACTCTCCGAAAAATTCCCGGCCCCCGAGCCCCAGTAGCCTGGGACAGACTGCTGGGGACCCCTCGGAAGGCTCTGGCCAAGCTGACCGAGGACCTTTCCTTCCCCTTGCTTCCCCGAATTTCAAACCCAAGGTTCAGTTTAATTTAAATGCGTCACACTGGCCACAAAATGGCGGCAGTGACCCACCTAATGGCGCCCGCTCCTCCATGTGGCCGCCACCCTTCCCCCATCCCCTGAACCCCTTTCTTCCCTCCAACCCCTTCCTTCCCTCAGCTCCTCCCTCTGCCCCTCCCATAGCCCCTCCCCAGACCCCTCCCACCTCCCCAAAGGTCCCGCCCACTCACCCTGCCCCTCGACACGCCCCTGAGGCAGGGCCGAGTCCCTCTCCCCGCCCCGGAAGGACGCCATCTTGCCGGCAATTTTCCCATGCCCTCATTTCCGGTTCCCACGGTTGGGAACCAGAAGAAATGAGCGAGGGTGAACTGGAGGTCACTCTCTCTGCTGCGCCTGTCACCTACCGCAGAACACGTGATGGTGACACACCAAAACCCAATTGGCATGCTTTTTCCCAAAGCATCATTCGGGATTTATGCAAGGCGCACAAGGAATATGGCAGGGAGAGTCCCTACTTCCGTGGCCTCCTCACTGCTGATCTCGCAGGTGTCCATGTTGTTCCAGCAGACCTTCGGCAGCTTTTCTCTTGCCTGATGAATGGCACAGAGTTTAAGCTCTGGGATGCAGCATTTAAACAGGCCCTGCGAGAAGCAGTGCCTCAGTTGCCCTTTCCAGCCATCGATGAAGAGGGCAATCCCCTCTCTCTTGAGTTGCTTGCTGGTGAAGGTTCCTATGTTTCCCCTGAGTCCCAGGCAGCCCTAATACCCTCAGCAGTCCTTTCAATTATAAAAAATATAGCCTGCAAGGCTTTCTTTTGTTTGCAGCCAGACACACCATCACCACCCTATACCACCATTAGGCAGGGACCTTCTGAATCATTTGTTGCCTTTGTAGAGCGGCTCACCAGAGCAGTGGAAGTTCAAGTTAAAACAGAAAGTGCACGGGAAGATATTATAAGGGAGCTTGTTTTCGTTAATGCTAACGACCTGTGTAAACAGGCAATTTTGAGTCTTCCCCTAGATCCGCCCCGCACTCTCCAGTCCATGCTCCAGGTGTGCCAGATGAAGGTGCCCTTCCTTGCCCGGAGGAACCCATCACCACCCTCCCAGGCAACCTTTCCGCCCAAGGCTGTGCGTGCTGCAGAATCATCCCAACAGCCTCGACATCGTCCGCCTCGGCGACGACCCTCCTTCGGCAATTGCCCTGGTCGCTGCTTCTTCTGCAAGGAGGAAGGACACTGGACTGCCAACTGCCCTAAGAAACCTTTACTACAGCGGACTCAAAATACATCTCCAGGAACACCGGTGCCTTCCCAGGCACAGCAAAAAAACTGAAAGGGGAGCGCGGGTCCACCCAGCGCGGCGACCCCAATCGGGTGGACCGGGCAGGGAACTCCAAAGGGGGTCAATTGGATGGACATTCTACACCAGACTCAAGAACACCTGAACATGATATAGCAAAACCTATTCTCACCACCTCTTCCTTTTTTGAACCCTACAGGTTGCATCTCACCAAACCATTGTACCTGACGGATAGGGACTTCCATTTTGTGACCATAGACCCAAAGAAGTTACATCAGTGGCCAATGACCGGCAAAGGTAAGTTCATCGTCGTCGGTGATTGCAAATACACTCCGCAGGAGATTGAGGTAGTCCCGGGGACACTTCACAACAACCCCAGGGCCCTCATTCTCTGGCCGCGCTGCACTCATCCGCCCACATTTTTACCCGAGGGCCAGGTCATCGCACAAGCAATTCCTTATGGTGACCCAGAACATCTTACCTTTACTGTAAATGCTGTACATCACATTTCCACCCGTAAGCCCTTGGTGCGATGTACACTCACTGTGGGAGATGAGTCAATAGATAAAGATCTGCTTTTTCACACAGAGGCAGATGTGACGATTATTCCAACCGCGGAATGGCCGTCGCACTGGCCCCTGGAGGACGTGGACGGGCAGATCCAAGGTGTAGGAGGGTTCCAATCCGCAAAACAGTCGAAAAACGTGGTAAAAATTACGGGGCCAAAAGGACAATTGGCTGCCATCCGTCCTTTTGTTTTAGATTACAAGGAACCCCTGCTTGGAAGAGACCTCATGGCTCAGTGGGGGGTCACAATCGAAATTCCCGACCCCTCGCAAAATTTTCAGGCAGCGGCTGCTGAGAAGCGCCCGACCCTCAAACTGAATTGGACGACAGATAAACCAGTCTGGGTTGAGCAGTGGCCACTAACAAAAGAGAAATTACAGGCGCTTGAGGAGCTCGTGGAGGAGCAATTAGCTAAAGGTCACATCGTGGAGAACAATTCTCCATGGAACTCGCCCGTTTTTGTCATTCGAAAGAGTGACAAAAAACGATGGCGCCTCCTCCACGACCTCCGCCAAATTAACGAAGTAATTGAAGATATGGGGTCTCTCCAGCCTGGAATGCCTTCCCCAACCATGCTGCCACGAAATTGGAATCTGGCTGTAATTGACATAAAAGATTGCTTTTTCCAAATTCCTCTACACCCGGATGATGCCCCGCGTTTCGCATTCTCGGTTCCTTCCATCAACCGGGCGGCCCCAAGGAAGAGGTACCACTGGAGGGTGCTCCCGCAAGGATTGAAAGCCTCCCCGGTGATGTGTCAGCAGTATGTCTCTTCCTTGCTGTCCCCTGTGCGCGCAGCCACGGAGGGGGTTGTCATCCACCACTATATGGATGACATCCTCGTTTGCGCGCCGACCGAAGATGAACTTACGCGAGCGCTTGACCTTGTAACCAATTCGTTAGTTGCTGCAGGGTTCGAGCTGCAAAAAGATAAGATCCAAATGATGCCACCCTGGAAGTACCTGGGCCTGGAGATTGGTAAGAGGACCATTGTGCCTCAAAAATTGGAAATTCGGACAAATGTCCGTACCCTTGCGGACGCCCATCAGCTTTGCGGTGCCTTGAATTGGGTAAGGCCCTGTCTAGGTCTGACCACCGAGGATCTAGCCCCTCTTTTCAATTTATTGAAAGGGGGAGGGGAGCTCAGTTCTCCTAGGGTGCTTACCGCAGAGGCAAAAGCAGCGTTGGAGAAGGTCCAGCAGGCAATGACATTGCGACAGGCACACAGATGCGATCCCGAGCTTCCCTTTCGGTTCATCATTCTGGGTAAGCTGCCACATCTACATGGGATCATTTTTCAATGGGACACGGGTGCAAAAACATCAGCACACAACACCAAGGGCCAAGGCAGAAAGGACCCTCTTCTTATTATAGAGTGGGTCTTTCTCAGCCACCATCGGCCCAAAAGAATGACACAGCCACAAGAGCTTATGGCTGAGCTCGTCCGCAAAGCAAGAACGCGGATGAAAGATTTGGCAGGGTGCGACTTCGAATGTATTCACATGCCAATTGGACTGTCAACAGGCCAAATGACCAAACCCATGTTGGAACACCTGCTTCAGGAAAATGAAGCACTTCAATTCGCTCTAGATTCCTTTACGGGCCAAATTTCAATTCATTGGCCGGCCCACAAACTATTTAATTCGGACGTAACATTTAAATTGGCTTTAAAGAGTGTCCAGAGCAGGAGACCTCTCGATGCGATGACAGTTTTTACTGACGGGTCCGGGAGTTCTCATAAGTCAGTAGTGACTTGGGAGGACCCTGAAACTCGGCAGTGGGAGGCAGATATTAAAGTGGTTGAGGGTTCACCTCAAATAGCCGAGTTGGCCGCTGTCGTCAGAGCACTTGAGAGATTCTCTGGACCTCTCAATATTGTAACCGACTCCGCATACGTAGCGGGGGTGGTATCTAGAGCAGATCAGGCAATTTTACAAGAGGTGTCCAACACAGCTCTGTATGAGCAGCTCTCGAAATTGGTCAAAATTGTCTCCCACCGAGAGCAACCGTTTTATGTGATGCATACCAGGTCGCACACTGAATTGCCTGGGTTTATTGCTGAGGGTAACAGGAGGGCTGACGCTCTTGCTGCCCCTGTAGTGATAGCCCCATTGCCTGACGTTTTTGAGCAGGCCAAGCTCAGCCATCAGCTGTTCCATCAGAACGCGCCTAGCTTGGCTAGACGTTTTAACCTCACACGTCAACAAGCTAAGGCGATTGTTGGCTCGTGTCCTTCCTGTCAGTCCCACACTGTGCCTACCCTGCATGCCGGAGTCAACCCTCGTGGGTTGGAGAGCTGTGAACTCTGGCAGACAGATGTCACCCACATTCCATCATTTGGGAGATTGAAGTACGTTCACGTCTCCGTCGATACCTTCTCTGGCGCTGTCTATGCCTCTGCGCACGCAGGTGAGAGGGCCCAACATGTTATCCAACACTTTGTTCAGGCCTTCTCATTCATGGGCATCCCCAAGGGGATCAAAACAGACAATGGCCCTGCGTACAAATCCAAGGAATTTGCTGGCTTCCTGCAGCAATGGGGAGTGGAGCACAAGACAGGCATCCCCCACTCCCCCACAGGCCAAGCAATCGTAGAGAGGACACACCAAGAGATCAAGAGGGTCCTTAAACAACAGCAACAGGTATTAAAGGTGGAACCGCCAGCAATCAGATTGGCCCGAGCCCTTTATGTCATCAATTTTCTAAATTGTTCCTTTGAAAATCCCAATCCGCCCATTACCACACACTTTGGGTGCAACAAGGAGTGGCAGTTCGATCCCAAGCCCCCGGTGCTGGTGAGATCGCCTGAGTCAGGGAAGGTGGAGGGTCCGTTTGACCTGGTGACGTGGGGGCGTGGGTACGCCTGTGTCCTCACGCCTACCGGGATCAAATGGATACCTGCCAAATGGGTAAAACCATTCATTAAAAGGAAGAGGGAGCGTGACGACAGCATCCCGCAGGTGGCTTCGGCGGCATTCCGCCGTCGAAGGCGAGTCTCCTCCAGACCCTCTCTTCCCATCCTGTGGGAATGGGACCATGACCTGTCCTTTACCTATTTCTGTGACCCAAATTAATAATTTTTGACCCCCCAGTTTTGTTTTTCAGACCCGGACCCAAGATGCTAAGCCTCCCGACCGTGCTCTTTACATTCTTAAAGGTTGGGGTTTATCTGGATGGGCCGGGTCCATTTTAAAAACATGTCTGTTATTTTGTTTATTTTTTTAATTGTTTGTCTTGCTTTCGGACTAATCAGGAGATCGTTAATTAAGTTAGTTTTAAGTTCCACATCTACCCCCTCTCTGGCTGCTGCTCGGCTCGCCAAGGTCACGGCTCCTGAAGACGAGCTGAAGGAGCTTGAAAAGGAGCTTGAAGAAGAAAGTGACGGCGAAAGCCTCGCAGACGATTAGTGGCCAGCTCAACAACCTCGATCCGCCAAATGTTACCTGGACTCTGAGCATCTGCTGGACCCCCCTCACTTCTGTTCTTTTAGTAAAAAGAAAACGGGGAGATGTGGCAGTGTGTTAATTTAATCGGTTAGGCTTTCTATACTTTTGTACTTGTTGGGTTCCCTGTACCCCACCCCTCGATTGTTCCTTTGTTTAACTCACATGACTCTGGCACCTGCCATGCGACACACGGTTAGCTGCCTGTCATTTCTCCCGCCTTTGTAAATCCCTCCTATTTTTCCCCTGATTAGTCCAAGCGATGTTCTATTACACCTGTATCCCCTGGCAACCTGCCCCGGTTGGCTGGCAGTGGCTGGCCACCCCCTTTGTCCCCCCTCCAAATCCTTTGGACAAAAACCCCCCGCACCCCTCTCCCCCCGAGCAGTTTCGGGCTGAGGAGGTGTTTGCAATAAACCCTCTGTTCGTCTGAAATTGTTTCCTCCTTTCTTTCCACTGCCCGTCGAATCTCCATTGCCCGTATAAGCCTCTACCAGGCAAAGAACCCACAGGAGTCAGTACTGCTTGCGAGCTTGCAGACTGACCCCATAACACTCTGTCGCTGTGTCTGGGCCAGCGGCGACAGAGCCCGTTGGCTCTCTGTGAGCACACTGACGGAATCAGCCTCTTTCACAGCATCAAGGAAGCCATGGCCAATTGCTTGGATAATGACCTGCAGAGCGAGGTCCTCCCAGCATTATGGTGCACAAGTTGGTCCTTTTCCCTTCTGACAGACACCAATGGATTGAAAGCAGCCAGTCCAAAGCCATCACAAGTCAAAGGCACCTTCCAGGACTGGTATGTCACTGCAATATAGCTCCTCCTTCTGCTGTGAGATACACAGTGTTCAATGGTTTAATGCAAAAAGTACACCTTTAAAAAAGTATAATAATGAAGATATGGGCAGGACTCTACATTTGCTGGACTGTTTTTTTCCTTAAATCTTCCTTGAAGACACAGCAGAGTTAGACTGCACATAATTAACCTTGGTTAACAATCAGGAAAATTTATCCAGAACGTCACGTCATTTTCACTGATGCCACTTGCTATTTCCATTATTTATTTCAATAACCAACATAATTCACATAGTCAACTTTCCTGCTACCCATTTTCCTCATCATTAACCTCAAAGACTTATATTCTGCATGTTTCTGAGAGCAAAATTATTGAGGCCTGGGGCTTGAGAGGTTAGTGTCTAGTCCAGCAATGTTCTGAAAGAAATAACAAGCAAGTATAAGAATTAGCATTGCAAAACATATTTGCTATTATCTGTTTGATGAATCAGAAGGTCACAAAGGAAATGTGGTACCTCATATACAAGAATACTAAGGTCAAAATAGATTTAGGGTGGCAAAAACGCACGAGTGAACTCACTGAACTGCAGCTCCATGGTTTTGTATCTCAGCTAGCAGCCATAATCAACATAATCTGTCCAAACTTGAGCTGTAGTCTTTGACATTTTCAGACTGGCCTTTCTTATAAAGTTACCCCATCCCAGTTTGCATATAGATTACCTTCTTATACTAACACATTCAAAACTGACCTGTGTTTCAGGGCACAATGTACTGGAAACAATTATTTCTTGTACATGTAAAATATGGCTCTGAAGAATCTTTTTGTCCTTTCTATCATTAGAGCTTTTTAGCAGGATTGTGTACAAATGCCTGTGCCTCTCAACAGAATTTTTGGTAGTAGGCAATTCTTTATGGAATTTGAATTTACTGCAGTATAACATCTAATGATGTTAGTGTTTCAAAGACAGGCAGATTTCTTGGCTGAGGAGCAAGCATCTTAATTTTAGGTTTTGACACTGCAGGAGATGTATGGCAGCAAGAAAGTGAAGGAAGGATACTCTTTGTACATTATTAACTGAATCACCCAGACAGATATCTTCATAACTGGAGTTGCAGCAAAACCAAATTTTTATTGGGTTTTCACTTTGTCTATAGATCAATATTTATCTGATGCTACAGAGTCCAGAAGTCATGTATTTCCAGCTTGAAAAAGCTTCAGAAACTAAACTGATCTATCTCCTGATCTCTGCAAAAGAAGGTTTGTTTCATTCTTAGATATTTTTAGTAATTTAAGGTCATGCATACTTTTGAACTTCAATTAATTGTCTTGCTTCAAGATACACAAATTTTTTCACTTCTAGAAATACGGGTATATGTTTAAGCATTTTAAAATGTGACATTTTTTCTTCCTAGCAATAGGTCAATAGTCCATTTATATTTCCATTCACCAGCTTTTTGTTCTGGTATCTTCAGTCTTCAATCTCTGAGAATATTTCTAGAAATATCAGCAAAATCCTACAAAATGAATGTGTATTGCAATATCATACCATAGGAAAGAGATAAATATAAGATAAAAACCCCTACAGTCTTAAAATCAAATTACCAAATCTTGAGTTTCCTTAGATTGGATACATTTTTTATCCAAAGGAAGGAAAAAAAAAACTTGCCTTACTTCTGGGAATTGTGGTACACCTTAACCTGACATTTAATCTAGCTCTAGAGCCTTACAGCAGCAGGTTCCAATCCATGTGCAAAACAGGAAGAGGAGAGAAGTCTGATTGGGAATAGATTTTGTGTAGTATGCTAAGAAAAGTCTTGCAATTCCCCTGGATTAAGAATTGCTTTGAATACTTTCAGATTTCCAAAGTCATTCTAATTCATTCCCAATTTCAATATACAATGCAGTTGGACTGCATTTGTATTTCTTGTATTCTTGCAGGCAGTCTAAAATACCCCTAGGAGAATCAATTCCCTATCTCAGAAGTAATTCATGCAGATAGATACCATCACATTTATTTATTTTCCAGATCATTCAAATGTGCAGCATCAGTATTATCAATTGTGGTGGACATAAATGCTTTGAATTCATGCTTGAATGGTAACCATGGTCATTAACATGCCGTATTATTTGGCTGCAACAGTGGGATTATAGCAGAAAATCACTGATAACTGATGTTAGGGCAGAATTCATTATCAGAAGATCCAGGAACAGAGTAGTTAGTGGATAATTTTAATAACAATAATAACAAAAAATGAACCCCTCAAAAGTTCCTGTTATAATGATAATAGAAAATCATGCCCTCATAAGTGCTGAGCTACTTGAGGGTCATTGTGCCTCTCAGGTGTCAACCCCTGGGTGACGGTTTCAAAGTGCACTATCTGTGGAAAGGTACACCCATTTGCTAAACTGTATGTGCACCAGTCCCCCTTCCACTCAGGCTTTGTAGATTCTGGAGCTGCTCACAGGAGATTTCACAGTACCAATCACATGTTTGGTGTCGTCAGAACAAATCCCACCTTGGTTAGATTTTCTCTTTTCTTGCTCATTTTAGCCTTTTATCAGCCCATCACAGTATAAAAGTAATTCTCCTGGTCTTTCAAGGTTTATTATTTAGCAAAGTCTTAAGAGGAAATTAGAACCTGACCTCTTGTTTGGAGAATGATCAAGACAGGACTTATTTCGTTCTTACCTAGTTACAGCCATTTTAAGAGCATTTTGTCTCAGTGTTCAGGAGATTTAGTCAATATACAGACAAATGAAAAAGCAGGGGATTTTAATAAGTTTTCCATGACCTTCAAGAAGGATTTAGAATATCCAATTGTCCCCAAAAAGTCAAAAGAAGGCTCAGAGACAAATTCCTGCTCAAAAGCAGGGATATGTGTTGAGATTAAACCACTGTTGTGATACAAACGTTAAAGCCTATATGAAAGAAAAGAAAAAAGAAAGAAAAAAAAAAGAAAGAAGTTGAGAAACAGTTTTGGGCCAATAAAATGACACAATTCTTCTACAGACAACTGAATCCTTAATTGACTTTTCTAGAGCAAAAAACATCCAGAAAATATGTTTTCATTAGGTAGTTACAAGCATTCCAGCCCTTTGTGAGAGAAAGCTGATGAGCTTTAAGACAACTTCCTAAGTGGGAGACGGGCTTCTCTCACTCTCCAGGACCTGTACCAATGGAGGTATTTGTCTTCCTCTGGGGAGAGAATACCATGACTCCATTAGAAGTGAAGACAAACAATTGATATAGGCTTGGCATTTTAGAGTGTGAGTAATCCTAATGGGTCAAGTTGCCACATGTGGGCTTTTACTAGCTTTTCCTCAGGCAGTAACCCTAGTGGATATGAGAAACTCTCTAGAAATATGTTCTCCCCCTTTAATTGTAAAACAAACAGTGAATTAAACAGTTTCATGCTGTGTAGCAAAATTGTAGGAACTGTACTGTTAAATCATAAAGATCTTACTTTCAGCAGGGAACAGGGTACAGGCATGGGCTGCTAGGAAGCTGAACTGCTGACAGATGAATTTGCTGATGGGGTTGAGGAGCTGGACTCATAGGAGCTCTGCCTTAAGATTTTGTTGGCAGTGTGTGGGTGCTGGCTAAGCTTTGCTGGACCCTCCTCTGTAATGACAATTTTAAAGTGACATCAGAGAGGAATAAACAAGTAGTCCTACAGTAAGAATTCTTGCTATTTTTGTGCTTAATGAGAGAGAGTGCATGTGAAGTACCTGTATGTGTTTAACCAGTAATTTTTTCTTTTTTCCCTCCTCAGAGGGAAGCTCTGTTCTGGAGCAGGGGAAGCAATGCAAGAAATGCAATGTAAGCAATGTACCTAGCCCCTGTGCTTACTCTTCCTTTTTTTTATCTTTTTTTTTTCTTTTCTTTAGGCCAAGGAATGGTTAAATGGCATGTACCTTAAAAACAGCACATTTATAGAACAGTGACCTTAAGAGCTTTAAATGACTACATTGTTTAATGTGAAAGAAAAGAATACCACAGATCAGTGGAAATGTCAGCAGTACTTTTAATCAAGTTTGTTTTAATCGATAGCCAAGTCTTCTTTCCATTGCCCTGACATTGTCATGCTTTGCAAAGAGATAATAGTAAATGTCATGCTCTGAAAAAGCAGTGACTTGGTTGCTATAAATCAACAGAAGCCTTGTTCAACCGGATGTGGCATATGAGAGACAGAAGTGCTGTCTTTCCAAGAAATCACTGTTTCCACACCCTGTGGAGAAATGGGGTCTGAGGAGAATTGCTCAGAGCCTCACCCCTCTGTATTCAGATGGACTCTTCAATACCCTAGTGAAAAGTGGGGAAATGTTCACAGGACACCACTGAATCTGAATGAAGACCTACCTGAATTACTCAAACTTAGAAATCTTTTTATTTGTAGTCTGTACCATTGGTTTTGAAGTGCAGTTGAGAGTTTAGCTCGCATAAGAGCTGAGAAATAAGCTTGCTCCCTTTTTTGCATTCAGGTAAAACCAGAAACTGCAGAATCACACCACAGGGTTTTGCTGTACAGGCAGTTGAAGGTTATCTGGGAAAACCTCTGTGCCTTTTCCAGGTTTTTTTTGTTGTGGTGGTAGTTTGAGTTATGGTTCTTTTTTCTCCCTATCTTTTACAAGAATGTCTGTAACTTGATCTATATCTTGTTTGCTTGTTCATTTGCTTGTTTGTTTTATAGGTCATTCTGTCATGCTTTTTTTCTGGAGTATAGTTAGGAGTAAGAGCCTGTAAATTTTATAGCCAAGCAAAGAGACATCTGTCTTCATAAACTCCATCCATCTCTGGCCCCGTCACTGATGTAAATGAGGGAAGGGGCCTGTCACTTGGTTCAACACAAGCAGTGACAAGAATTCATTACTTTAATGCCCAAGGTGAACAAAAGTATGCCAAAATGTAAAATATATTATATTTATTCTGGACCTTGAGACAAAGACCATTTGGATTTCACATTTACTTTCTCAACCTTGACTTTATACCTCTGAAATTTATGCAGAAGTGTGGAATCTGAGCAGACAGTACCTGTCTATATTTGTGCTCCAGAAGCTTTATCAACTTTATAAACCCTTGGAGCGTGTTCCTCTCAATGCCATATTTTCATGCTCTTTGTTTAACACCTTACAGACGTGTTGCTCGACCATTCAGGAAATAGCAAAATGCTTGTTGTCTTTCTCTGTCTGCTCCCACTAGTCACAACAACATTCTTCCATCTTCTGCTTAGGACACTCTTCCAGCAGAATTACCCCTCATCCACATCTTTCATGCCTGAAACCTTTTTAAGAACTCTTCACCTCATGTCTTACTGTCATGTATTTCTGAAACTAGCAACTTTTCTGCCTGGCAGCTCACTCCTGAATTTACACCAGTTCTATTCAAGCCAAAAAAGAAAAGAAAAGAAAAGATATATATAATCCTATTAGGACTCGAAACTTACAGATGGATGGGTGGAAAAGCCCAGAGCACAGTAATGCAAAATAGTATCAGTATGCATCAGACTGCTGTTATTCCCTAGGAAACAGGCCAATTGTTCGAACTTCTTGACAACTTCTTCAAATTTCTCTGCATATGCCTTTGATTTTCCAGGTTAGTCTGTACTTACACCAATATCAAAATACCCAGAGTAAGGGGAAGCCTGGAACTGAAAGGCTGGCTGAGAATCAGCTTCTTGTCTGTGCTGTACCACAGTCCGAAATGTTCATTTTTAAATACAGATCTATTTGACAGCAGTTTTCTTCCTTTGTTGTCTTTCAAGGACAGCTTGTGTTTCACTGCAGTAGGAGGAAAAAAAGTACCATAGGCAGTTCTTGCTGACCTATTTCCTTGGGTGTAAGGCTGGCATCAGTTCTGGGATAGGAAAACTTTCCTTTAAAATTCTGCATACAGCACCCAGACTCTGCCCCAGACTGCAAGTTTTGCATCCCTGTTTGCTAGCAGGCTGACACTAGTGACATGGTTTGTACCTAGGAGAAGAAATGGTTGTAATGGTGGTTTTCTGATTCCTCTATATATTGTACTATGTAGGAATCATTTGGGGAGGTTCATTATATGGATAAATTCATAAGATTCTAGACAGAAAAAAACCAGAATCATATCACTACATTGAAAGATTGAAAAACCTTAATTCCTGCATGGTATAGGGAAACCAAAGAACTCGAAAAGACAAAACTTGAGTAATTAGAATTTCATTGGAAAATGTACAGAACCTCATGGTTGAGTGAATGGGGCTTTTAAACTTGGTTTTGTGTTACAAAGTCTGTTAAATTTAGAGGCATCTTTGAGTTATGAGAAGAACTACCAAACTGTAGGCAAAATTGAGACCTTTCCTGTTGCCTTTGTTCAGATGTTGTGATTGACAAGCACTCTGGGGTGATACCTAAGGCTTGGCTCTTTGGGAGGTGGGGGTGAAGTGTTCTTGTTCACAGACTTTCTCGGTCTTCATAACCCCGAAGTGACTTACAGAGACCTTTTCCTGACAGTTCCATCGCTTGGGTGAGACAGGCTTGTGCTGTCATTTTTACTTTTCTTTTTTTTTCCACATTTCTTATGAATTATATTTACCACATAACAGAAATCTGGCTTCTCCCTGCACACTTGCAAAGAGCTGGTAGAGCATTGAAGTAAGAAAAAACAAATTAGTAGTACTCCATGAAAGCATAAGCATGCTGAGGTGCCCTCTGTGATATAATTCCTTTTGGATGAACTTGATGTTGTGCTGCATGCATTTGCTCTGAGCATGCCCTCTGAATAGCTTTTTCTGTCAGCAAGTCCCATCATGTTTATTGTAAACTGTTAAGAGTTCTGGGAAAGCTAAGAAATGTATTTGCTTTAAGAATAACACAGAGAGACTTGTAAAGGCAAAGAAAATCTAATGCTACTACAGTATGCAAAACTGACCCACAAGATTGCAGTTATCATCCTGAAGTGAAACAGGGGACTGAGGAAGAGGAAATGTTGCTTTCTGAACATTAGCAAACTGGCACATTTAATGAGAGGTAGGAGGCACACGTAGTGTTAAGAGTCAGCTTGTTAGGAAGGTGGCTACATTGCTCAGGCATTTACATACTCATCTATGTCAGTACCTCACTGCCCAACATTAGATATTCTGTTCAGGCTTAGATCAAGCAAAATACTGATTTGCTGGTTTGAATATTAAGCACTATATAAGAATACTTAGAATACTAAGCACTATATAGTAAGCTTTCTGGGATACTTTTTGATGGACCAAAAATGAAATAAATGAGTTTTCTAGAGATCAGCTTCTGATGCCAGTCCACAGGGAAGTCTGGCAAACCATCTTCAGTAGCTTTTACTCATTTTCCCTCAGTCTAAACAAGCAGGTTGACCCAATCTATGACCGTTCTATGGTTAACAGCATTGATAGTTTGTCCTAACCACTTGTGGCCAAGCCTTGTGTTCTTCACATACCTGCAGAGGCTCCTTACCTCCTTCCATAACTTCTTGCAACTCTGCTTCAGACAAGCTTCACTGGATTATTCACAAAGCATCTCTGCATTGAGAAAAGGGAAGGAACATGCTGAAATAAAGTTCAGTTGAACAAGGCACAAAAATCACTTAAGAATACCCATTCTCCCCAAAAGACCCTTCTTGCTTTAAAGCATATTTGCCTGCTTGTAAACTTGCAGATACACACCAGTTCTCATGAAGGTTTGTAGGAAGGTGAGAATATCCAGAGACATGAGCTTGACATTGCATCTGGCTTTGAGATGTGGCTTCTACTGACTGACAGGACAGTTGCTGACATTTGAATTGTGATGGTTGAACAGACCACATCTGCAGAAGAAGTGGTTTTCCCTCCATGCCAGTGTGGATACAGATCCTGGTAGCAGTTGTAAGGTGAAACTGAGCAAGTGGAGCAGTCTAATGTTGCAAATACTGCTTAAAACCATTGAAAAAATAGGCTTTTACTATTGCTTTATTGCTTTTATATCACTTGACTGTGATTGCGTCACTGAGTGCGCTCACAGAAATGCAGGATGCAATCATACAGCAGGCAGAATGAAGGACCCTCTAAATGGAGCAAATATAATGAATTGGAAAATGTACAGATAATAAACTACAAGACCATATGCAGGGATATTTAGGAGAATAATAATCTTTAAATCATCCAAATTCTATCTGTTTTTGGTAGGACCTAACATTTGATGCAAGCCAGAACATAGCTTCTAGTTTGCTCTCACAACATCATTATTTATCATCCCTGTCTTACCCTGTATGTCTCAGATGCTGTAGACTCCATATACAGGTCAATTAAATGTGCTCAGGAACACTTGTGGGCTGGGAGGCACAGACCTGGGAAATTTTCTGTAAACCTGCTGCCTGTGGGAGTGCTCCATGGAGCAAACAGCATCCAAGACAGGCTTGGTAATTGCTGGGAATAGTGATGCTTGTTAGAGACCAGACTAGTCCAAAGAAACATTATAACAGTTTTATTAATGTAAACAACTGATTTTCAGCATTTTCCTGGGTACTTTGATTTACTGGTATACCTTCAGCTACTTTTACTGGGAGGCTTAAATTTGCTTTTCACACATCATAAGTATATCTTATAATCTTTTACAGAGGCAGTTGGGTGCCATGTAATATATGAATATACTGCTCCCTTATTGTTAATTCAGCAATTCACCTGGAATTTAGAGATAATTTCTTCATTTTTCCAAATCCATTATTGGGTTTAGTATCTTTTTAATTATATGCCACATTTAATGATGGAAAAAAATTGTAAACCAAATGTTTCTTGTGTTTTCTTCTCCGCTACTCCTCTTCAGTAGCAAAACATCTTTGCTGCTTGAAAAAGAGCTTGTATGTCCCTTATATGATAGAGAGATTGAGTCTTAAGTGTACACAAATATATCCTTTTCTCTCTGCTTAAAACACCACTGAGCTATTTGCAATTATCATATGTAGAAATTTGAAGTATGACCAAAAGGGATAAAATCAGCCAGTTAATCCTGTTAGCTGATGCTGTGTCACTAGATCATGATGCATTTGCCCAATGTAATTATCCCACTGATGGCACCCTAATGGAGAATTTCATATTGCTTTTCCTGTTTGGCAAATGGCAAATCACAAAAATTTGGTTTGTAAGATATAGATTACATTGTTGTAGTACCTCTCAAAATGGTGATGTCATTTGATGTGCTGTATGGGATGGAGGAAAACAAAGAAAAGGTATTATTATCTTTTTGTAGGAGTCAACAGGAGAGCAGACTTGCCCATATCAGAGTTATGTGGATTCTCTGCTACCAACAGTGCTCCAGTGGCTTCCAGATCTTGGAAACTTTGCAAGAACCTTTCTTGTGCTCCAGGTCATGTGCAGGTACATGATCTTCAAGAAAGCAGAGGATGTATTTGCTAGTATCATGCAAGAATAAAGCCCCTAAGCTCTTATTACATAAAAAAAAAATATTTTTTAGAATCAGAAACATAAAGTTGCACCAATAATGTGAGCAGAAGAGGTTCAGTCTGTCTATCCACTTGCCAGAGTTGTCACTTCTGATTTACTGTACCTGGAGCTTAGAGGACTGAATCTTTGCATCTATCAAGGAATTCAGTAAGGCTCACATCTCCTTGCCCTTTGCCATACATTAAAATTAAGAAGAACAAAAATCCCTGCCAAAATAAACTAAACCAAAAGCTTTCAGAGTGGGTGATATCCCCACACAACTATCAACCCATCCTTTTCCAAGCATAACTGCCACCTTAAATAAGTATTGTATAAAAATGCAGTGCACTTAGTAATTAGTCCTGTAGAATGTAGGACTAGAAAGGGTTATTTGAGCTGAAAATTTACATTCCCATTATTCACAGAACCATCCTTCCATATTAAGAGAGTCCCACCTCTGGTGTAGATTTACAGAATTTCATAGCACTATGGTTTATGTTACTTAAATATCCAGTAAAAATATCTGTGCTCACAGGAAGACTGGTTTAGTTTGGAGCAGAACACACTATATTTCTGATATGTCACCCTTTACAAAAGTGAAAGAAAGCCCTTTGAAAGAATTAAGAAGCCCCATCTTCCTAAAAATGAAATACATTGAAAAGCAGCAGGGTGTTTTCCAAGCAACCTAAATACTACAGCAATATAATCAGATTTCTAAAACACATGATCCATAATGATGGGCAACAACAGTTTCATGCTGTCATGGCAACAGGAAATCTTAGGGTTGCAAATCTATAATTTGAAAAGATTATTTTGAGAGAGCAAAAGGGTTTTATACTGCAGCTGCAGCCACAGTAGACACAATATATTGCTGCTGGCTACTTCAAGAGACGTATATATCTATTTTTTTAAATTTGTCCTGCTTTTCATGGTCTTTAAGTCTCATTTGTGTGTGTGATATTCTTTTCTTAAAGGATTTGTTTGTTTTTCATTTCACTGTGAAGTTTTTATTAATATGATTTCATGCTAGTTTATAATTTGCTTTTATGAGAAGTCTGGGGGTTTGGCCACATTTATTTTGTAATAGCAAATTCAGTTCTTCTTTTAAGTGGCATGTTATTTTGTGTCAGGAGTATTTTTTTAATTTAATGTGTATTATCTCAGAATTATAGGTACCTAGGCAATGTTCCCTTTAGTGAAATCCCCTTTACTCCAAGAACTGCTGATTGCTACACAGCTATTGCTGTTGATTTGGGGTTTTTTTATCCTCCAAAGATTGGTAAGAAGTAAGCAAAGAATAACAAGGAGCAACGAGGGTTTGGGGTTTTTTTTTCTGTAACAGTTACCCTGTGATTTCAGCAGCTTGACTCTGCCACTGTTTGCTTTTTTAATGTTGAGTAGCCATAGCATTAGTCATATGGACTAATGGGTATGTGGACTGCAATACATTGTCTTTTACTGTGATCAGTTACAAAATTCCTATCATCTTCTGGAGAGCGGGGATTTTAAAGTAAAAGAATATTTTGTTCTGAGGACAGGAGGCATGAACAAATTATGTAATATCTCTCCTGATCTAAGATGCAAGATTGCCCTGCTTAGTCACATGGAAGAGGATGTCTCCCCATCCTAAATTTATCCTTAGATAGCAATCATGGAGGAGGAACCTTATCTGAGGAGATGTACCTTGTTAGCACATTTCATAAGACTGAAGGGAATTCCTGGATACATGCCATCATAAGAAATTGTGTCATACAGTTAATGAAGCTTTATCCTAATGCTACACAAGTTGTTTGCCTCTTGATTACTCATAGTGAAAGGCCACTCCTGTAAATATTCCTGACTTCCAGCCTAACCTGAGTCATACCACATACCCATTTGTTCTCGTGTTAGTGCTGTTCCTTAGATTTAATAGGCCTTCTCTGCTCCTTCTGTCAGCCTCTAATGTATTTAGAGAGAAAAATTATTTCTTCTCTCAACCTTCATGTGGAGAGCTGAGCTCCTTGTTTGCCCTGGTGCTCTTTTCTGCATTTCTTCCCTTTTGAATTCAGCTGTTCTGAACAACAGGGAGGGCAGACCACTGCATTTCACAGGATAACCAGTGCCACACTGGCTCCACATGGCAGAACTTGCATAAAATTTCCAGATCCACTCTGTTCCCAAATATATTTTTATTCTATACATCACAAAGTGGTATTAACATCCTATGTAGTTATATCTTTATCAGCTCTTGGGATTTGGCTTCTTACACTGAAGTGTCATTATGTGTAGAAATAAAAACAAATAAATCTTACCAATAACAAAACTCTTAACAGATGTGAACAGAATTTTGTGGCCCCACTTAAGTCAGAAGTTACTAATGAGAAAATCCTTATCTAGTGTATGCAGTGCATCACATGAGATGATAAGAACATGAAATGATCATTTGTCTTGAAATCCCATTATGGCATAGTATAGACTTTAAGATGAAAGTTAGTTTCACTGGAGGACTATTCTGACATGGTTTTCTGAAGATAAACCTCTAAATATTTAGAGACCACAGGTTATAGTCTTGAATATGAATATGAATATTCATTAATTTATGAATGAATAAAGTTAATTTATGGCTCTGTTCAAACTGGATCACATATGCAGAGAATCATAGCACCTCAAACATCTGTACATGTTAGGAAATAATGATTTTGTATTTCAAAGAAGTAAGACTGAGTTAGAAGACTATACCTATGTTTTCAAAACTAAAATTCTTAGCAAGGATTCACAGTAAAACTGAAATAATAAATATTGCTATAAGGTGGTTACTGACTAGAGGATAGATAGGGCTTTATCTTTTTAAGTTCTTATCTAGAATAGCATATAGAGAATACAGAACAGACATGGCTTGAGTTTATCTTGGTCATTTCACAGTGCTGTGAAAAGTTATAAATTCACTCTTGAGACTCCAGGGCTTTTTCAGCGCCAGACTGAGGTTTGCATTAGTGCACACATCCTGAGGCTTTGCTCCCTTGGCGTTGCTCTAGTCATAAGATCCACACAGAGCCACAAACTTATTTGGGCTGAAAATTTTGCTGGAGGTCTCCTAGACAAACTTCCTGGGTGAAGTGGGGTCAGCACTGAATTCAGAGTTGGCTTTTTCCACAGCCCTGGGCCACTTATTCCCATGCTTATTTTTTCTTATTGAATTTTTTTATGTTTCTATATTTCAAGTCAGAAGCTCCCATTTTATGGCTTCTGCTGTCATTCTTCCATCATGCACCACAGCAAAGGATTTGTTTCCATCTTGCTGGTGACCATCTCATAGGTACCAGGGGGAAGCCATCAGGTCCACCTGAAACCATCTCTTCTCCAGGCTGAACATGCCCCCTTCCTCACAAGACAAGTGCTCCAGTCTCCAACCATCCCCAAAGCCCTGATAATCAGATGAAAAAAATTGATTAAAATTGCTTTACTTCTCCACAAAGAGTTATTTTGAGAACTACAGAGTTCCTGAGTGATCATGATTGCTGAGGAACTTGTTACCGAATAGTATTTAAAAATACGGAAATGCATGAATGCCAAATTGATGCTGGAGTGAAGGGGACTGGGGTGATTTCACTTTGTTGACTGATTTCAGTGAATTGAACAATGCTGTCACAGTGGTTAAGAAACAAGTGGTGTATCAGTGACTCACTTCTGAAACCTGTTGCAAAAAATCCCACATGGGTACATTGCAGCAAAGCTTAAGATACCTGTGTCTGGCTAAGTCTCCTGTTGTTCACAGGGGATGCCTGGTCATTCTCCCCTCTCTGAAGAGAAGCTCTGTGCAAACTTTAAGTGCAACTGGACCAAGGAGTGGGCCAAGACCCCAGATTCTGTATCTTACTCCCTGAAGAAAAGCAGGAGTGTAATAGAAAGTATATGAGTGTCAGTAACACTGGTTCTGATGTCAGACTCGAGTTTCCCCTTCCCTTGTCCTTTTGTGCAGCTCAGTATTTCAAGCTGTGTGAACTCAGCTGCTTTTCTATCCTGCTCCTTCAAAGCCCTGCTCCTGTGGCTCCTCAGTTTTGTGCACGGAAGCAAAGCTTTGAAATCAATTCTGTGTGACCACAGCATCCAGGTTATGAGTATTTAAAAAGAAGATGTGAGAGCACTGGGGAAAAGAGAAAAGGGTGGGCTAAGGAGGGAAACATTCATCTGTTTGAAATGTCAAAGCTTAAAATACTGCTCCCAAGGAATTTCAGGGAGCTTTGAGCCCAGTCAGGAGCTGCCTGCTTGTCCTGCTTCAGGCATTTTGTCATCAGAGAGCAATGGCCTGCTTATAATGGGGACATTTTTTCCTTTTTTCTGGGTTTGAATGTTCCTAACACTACCTGTTTGGAAATCCTGATTTATTTCTTTTAAATCCTTAAAATATTAATACAATAGTATACAATCTCGAGTGTACATTTGTCAAGTTGAACGTAAACTTGTGTGGTCTGTCGAAGAAGAGGATGAGGTGTTCACATATCTGATGGGTACACATGGACATCAACATATTGAATAAACATCTTTCCCACTGGCTAGAACAAAGTTTTGATGGTCCCCACCCACTCCCTCCCAAATTTTCTGATGAATGCATTGTGTGTTATTCCTTATGGCTTGTAACATTGAAATTACTGCAATTTAATTAAAACAATTAATATTCATGTAGTAATAAATAGTTGGAGTGAACAAAATTGGTTTGAAAGTACCCTTTGTGCATACAAATGGTTTAATTTAAATACTATAATTAATGTCTTATAGCATAAGTCAGGGAGTTTTTTCAGAGCTCTGTGTTGTGTAGCACTTTTGAAAGACAAAGCTCCAGGCACCTGCAAACATGCAAAGAAACAGGGATGAGGGGACAAACAATACAGCCACTGTACTCTTGTCTCCCATTCAATCTTCCAAGATACATGTAATCATAATTAAAAGCAAGATACAGGAATGAAAGGAAGGTAAATGTGGATAACTGAAAGACATAAAACATACTGCTGTGACAAAAGATTTGACTGAAATTCTTGTGAGTAGGTGCTGAGTTTGAATCCTCTCACTTGTCACCATTTCATTACCTTATTTTTAGTGAGAAGCTCAATATGAAGCCTTCACTGGATGACAAAAGTCACTGTCGTCCTGCAGATCTATAATTCTAAGCTATCAGGTGTGAAACAACTGACACGCACAAGGACATGCTGTCACTGCATCTAGGTGGGAGAACACCTTGAATATTAGTGCTGTGCTGTGGCTTCCCCATAAAGATCATGTTGTCAACATCAAAATTATTCCCAGTTAAATAAAGCTTCATCTACAGTATTTTTGTTAGAAAGCATTCCTCTTCATTAAAATTATTAGTAAGTAGCATTTGGACTTGGGGGAGGAGCAGGTGAACCTTTTTTCAGGAGCACTCCATCCTCCTTGCTTTCATTACCAAGGCTTTCTGCTGCTCCAATTTCTCATTGAAGCACAGATGCTCTGAAGAGATGATTTTCTTTGCTCTGTGCTGGTTTCCTCTACAGTAATATGACTCTTTTTTTCATGTGGGAGATATTTTTCTTAATAGCTCTGAAGAAAGTCATTCCAGTTGTAGCCTATTCTCTTTCCTTCCTCCTTCTTCCCTTCCCTACCCATTTGCTTATTTCTCCATTTCTCATGCATCATGCCTAGACTTCCAGAGTGAACTGGACTGGACCCACTCTATATGTCCACAATGTTTCTCTAGGAGCATTTAGTCACCATTCAAAATATAGAAGGAATATTGCAGGTTTTTTCAAGTAGACATTTCCACTACATCAGAATAAGTCCTAAAATGTCAAAGCTAGAGTTAACAATAAACACTATTATACTGCATGGATCTAGAAGGTATCCCTTTTTCCCAAGAAATTTGAAACACCTGTACCCTGTCCAAATTCTGATTATACCCAGAAGCTTGTCCTGAGTTGCAAGCAGCACAGAGGTAGAGAATTTGCTCCTACTGCTGTGTGAGTTCTCTGGTGGGCAGAGGCTGCAGAGCACAGAGGCAGGGGAATTCTCTTCCTGCATGTTGAAACCCATACTGAGATTGTGTTGGTCTTCAACCAAGATTGAAAATTTTAAGAATCAAGATGCAAACAATTAAAAGCCAGTCTAATCTACAGTCTAACAATTAGAATATTCATATTTAGAACAAGCTAGATTTCTGCTCCTTCCCCCTTGGTCTTTATCTAATACTTAATCTAATGCAGGAGGGAAATTAGTAACTGCAGGTGAGAAGAAGGCAGAAGTGCTTAACACCTTTTTTACTTCAGTCTTTAGCAGAAAGATGTCTTGTCCTCAGGATAATTGTCATACTGGGCTGGTAGATGGTGTCAGGGAACAGACTGGTTCTCCTGGTATCCAGGAGGAGGCAGTCAGAGAAGTGTTGAGCTGCTTGAATGTCCATAAATCTGTGGGCCCAGATGGGATCCATCCCAGGGTGATGAGAGAGCTGGCAGATGAGCTTGCAAAGCACTTACAGGATGCCCACAGTATCAGACCCAGCCAGCACGGGTTTAGGAGGGGGAGGTCATGTTTGACCAACCTGGTCTCCTTTTATGACCAGCTGACACGCCTGGTGGATGCAGGAAAGGCTGTGGATGTGTCTGTTTGGACTTCAGCAAGGCCTTTGGCACTGTCTCCCACAGCACACTCCTGGAAAAGCTGGCAGCCCACGGCCTGGACAGGAGCACTCTGTGCTGGGTCAGGAACTGGCTGGATGGTGGGCCCAGAGTGGTGGTGATGGTGCTGCATCCAGCTGGGGCCAGGCACCAGTGATGTCCCTCAGGGGTCTGTGCTGGGGCCAGCTCTGCTCAATATTTTTATTGATGACATGAATGAGGGGATTGAGTCCTTCATTAGTAAATTTGCAGATGACACTAAGCTGGGAGCGTGTGTTGATCTGTTGGAAGATAGGAGGGCTCTGCAGAGAGATCTGGAATGGTTGAATGGATGGGCAGAGTCCAATGGAATGAAGTTTAATAAGTCCAAGTGCTGAGTCCTGCATTTTGGCCACAATAACCCCTGCAATGTTACAGGCTGGGGATGGTGTGGCTGGACAGTGCCCAGGCAGAAAGGGACCTGGGGGTGCTGGTGACAGCAGCTGGACATGAGCCAGCAGTGTGCCCTGGTGGCCAAGAAGGCCAAGGGCATCCTGGCCTGGATCAGGAATGGTGTGGCCAGCAGGAGCAGGGAGGTCAGGATTCTTCCCCTGTGCTCAGCACTGCTGAGGCCACACCTCGAGTGCTGTGTCCAGCTCTGGGCCCTCAGTTCAGGAAGGACCTTGAGATGCTTGAGCACGTCCAGAGGAGGCAACGAGGCTGGAGAGGGGCTGGGAACACAAACCCTGTGAGGAACGGCTGAGGGAGCTGGGGGTGTTCAGCCTGGAGAAAAGGAGACTCAGGGGTGACCTTATCACTCTCTACAACCTCCTGAGAGGTGGCTGTAGCCAGGTGAGAGTTGCTCTCTTTCTTCAGGCAGCAGCTGCCAGAAAGAGAGGACACAGTCTCAAGCTGTGCCAAGGGAAATATAGGTTGGATATTAGGAAAAAGTTTCTTACAGAAAGGATGATAAAGTATTGGAATGATCTGCCCAGGGAGGCAGTGGAGTCACCATCCCTGGATGTGTTTAAAGACAGACTGGATGTGGCAGTCGGTGCCATGGTTTAATTGAGATGTCAGGGGTGGGTTGAATTTGATGATTCTGGAGGTCTCTTCCAACCTAATGATTCTGTGATTCTGTGAAAGGCTTGCTAGATAATGTTTGTTAGATAGAAGACAGAAATCCTGGCTAGCTCATGGTCTCTGCCTCTTTTGATAAAAGTAATAAATAAGCTTTGCATTAGGGTAGACTGAGAGTGTTATGCCCAAAATTTTACATACAGCTAGTGACTCATCACTCTAGGAGATGCAATTTCAACTGGATGCTTTGCTGAAAAAGTCACTGAAAATGTGGCCATATCTTTATTCTGCTTTATTACTATATTTTGTTATTTAGATTGAAAATCTGTCTTCCTATGTAGAAAGACAATATTTTCTAAAAATGCAACAAGTATTGTAGATTTTTTTTCCTGCAGATGCAAAAGGGATTGTAGAAGATATACCCCCTTAAAAGTGCATAGATCAAGCATAAAGCAACTAAATAATTATTGATTTACAACAAAATGTATTTCAAATTTCATTCATCTTTCCAGGAGGTTTATTGACTTTGGGTCTGATTTGACTCATTAGTGATTTTTTTTTTTGTTTTTTTGGGGGGGGTTTTTTGGGGTTTTGTTTTGGTTTGGTTTTTGTGGGGGTTTTTTGTTTTGTTTTTGTTTTTTGTTGTTGTTGTTGTTGTGTTGGGGTTTTTTGTGGGGTTTTTTTGGTTTTTTGGGTTTTTTTGTGGGTTTTGTTTGTTTGTTTGTTTTTTGGTTTTTGGGGTTTTTTTGTTTAATTGTAGTCTACTGGTTTAAAGCCTTGTTAAAAAATATTCTTGCTTTGTGAAACATTTTCTGTTTTTCAAGCTAGTACTCCTGTGTAATGATAAATGTGTCATGAGGATGGGGCATTTGAGGGCAATACTTTGGAGAATTGGAGTACAGACACAGAGGCAAAGTACAGAAGAACGCAGTGGTAGCAGAAGAAAACTGCGGAATTAGGACAGGAATGGGATTTGTTTTCTAAGAAGCTGCTCATTAGGAAGCCTGTGTGGTTTTAATGCTTGAAGAGTTTTGAAGCAATTTTTAGGTTGTGCTTCTTCCCTCAAGGCAAGGCTTGTTTTTGAAACATCAATGTGATATTACTAATAGATTTCATTTAGAAGGAAGGCCAAATGAAAATATCGTGTCTACTTCTTTCAGAAAATTCTGATTCATCTCTTCATTTGTATTTTGTCTCATCAAGAAATTTATTGGCCCAAGGACAACTGCTAAGGTTTCATTTGTGTGAATTGTTCTTTGTTTCCCCTTCAGTAAAGTGGCTTAGCAAAACCCAGTAAATTGCTATCTAATTTTGTTTCTTTATCCCTTTGCAGTATGCAGTTTTCAGCTGTATTTCTGGAATGTGTTACTTCAGGACAATAGGCTTCTGTCATGGTTGTGGTTCAGGTTTAACTGGAATTACATTGTCTCTTCAGTACAAAAGGAACCTCTGTTATTGGTCTTGCACACAGTCTTGCACACATAAAAGGTGTTTAGCAAGAGAAAGAAAGTAATTTCAACTATCATCATACAAAAATGCTTATGTGGATGTCCTGAAGAACTCTTTTGGCTGTTTACCAAATCAGCTTCAAAGCAGTTGCTTGATTTTTCCTCACTCGATCAGAGACATATACAAAATCTGTTGTATACAAATCAAAGTGGAGATCCTGCAGTGGCAGAAACTGAAACACAGGAAGTTCCTCCTGAATATGATGAACTCCCTTCCTGTGCTGGCAACCGAGCACTGGCACAGAGAGATGATGGAGTCTCCCTCACTGGAGATATTCAAGAATCATCTGGACACAATCCTGCACACAATGTGCTTTAGAATGACCCTGCTTGAGCAGGGAGGTGAGCCACTTCTGTGTGTGACCCTTTGTGTGGTACAGGAACCAGATAGCTAGTGGGCAGCTCGTTCAAAACATTTCTCTGAAGGAGTGGGTGCAAGAGGTAAATTAAAAATTGAGCCAAACACACTGAATCTGGAGCAAAACAGGAGGGTAAAACCTGGGCAAAAATATCTGAGTGAAGAAACGAGGGGAGGACTTCAAGCAGCGAGTCAATGGTACTCTTTGAGAAGACATTAACAAAAGAGGAGGGAAGAGGCATCAAAGCTGTAAGATACAGACAAATTTGATTGGGTGCTCCCCACAGATCAGATACGCTCATCCCATTAGCCCCTTTTTTTTTGTAGCAGCAGCACTGAAGGCCCTGGGAGAGAGAATAAAGGTTAATATTTCTGTAAAGCTGTAGCACTGAACTTCCTGCTCTCCAGAAGAGGGAACTTAATGTGGCCTAATGCAATCTTGTTAACATCTGAGTCCCAGTTCAACCTATTCTAGATCCTTGTCTCAGCTACAGCAACTTCTGCCCCAAAGCACTACCCAGGATGGTTGCAGCAGCACTGACTCTTGGTTCTAACCATTTGCCTGAAGTGGCCCCTGACTTCCCTGCTCCCCACTGTCCTCAAGGGAAAATTTACTAGTGACTTGGAGACTGAGGGACTACTCCAGATCTCACTAGAGTCAACAGTTTCTTAAACCCCTTATTCATTCATCAACTATGTAATGTTGTCTACTCTACTAGGTTCACTGACACTTTTCTCCAACATCTGCCTATTGATCTTTCAGGAATTCTTGCTTTCAGGCTTTCCTTCAGTCACTTTTTGCTGCAGGGAGGAAACACTGAAAAGGAGAAGGCTAGAAATTGATATGTTTAAATCAATTTTGCTGGGTCTTGCAATGCTTCTCTTTTAAAGTCTTTCTCTTTTTTTTCATACCTTTCACATTTGGTGACACCAGGTTTCGAATTTCCCTGTTCTTAAATAAACTTTTGTGTAGGAGTCCTTTCGTTTCCTGGTGATCATGACTTTGTCATACTTCTTTCTAAAGGGTGAAAGTCCTCATCAATTTTTCCTAGTTTTCTTAATTCCAGAATTTTCCATTTGCTTGAGACTCATAGTTTTACTTATTAATGATAGATACAACTGTTGCATTAGTGATTCCACTGAAATGTTACAAGAATGGTCTAGTGAACATTGTGATTATATTACACTGAGAAGGTAATAACAAAAGTTGTTGAAGCACTTAAATTGAGCACTATGAAAGTAATATAGACTTTATTTAATTAGGGATGAACTGATTTCTTTTCTTGTTGTGTTATTTTTTTTAAGTTCTACCCTTAACACTATAATAAGGCTCCTAGGATTTCAAATAGATTATTCAAAACCTCATTTTATACAGTTACCAGCTTTTTGCATAAAGCAGCATAAATATATTCTCGATATAATTTAAAGTAGTTTGACTATTGCAGTTATAACCATATAATTGTGTAATGTGCTATATAAAAAACAATCACTTAACTGTGCAGAACAAGATAAGACAACTCTGTTTCTAAAGACAGAGACATTGACTTGGTTTCAGTGTTATTTAAGTATTTGATTTCCATCTGAAAACAACAATGTTCCATTAGTTCTGTAGACTCTGCTATTGTAGAAGAGTTTTAAAAATACATTTATTTTAGAGAACAAAGGATATATTAATTTGCAGTGGTTCTCAGAGGTTTGCAAATTATGCCTAGGTGTGGGTGTTTCCTCTCTAAGGGAAGCCTCAGTATTGGCCTCTGATCCCTCTTGTGTGAAGAGAAGATTGCATGAAAACAGCCTGGGCCTATCAAGAGGAGATTCTGTCTACAATTGTTTTCCTACTGCAGGTGTTTCATACTTGGAATCTGCTGATGGAGCAAGGGATGAGGAAAGACATCTAGAAACGGGCTAACATGTTTGTGTGTGTGTGCAGATGCTGAATCTGATAGCTGTGTTAGTAGAGCTATGCGTAAAGTACCTAAGGCAAATCCTTGTCTGGTTATATCCTGGTGACACAGGACATCAGTCCACCAGAGCAATTTTGTTACATTAAGGATCATTGTGGTATCCCATGCTATGACTCATTAAGGGAAAGATGGGGAGGGGGAAAAGAAAGGGGCACGTTGGAGAGTGGTACATGCGGCACATGTCTTGAAATTAAGTTCTATCCCTTCTTCATCAAGCAATGTAATTCATCTCCTCCTGGAACCCTGTGTTACTCTCCAGCAAATACTAAGCATGTAAAACTGTTGGCTCTTCCATAGACTCCCCCTTTATATTAGACTGGTTTCAGATATTCCAATTGTGAGATGTGGCAAGTGAAAGGTGACTATTAGCATTACATTTGCATTTTAATTAGTGGGTAATTAGTGTTCTTCAGTGTTCATATTAATGCAATTTAGAAAATAATTTACAGGTGATAATTAAAGAAAATGTGTTTATTCAGTTTTTATCTAGCACTCTATAAAAAATCAAAGGGATTTTTATAGCAAAAAAGTGAACTAGAAGGAATCATTCGTATTTTTATTCTCTTCTTATCATTGTCATGTTCAATTCCATTCATTAAACAATAGCTCTTAAGCTCTGTCTTTAACACTACTTTTTCCCATTGTAAAGCTGCTTCACTCCTGTGATGGTCTGAAATCTTTTCTCATTTCAAGTCTAAATGTATTCATGACTGCTTTATAATCATTTATTCTTGTGCCAGTACTGCCTTTGAGTTAAAGAAGTTCCAGTGTCTCTGCATTTATTCTTTCTTCCCCCACCCTACGTATTATTAGATAGGAGTCTTACCCACCCTCATCATTCTTACAGTTTAGCATAGCAGGCCAGGTTCTGCTGGTCTCTTCCAACAGCTCAAGTCTTTAATCCTCTGCCAGTCCAGGAAAAGTATACTCCATCTGCTCCATCTGCAGCATTTCCATTGTGAGTCAGGTATTTTGAACATATGGAAATGAAAACATGTGGCTTGCAGATGAGGTCCTGGTAGGAAAATGTATGTGAAGCATAGAGAAAAACTGAAGACTATAGTATATCTGTCTCCTGCTGATATTTTACCAGGATATCGTGTTTTCTGTGTCTGCATAAATTACAGGTTAAAATTTTCTTGCATCATTTTTCTTATATCTCTATAGTTCTAAAGACATTGGAGGACTCTTCGAGGACCAGCACACCATTTTGTTGATATGTTGTGTCATGTTTGTCTTTTTTTGCCTTGTTTGCAAGTCGTCATTACAGAATGATTAATTCAGGTGCTTTGCTTCTACCTCAGATCTGATGCTTTCACTTCCACTCCCTCAAGGAGTCTATAATATTTTCTCCCAGGACTTTGATTTAAAAAATTCTTTGACAGGGGCTTAATTAAATGGTTGTGATTCAAACAAAAATCTGCTTTGTCTGTGTTATTCTTTATTTTACCTCATGTCTCATTATATCATTAATGAAGGTTATATAATGCACATTAACCTGCATTTCTTTGTTTTCAAGAGATTGTGTCCTTTGGCTCACCTCCTTCTCTTCCATTTACCTCTGCAACACCACTTTTTATATTCTAAATCAGTGTCTAGAGTTGGTCCTTGCAATAGTACCCTGTGAGCCCTCCCAGACCCTATTTGCTTGAAGGACTAGCTGTAGCCATTTAATTTACACCACTGTGTCTCTGGGCACTGATCTCACCCATATAGATACCTTCTGCTCTTTTCAGCTCTTTTCTCTTCTTCTCTCATTAGAAGTCTGAATCAAAACCCAAGGCTCCTCCTTCCCTAGCTGAAGGGAGTGATAATAACAATGACATAAAATGAGAACTAGGCACAAGCACAGATGGAAATTTGCTGTAAGAATAACCATTGTGATTAATCTGCATTTCAAAATCCCCTCCATCCCCTGTCATTTCCCTCCCTCCTTCCCCCACTCCTGTGGCAAAATCACAAAAAGGTTGCAGGTTACACACAGATGTTTTATTTTTCTGCACCTTTAAACTATTGTAATAAAAAGGGTGATCAATAGTTCAGTTACAAAAGAGTTTGGAGGGGAGGAGAAGGTTTGACTGCTTGTGAGCCAGACAGCTCATCTCATGCAATGAGGCTGAACAACTTCTGTTTGATGATCGTCACGGTTGGGTGAAGTGGAGCAGGGAGGGAATAAATGTCTTTTAAATTAGATTGCAAAACTACAGGGCGAAAATGCTGCCTTGAATTTTTAACCAGCCAAAGCTCTGGTTAACTAGAATTATGGCTTTATTTAATTTGATAGCTACTTCTCTAATTTACACTTAAATTACTATGGTCCGGCCCTTTTTGAGAGGGGTCTGTTCTGAGGCTGCTTTTGTCTGCACAGCCCTCCATAGACACCACTAAGGTCAGTTTTGCCTCCGCCCTCTGCCTTTCCCAGCTTTCAGTGAGTGCAGTTATCTCTGCACAAGCTGGGAGTGGGAGGGTCTCTGGCAACATCTGAATTCATTCACAGCACCCTAAGACACCAAATTCTGAGATAGTCTCAGGGACTTGCAGTGTCCCATTCTTCAAATGGGGCAAATTTTCAGTCAGGATAGACTGTGCCTGAACTTTGGAGGCAAGCAGGAAGGCCCTCAAAGGTCAGGGTAGATTTAACCACTGAATTTTAATGGAAACACTGCCTTCCTGTGTTATGGATTGTCAACCCAAAGGCTTTACAAAAGTTGGGTTTGTTTTAGCAAAGTCTAAAAATGCACTCAAAATCATTGTTGAAGTAGGATCTCTCAGATTCAGACAATAAAACTAAACAAGCAGAATATAAGGCAAATCTCATGAACTTTACTTCCAGCTAAAATGCTTCTATACTATTTCTCAGATGGTAGCAGCCAGTTAATTTGCTTCTGCTGCTGTTTTAACAGATGAGTTACAAATGTGTTTGCTTTTCACAGTAACTTTGGGTTATGCTGGATACATCACACTTGCTTTCAATTGAGCGAAGTTGATGCCGTGTTGTCAGTCCCTCTATTTACATAAAACTTTTCACCATCAAAATTTATACTGTGATCTCAATTGTCAACGGTTTACTAGTGTGATATGTGGAAATACTCTGCTGATAGAGGTCAGGCATCTGTTCAGAGTGGCAACAAAGCCTTTTGTGTAGAAGCTTAGGTGATATCGTGACTGTGCTGATTTATGCCATTTAACATGCTGGCCCTCCAGTAATAGCCCAAGGGGACAATAAAATTCTCCAGAATGGCTTTAATTCAGAAGCAATGTTCCTGTCTTCCTGCTGCTACCCTCCAAAGGAAAGTGATTGACTTGTGTTTGTTGTGATTTCTCTGTCAGAAATAAAACAACAGGTAAATGGTGCTGCCTCTGCCATCAGCAAGAGGCGTCAGGAGCAGTGTAATGGAACGACAGACAACCTGTTGTAACACTCCTGGGTACCTAGAGGAAATCAGCTCAGCTCTTACCGCCAGAGAAAGATTTAGGGTAAAAGTATCCATTTACCCCATACAACTTAGGTTTTGAAAGAATAAAGCTGTCCTTCCCAACTCCTTAGCTGATTGTAGTGGACAGGAGAAATGAGGTGTCACTAATCCTCTTGCTGCTTTCCCTGGCTGTTTGAGGAGTACAGATCTCTTTTAAAAAGACCTCCTGCAGGCAGCTCTCTGGCAGATGAGTCTGTCTGTGGTGTCAGTGGGGCTCTATTGTACCCATCTAACAAGGCAGTGGTCAACTTCAAGGCCTTTAAAAGGTTATGTTTTCAAAAAGAAGTGTCCTTTCAGTTTCAGGATAAAAGTCTCGAAATGCCTTGTTTAGTTGGGTTGCAGCTTAAGTAATAATTCACACTAGATTTGGTAGTAGGACCATGAATTCTATTCTTTTTTTCCACAGCTGTCATAAACTTCACAGTCTAAGAAAGGCTTAATCCTTAGCTTGATTTGCTGCTTTATTGCTATTGTTTGGGCAAAATGACATCATGCAACTGAAAATTGCTAGGATAGCATAAGCTCGGACGATCTTACAAACAGTAGATGTAGCATGAACACCTGCAAATTCTATCTCTATTCAGAGTGGTTGAACCCATTGGACTGGGGTGTACACTGAGGATAATGTGCATCCCTTCATGCAGGTCTGTGCCCTGCGTTATGCCTTGCTTCACCTTCATCAGAAAGCTGTCTTTAAAGAGGTATCTTAGCTGAACTTATTTCTGCTGGGACAGCCACAAAACAACTGAGCCTCTGGGAGCAGGAGGTGGAGGGGTGATGTGCATATGAGCAGGACTGGACACTTCAGAGACAGCATCCAGCTTGTGGAGAAAGGCATTTTTACAAAGCTAGGCCAGTTCTTTCCTGCAGGCTCCCACTGTGGAGCAAGATCATGACCCTTGTTCTTTTTCAAGCAGACATATTTTCAATTAAAGCTGCCTTCTTAACAAAAAGGGTACATATTAGAAAGGGCAGGTTGGGACATGTGATGGCTCCTCCAGGTTTTTCCCCTGCAGTGTAGCTGGAACAATGGCCTCAGGCAAGGCTGCTTACCAGAATGGGAGAAAACTTTCTCTTGCTACCTTTCAAGAAAAGGCAAGGGTGGGACGGCATTTTTTCCTCTGAGAGTTGGGTTTTTTCCCTCTATATAGATATCCCATTACAGTTCAGCCAGCATTAATGTGTCCATTACAAACCTGTTTGTGTGAAATATACCATCTGTTTTATATGGTTTCTTAAAAGAAAATCGCATGTAATTTATAAATTATATATGGTTTGGAAAAAATAGTATCCTACCAAAAAAAAAAAAAAAAAAAAAGACAAACAGAGAAGCTGTAACATACCCTTCCACGTGGTGTCCCAGTGATAGCAGTTGCACATCCCCTATTGATCCAGTTACTGGGTCACCACTGCTCTGGCCTCATCAGCTCTTGAGTCTTACTTGGTCAACAGCCTGCAGGGTTGGCTCCTTTCATGACCAAACTTTCATATTTACTGGGACAGGCCTGAAGGTAGCCCTCAATAATTTTTTCCTAAGAAAACCTTTGAGTTTCCTTATTTCTTAGGAACTAACCCTTCATTTCATATTTTTCTTGAGTTCCATATTTTGCAGAGCAATGGCTTCTCTGAATTACTTAAAGACCCACCAAGATGCTAGTAAAGAGATGCACAGAGTCATCCTCTTTGCTCTCACTAATACAAATCTGCAGATCTTGACACAGCAGTAAATGACAAAAGAGCAGATGTAGAGTGTCTGGCCAACCCCATATGCTGACCCTGACATAGATGGTGATATTTGTCTTCATGCTTTTCTGTTGTCCACCCTCCACCTATTTCCTCATCACTCCTGAGACAGGGAAAAAAGTCCAGTTTCCATCTTTTACTTCCCCTTCAGATGGATGCGTCTCTAGAGACCCTTTTGCTTCTCTGTGATACTTTCTGCTTCCATTTCCCAAAGTCCTTTAAGAGTTCCTTTACTGCAGCTGTGTAAAACTGACACTAGTGCTTTAAACCTAGGTCCTATGGGTGTGCTTTATAGGTGCAGCTGTTTACAGCTGTGACTTGGTTTCACTATTCTACGGAGAATTTTGAACCTATTCCACAACCAGTCAGCTTCCTCAGAAAAGGTACACCATGAGCTGGATACTCCATTTAGCTCTGAAGGAATACCCTGCACATACACCTTTCATATTTTCATGAGTTCAGTGTTCCTGTAATGCAGATGAAACATCGCATCCCACCTGTGATTTGTCACCTTCACCGGTCTCTCATTTTTCAGAACAAATGTGACTCCCAGCAAGAAAGTGTCACTTCAAAAACCCTGGAAGTCACTTTGTCTTACTATAGATAACTATCATGCCAAGACTGGGACTCAGATGCAAAAGCATAGGTGTCCGGAAGATGAACAGAACTAATAGACTGTGAAGGCTTTGACCACAATCCAAAACAGAGATTTTTAAAAATGTAATACTTTTTTTAAAAAAATATCTTCCTCTTGCTGTGATTTTTGAGAGTCTAGCAATATCCTGTAATATGGAGCCAAGAAGACAAGAAAACAAGTTCTCTGCTATAAAACAATAAGGAAGTAGAAATATAACAAATCCTTGAGATACAAACCCTGAGACATAACCTGACTTATTCTTTTATAGTGGTTATAGGGAAACAACAGTTGTATAGATTATGAATAACACAAGCCCTGATGCTCCCAGAGTTTGCTTCTGGTCTCGGGAGGAAATGCCCTTCCACTCTGCAAAACTGCAGCAGCTTAAGAGCTGTGCTACGATTGACTGTTAGCAAGCTTTCATTCCATTTAAAGGGTTAAAATATTGTCAAATGAAAATGAATGCTGTGATTCTGCCAGGCTGAGGTAATTAACATCTTCTTTGCCTCAGTTTTCAACAATAAGACAGGACAACTGGTCTGAGCTGGTAGATGGAGACAGGCAGAATAACTCCACTGCAATCCAGGAGAAAGCAGTTCATGACCTTCTGTGCCATTTAGATGTTTACAAGTCTATGGGACCAGATGGGATTCATCCTAGGGTGGTGAGACAGCTGGTGGAAGAGCTCACCAATATGATCTCCATCATTTCTCATCAGTCTTGGCTCACTAGGGAGGTCCCAGATGACCAGAAGCTGGCCAACATGATGCCCATCCATAAAAAGGGCTGGAAGGAGGATCCAGGAAGTTATAGCCTGACCTTGGTGCCCAGCAAGGTTATAAAACAGATCTTCTTGAGTTGACGAGGTGGTGTAAGGTCATAGGTTGGATCTGATGATCTCAAAAGTCTTTTCCAACTTAGCTGATTCTGTGATTCTGTGATAAATTTAATATCTGTGTTTAAATCAAGCGGTTCTTCTAGTCCTGATTAGATCTGTGTCTGGCTGATCACTCCACCATATTTTGTGGAGGGCTGTGTAATTTAAAGGAAAATACAGATTTAAAAGCGTGTTCTAATTTTCTCCTTCTCCAGATTTTTCTTTTTCAATATCCATTATTTTTTTCCTTTTGATTCCTTGATTCCCATAAAACAGAGGTCACAAAGAGGTTGTTTTATGTTATCAAGTAGGTTGGTGGTTGAGAATTTTTATTTTGGTTTGGGGTTTTTCAGGGTTTTTTCCTATTTCCTCTCAGGTGTTAAAACCCTTCATGGCCAGTAGTCCACACACTGGCTTGCAGTCCATCCTAAAGCTTCATTCCAGCATGGAGCTTTCATAATAAGTTGCACTAACTGAGTTGAAACAATAACTTTAAAGTACCTGTGGGGGAAAAAATGTATAATTTCTTTCCATGTGGATTGCCCTCAGTAAATAATAATGGTTAGAATTTTTTAAAGTACAAATATAAAACTTAACCAGGTATCAACCACTTCCATGGGTCCTACTGCAGAAGCAAATAAGTTCAACAGACAGGAAGGAATTCTCTCAGAGGGATTTTACAGGCCACAAAAAACCTGGAAGCTCTAAGGACTTGTATCCCATGCTTTTAAGTTTTACCAAGTATAGAACAGACTATATTGAATTACGTACCCATACACCTGTTTTGTTTGGGGTTTTTTTGTAAATCCAGTAATGCTAATTGTTCTAGTGCACATCACTGCCTTCTTTGTGAAGCCCTTCACAGCAGCTTTTAACTCCCAGCTCTGTGCTTTAATAACAATACCATCTGGCTGAGTTTTTCAGACTTGCCTCTAGGGGTTGAAAGACCATTTTTTCCATTACAATTAATGAGATTTGGGTGTCCAAAACCCCAGGGCAGTTTTGCATATATCACCTGTGTCTTTTGGGGTTCAGAAGCGCTTGAAACTTTCAGACAGAAAAGCCATTAAGCTGACCTGAGATGATAGGATGCTGTCCAGTATTAATACTCAATACTGCTTTCTGTGTAAAGTGGCCAAAGCTTGCTCTGTAGTACCTGAGAGGAAATGTTGTTGGCTTGGTTAAGAATGAACAAAACTCTTGAGGACCTTATCAAGTACATTTAAGTTTTATTCCTGAAATATTAACTTAAAGCCCAGTAAGATTTTTTTGTTGTTGTTGTCCATATAAAAGCAACATTTTTAATGTCTTACATTAGAGCAAAATTAGGTACTTATAAAAGTAAATAAAATTCTGGCAAGCCTCAGTAGAAGCCGCTATCTTTGGTATGTTAAATGTGCAAAAAATTGCTTCAAAATGCTGTGCACAAAGGGTGGCCAGCCTTAATGTCAGGTTCCAAAATATTCATATGATCCCAGGCAACAAAACCCATACCATATTTACAGAAGAGATGAGAAAAGAGGGCAGGCAGTTGCTCCTAGTCATCTTGCAGACTGGATTTCTGCTGTGAGGGCAGACCTTAACTGTCCCTTCTTCATAATTTCTGGCAGCTGAGGGCTTGGAGGCTCCCACAGCTGGAACATCTGGACCCAGTTGTGCTGGGGAGTCACACTGGAATTTAACATCACTCTCGACACTTCATTCTTAAGCAAACTGCTAAACAGATAGACAGCATAAATGCTAAACCAAATTATTTCTATTCTGTGAGTAAGTAAATCCTGTCTGATGGCAGATGTATTTCACAAACATAAGCGGGTCTTTGGCATTTATTATGAAACATTTCTCCATGAAAATTGTGTAAAAATAAAGGTCTAAGACAGAATTAAAAATGTTTTCTATCTACTGCAGGAGAATCCTTTCAGCAGAGGTAAGATAGATGGGCTCACTAAAATAACAAATAGTATAAAAAGAAAGTGGCTTGAAGCAGAGGGCAGTTATTTGCTGTTAAATGGCAAATAAAAAGTAAGTAGTGAGTCAGTTCAAATAATATTGTTTGGGGCAATCTATTTGGGTGTGCTTATATAATCTGTTTATAAGATTAGAATCTACATAAAAATCTCTGTACTCAGCCTTAAGAGTCTTGTTCCATTTTATGTTGTTTGGGGCTTATAAGAAAGGCTCCTTCTGTATGTTTTACAGGAAAAAATGGATTTTTGAGAAAATTAATGAACTGTCAGAATTTTCATGCAATAGTTTTCTGGACTTAAACATGATACCTCAGATATGACTCAGTTATTAGGTTTGTAAACTGCATGTGGGAGGATATGGTTCTATGCTCAGTGTAAGCAGATACATATCTTGTACCACCTCTCAAAACAGCAATTTTAGCTGCAGGATCTCAATTTTCTCTTGTGCCAGTGTTCACAGAGATCAGATATGGCTGAAGATTAACCTTCATCACAGAAAATTAAAAATAAAAAACAAGCACAAATTTTTCATCAAGGTCAATTTGCTTGGCTGAGCCAACTCATTGAAAGGATGGAAGCACAAGGTTAAGGTCAGAGAGAGAGCAGAAATCACCCTTCTGACCCCTGTGTGGTCTCAGGCCAGCTTGCGCTTCTAATGTCATCACACTTGATACAAACATACATATTAAAAAAAACACACAGGAAATTCAAGATAACAGAAGCAGCTGGCTACATGCCAGCATATTATAATTCTTGAAAAATCACATTGCTGACTATCGGATCTAGAGAGGGTTGGGCATTTTGAGGTTGTGGGTTTTCTTTAAGACTGCCAGCTCTATATTCTACATGGATTTTAGGCAAGATCAGAGAAATAATTAGCTATGTAAGTATGTGCAGGAATTTCTCTCTTAGTGAAACAGAAGGAAATCCTGACAGACCTAGATGAGACGGAAGAAAGGACAGCAATTTTCCCAGGAATAAGACACGTGTTTCAGAATAAATGCTGTGTGTAAAGAAAATGACAGTAGACTCAGTAGGATGTCAAAAGACATGGGTACAGTAATGTCTGCATTATCATTTGTTGTGAATTTCAAAGACTGCAGACTGACCTCCAGAACAGTTTATTAGCAGGGCTCAGCAAATCACTTCTTCCCTTGTTTACTGCTATAAGTGAGCAAAAAGGGAATAATACCGTAATTCAATGAATTACGGGGCATCCATTGCAGAGCATTTGCACCATGTAGCCAGTTGTTAAATGATACAAACCTTAAAAAGGCAAGACCCTACTTAGGCTTGTGGAAGGGTGGAACCTTTGTATTAAAGGGAAAAATAATGTAAACCAATTTGAGAGCAATAATCCAAGAGGGGATTGTTGATTCATGTATACTGAAAATCATTGTGAACTACCGCAAGCTTCTGTTTATTTTTCCATGTTTCCACCACCACCCCCCTCCTGAGACAGTAACTGTGACTGAAATATTGTTTTTCCATCCCCAGATGGCAGTGCTGCGTTCCAAGATAATAACACTCGGTAGCTCTGGGAGAGAAATGCTCTGGTCTCTGGCTGTCTTACATGCCACGTTTCTTTGTTTCAAGGGAAATATACTACAAATTCTCACGTAACAAGACTGGGGTAACCAGGATGGGCTTTCTCATCCAAGCCTGACACAGCAGCCATCTTCTGTTAGAGGCACTCACCAGATCACAGCCTGTTCATGAGAAGTGATGTCTGTGATTGCCAGTCAGAAATTCTGCTGAACTTAAACTGTGCACTTTCGAATATCTTCTAGGCAGACTAGAGAAGAAACAAGCATGATGGCCGTTTTGGCTCTTAAAGGTGCTGTAGAAGACTGCACAAACTAATCCTGGTTCACAATCTTTTGGCATCTGGCCTAATCCCACTTCCACTTTCCTCACCAGCACAACCCTTGCAGTCCTCAACAGGGCAGGCACTGAGCAGCATTGCAGGTACTCCATTAGGCTGTTAAATCTCACACTGCCTTGCAGGCTGAGATACTGGCTTGGTCCCACTGTGCCTTTCTCAGCACAATTACATGGTCCCCTCAGTTACCTGGAGCAAGAACAGAGCTGTTATTCCACCCTGGGCTACCCTCACTGAGGTGTAACAACATACCTTTGCAGGGCATCTGTAATGTTCATTACTTTATCCTGAACATAAAACAAATGTGTATCAGAATAAAAGGAACCTGGTGCATAGGGATAGCTGCCAGCTCCAGCAGTGTATTAAAAAGATAAGGAGCTCTTAGACCCTCTAGAGAACCCAGGAGAGCCAGACCTGATCTCTTGGAAAGCAAAGCTTTTCAGCAACTGAAAATCCAACTGAATGCTCTGGCATGTTGTTCTCTTCTATTTTGAAATGATGAGCAAGGTCCTTCCAGGTTGGGAGGGTATGATCTTCTTCAAAGATCTTCACTTCCCCTGCAGCTGAAAAAGGACTTGTTCTTTCTCTTCACTGGAGACATTTATGTGTGTCAAGCCCTCTCTGAAAATTTCTACTACTTCTTGAATATCCTAAATCCCAGGTGTTACTAAAATACCTTTCAAGGTAATCCTCTGACCCCCTCCCCTGGCCACCCTGTTTGCTGTTTACAATTCAACAAGGAGAGGGTTTTTCCACCTTTCCTGACAGCATGCTCACAGAGCCAGTAAGGAAAGATTAAATGCAATCAGAGGTGGGATGTGCACTGCTCTTCCCCACACAAGCCCAGGGTAGAGGAGGACAAGGGGGCTCCCTGGGTCATAGCTGAGCAGGGAGGAAGAAGGGGAGGAAAGCAATAACCTCAGGAGGAATCTGCCATAGAGGATTCACCTGGAGATGGTGCTGCTCTGTGCTGCTCTTTAATTGGAGCAAGCAGTAAATATAACCTGGCCTTCCCAGTTAATAGGATAAGAGAAATGCAGATTTAGTTCAGAGCAGCTACTGTGTTGCTAATGGTGCTTGGGTCACAGCTTCCATCCTCAAGCCCTCCTTTAATCTCTTTTATTCCCTTTGATTTTCTACACAGGAAAAAAATTTTTTTTTTCAGGAAGGAAATATTTATTATCATTTTCCAGGTTTCTCAGATTCATCCCCTCTCTCCTTAAATTGCTGTTATGTCCAGAGCCATGCTTTCCAACCCTCATCTCCATGCCCACCTCTTTCACAGGCCTCAGAAATTAATAACTCACCTTACCTAAAATGAAGAGATATCAAAGATAGATTGTACATTCTCAGCTCTACCCTAGCTGGACTTTCTCTGTTCTTTGCTAGCTGTAGGGAGCTTGGAGAAAAATTTTAAAAGTCAAAACTAAAAAACCAAAAACAAAAAAAAAAAAACAAAAACCAAAAAAAAAACCAAAAAAAACCAAAAAAAACCAAAAAAAAACCTTAAAATCAAACACATAAGCATTTTTCTTTCCAGTGGAAGCACTCAGCCTTCTAGCCTGTTGAGAAGACCAGGACCTCCTTATCACTACACCACACACATAGGCCAACAAATAAACATATCTGTAAATAAAAAGCAATAGACATAGCATCTGAAACACAGGGGAAGACGCTATCTTTCAAAATGGAGGCTGGATTTTGCACTATTTTCTCAATCAAAAGTCCTCTCCTTCTGAAAAACATGAGCAAAGGTGAAAAAGACAAGTTGTTTTAAAAGCTGTATTATCAAACACCTAAAATATTTTTTTCTCCTTAAGTCTGCATACACAGAAAAGAGGGAAAAGGAACTCAGTAATCTCAGCCATTTAAAGACACATCTGCTCATCCCCAGAATTTGATTTCAGCTGTCACCAATTCACCTGAAATGATTATATGGGAAGCCAAGCTTATCAACTCCAGTTTCTTATTTCCAGTGATTACAGCACTTTGCAAGTCTGATGTTTTTTGCCTGCAGAATATGGCAGACTGAAATATAATATTGGTTTATTTTTTAAATAACCAGATTTCTCAGTTCAAAAGAAAACCAACACAAAATATAAACAATATTATTCTGCTGCTTCAGAATAAAGATACTTCCATTTTCTGGAATAAGTTTGCTGCCAAATCGATGATTTTTCCAAGGCTAGAACATATTTTTCATTTAAATGTTAAATATGTAAAGTTTTCTGAAAACAGAGATATTTTATCTGAAATTAAAAAACCCAGAACAGTCTTCTTTCCTCTAAATAGGAGAGAAAATTTGTAACTGCTTTTTATAATTTCCTTTATATATGTACTGAAAAATTACGTTTGACACAACTTGGAAATAGAATGTGCCTTTTTCCCCCAATGTATTAAATTGGAAGACAGTAGCAAATTTTGTTGCTATGGTTGGATTAAATCAGCCTGACATTAATATTTCATATCTCTCACTATTAATAAACAATGTAAAAAAAAAGTAAGAACACTTGATATCTTCTCCTTAAGACCAAGATGGTACAACTCTTCCTGGGTTACAGCCAGCCCTGGCATACTTGCAGGGCAAACATGGATAAAGCGCTACAGTTAAGGGTTTCTCCTTCTTTTGCAGGGAAATATGTGTGAAAAAAAGGCATTGAAGAGTATACAAAAAAAGTAATTAGATGAAAATGAAACCTTATGGGGTTTGGGAGAAAGGGCTCAATAAAAAGAGGCTGTGAATTCACTCATACACAAATTGTTTTCTTACTTTGCCCATGGAACCCTAGTTAAAAAAACACAGGTTGCATAGGAGAGTTATCGGTCTAATCTTAGATTGTCCTTTGAACCAAAATCCTCTGTCTAACTGCACGGGTCAAAAAGGGCAGCTGTATTATAGAGCTTAGCTGGCAGAACTTGGTTAAATGTCTGTCTTCTGACAAATCAGTGCTTTTTAAAGCAGAAGTGACTCAGAGACATGTGGGACAGGAAGACTGCACCTCAAGTGGCAGCAGCTTAACTCTCCAAATCCTCCCAGGGAAGGTAAACTTATAAGGAACATTTATTTTGATTCTGTGACATGTCTTGTAAATATGTATACTATTAGGACAAAGGTCAATAGAAGATGCCCCTTACCCAATTTTCCTGTTTGAGTAGGAAGGAATTTGTTGCAGGTCCTCTTCCATAACTAGGTAGAACTGGGAATCCTCTCACTCCTGGTTTTGTCTTTCTGCCATCACCTAGAATGCAGCTGGAGCACAACTTTCATTCCAGACATTTTAATTGCAGTGTTTGCTAAGACTACTGACAAATATGACCCACTGCAGTGGCACTTGGTGTTTCAAAGAGATCTTTCTCTGTCTTGGGAACTGACAGATTTTGTTTTCTTTGCTCATGTGAAGGTGTCTGACCCAGCTGGTGAACAACCACACTGATTTGGCCGAGTGAGCTGGAGGGGGCCATCCACCGGAATTCCCAAGAGTGAGCCAGCCTGGCCCCCCATTCCAGGGAGCAGGATCACACTGTGGTCCAGACTGCTTTTCAGCCAGACATTGTCAATTTCTATTCACTTTTATATTTTTATTTATATATTCACAATCACTATCCAGGATATTCAACCAGGACCAGATTCTGACATTTTGAAGGCCTAATTACCAGTCTAACAGGGAAGCCTATGTTAATTGTCAGTAAGACAGTGAGACTATTATTGAAGTAACTGTTGGCAACAAACCTAAATGCCTGTTATCAGCAAGGGAGAAAGCCTGCCAACTTTATGCTAAAAAGAATTTTTACGCAGAGTGGGTTTTTGATTTGGGAAATTAAATCAAAATGCAGAAGGTATTTCCAAAAAGAATTATTATGAAGGGATACCAAGAAAGAAGATGAAGCCAGAAGAAAGAGAAAGAAAAAGATGCTCAGGAAAATTTTCTCAGGATGCATAATTTGGTTCTAGGGAAACCAAAGCCAGAGAAATGAAAAGATGAGAAGTTGTCTTTTTATGCACTAGGAGGTGGAGACAGGTTGCTGGGAGTAGCACAGGAGCACTTCTACTGCTTCTAAAATTTCTCAGGGCCTTGATTACTCTCAGGTTTAAAGAAACTGATTCCTTTGTGGGAATGAAGGAATGTTTCCATGGGGTGGATATTCAAAGATTGTTTTATTTCCTTTTTTTTTTTTTTTTTTTTTTCTTTTGCTTAACTTCATCAGACATACCACAGACATCCAGGAATTTAACTGCACAAATTTCTTCTGTTGCAGAGACCCTTGATCTCTTTTGCTCTGCACTTGTGACATGTTGTAATAATGTGCTTTTCCTGTTTAACTGTGCACTTAGGGTATTCGAGGTTTATGTAGTCGGATAGACCTTTCTGAGGTAATTTTTATTGTGTTTGCCCATGTCAGTGAGGGAGATAAACCTGTTGGAAGAACAAACCTCCTAATGGCACCTGATACCATTACACAGAGAAAAATATGCCCTGAAATCACATGCCAGCTTGTAGCCTGCTCCCTGTGAAGCAGTGGACATGTCTTAGGTCAAAACTCCAACCCCCAGGTCTTTGTACCATTCAGTCTTGTTAGGTATTTGTATCCACTCCTGATTTTTATAAAAGTAAATAGGGTAAATCAGCTGTCATCCAGTACACTTCATTAAGAGTTTATGTTCAATCATAATTTCTCCAGGTTCCAAGCGAAAAAAAAAAAATCAGGATAGCTTGAAAGATGATCCAGATTTGATACTGACTACCAAATATTGTGGTGGGCTATGGCCTACATGACAGGTGTTTCTCAGAAATTATCTAATAAATCGCCACTAAATAAAGCAAAATACACAGATTGCTGTGGAATGCAATCAGTCAGCTCATTTCTGTTATCTTTGCAATGCTTCTTTCTGGAGTAGATTTGGAGATCTTGGTGGCAATGGATATTTCCACTCATGAATGCCAGCTCAGTTGTTTGAAGTTATTTATTCTACTGGGAAATTCATGTTGATGTACAGTTTGTGATGCTTTAGCCCATTCTGGTAAGAAGATCTTAGGATAGAGTTGATAGGAGATAGCAAAAATACTTCCCAGAGAAAGTGCCAGAACTTTTTAGAAACTCATCAGTTATGCCCCTTGTACGAAAGTTTTAAAAATATAGACTGTCTTTAGAAAATTCAATTGAAAAATAGTATTTTTCTGTCAGATTCATGGAAGCAGCTGCAGTGGGATGTAAGGCTGAGTTTGGTGTAGAGGTATTGACCATGGTAGATGACAATATCAATGTTGAACTGAAGTGCTTTTTCTTGGGATATTCTGTGTGAGAATCTATATGAGCTTTGAAAGTCTAGTCATACCACCAAGAATTCTTCAATAAACCCTTTTTTCTCACAGAAACAAGATCATCTAAACCTCTCAGTATTTTCCATAATGAAGGATCTCATTTTCTCTTTCCTGATTATTCAGGGTCTTGCCTGATAGAGACTCAAAAGCTAGTACAACTCTGTTCTTTTCCTTGTTACTGCTTGAATTTTCTAAAAGTAGTTTTAACTTTCTTGATTGCCTTCCCTGCTGTACAATCTAACACTGAAGTATGATAGCAACTATCACTTGATCTCTGTGCTCCTAATCTGAAAAATAATAGTAATTTAATTTATGAAAGAACTTTTACCATTTATATTGGCTTGCATGATTTGGATTGTGACATCAGGTGTTTCTGGTGATGGATTTCACAGTATGTTTTTCTGCCGTGCCTTGTAATATGTTTCTTCCATTTTCCATAATGACTAAGTTAAATACTGTTCATTATGGCTAAGTTTGCAGAGCATTCTCTCTTCCTATGTCTGCCAGGGCATCTTTGTTTATGTTCATTATGGGCCTGTACCAAATCCTCACAAAGTAAAAGGAAACATTCCCCTTGGAGGAATCTGCCTTTGGATCAAGTTCTCAAACTCCATTTTGGTTATAAATGGCTTCTCTTTCCCAACCCTCCCACATCTTTGCAATGCATTGAGGGAAGGAAAAAGCCTACCACTGTTGCAATATCCTTTGCTCATTTAAAAGCAATGCTTTTAGAAGGAAATAAATGTGATATTGTGTACTCACTTATAATAGCCATGGGTAAAATTATGCTGCATTGGTTATTGTTCTTTACATATATTACCAATTGAAAAGGAAATGAAGTTAGAATTAATGGACCCATTTGTACAAACATGATTGTTAATATTAATATGCAGGGTAAATCAGTTGGCAAGAGCAGAAATAAATTAGGGAGTGTCTGGAATGCAGCATTTCACTAGAGACTAACTGTACAGATGCTGGAAATACAATCTTGTAGTTAAACCAGTATGTGGGGAGGCTTCTCTTAGAGTTCAGGAGAAATATCAAAATATCAAAGTGCAGATTCCCATAGTATGCTCCTATTTTCCAAAAGTCAACAAGTGTTGGCTTTTTTTTTTTTTTTTTTAACCCTGTCAGCTTAGGACAAAACCCCGTCCCTAGTTAAGAGGTCAATCTTCTTTGGAGAGCTCAGTAGGAATCTTAGTAGTAGAGAGGAAGTTTTGGTAGTCAGCTAACCTTGCTTATAAATGATACCTCTAGGAACATTCCATTGGTGATCTTTTATTATGATGTTGAGCACAGTATTTTTGTGCATCAAGCCCATATTTATTTTAATTATTAATTATCTTCCAGGCAAATAGTTTTTGGGAAAAGGAAAGACACTCATCATAACCACACATCCTTTTATGTAATCTCCTTCATTACATCTGATTCTTTAAAAAAAAAAAAGTGTGATAATTTTGCTGGTCTAGTTCAGAGCTGATTTTAAATTACCTTACTGAGACAAACCTATCAGTCTCGTAATCTGAAAGAACTGCAGATCAATCCAAATCTTTCTTGTTTTATATAACAAGAAAGGACAATTTTCCTAAAATCAAGGAATCCGCTTGGACATGGTCTTTCTTTGTTTATGTGAAACACTCTAATTTTTTTTTCCTTTTATCCACTCATCAAGCTTTTCAAATGTAACAGTGGAATAACATTAGAAAAAAAATTTACAATCCCTCAAATGTTATATTCTGCATCTGAATCGTAAGAATCCCACTAAAACTCAACATTAAAACATTGCTTGCTGGAAAAAAAATTGTCATGGCTTTGACAAAGAAAAACAAAAACAACCTTGGCTTTTCCAGCTTTAATCAAGTAATTTGTGACCCAGTAAGAGCTCTGTACTGCTGAGTTATTTTTGGAGCATTTATCACAGGTGTTTCACTTGTGTTCAGCACATCCTGATTCTAATCTTAATACTCTTAACAATAGTAGGGCAGCTTTTGAGAACAAGCAGACTGTCTGTCCTGGTTATTTTGTACAGCATTCTTACACAAGCATTATTTATTTGGGATTTGGATACCTTTTCCACCATTCATTTCACCTAAAAACTAGCTCCATCCACATAGGGGGGATCTTCTTGTATCACTAAGTTTTATGAAGAGAGACATTCATGGAGAAATCTAAAATTTGGGCCAGTTCCTTCAAATCTGAGCAATGATCAGTTTGCTGGACAGCAGCTACTTGAAGGAACATTCCTTTTCTGGGTGCTCACCACTTGGAGTCTTCTCATCCGGTTGACTGATATCTGGGCTGTATTGTGGGCTTAAATCATGATGCCATACAAACAGAAGCAGAAATAACCCACAGTTCTCTAATTAGCCTCATTAATTCATTAGTTGTGAGAGCTCCTGGCTCCACTGCTATGATGGATTGCGGCAAATGCAGTGTGCATCCCAAGCCAAAGGCGAGGGCATGTAAGAGCAATGTCCATGAGATGATCTTCAGATCCAGCAGTGAATATTTCTGTTCAAGTACTTAAAGTTTTTTTTAAGTACTCCAGATCATTTTTCTTCTCATGATTATGCTTTTACTCTGTGATAAATAAGACTCTGCCTGAGGATACCAGAGGGCATGCAGCACCAGAATAATATCTTTGCAACATATTTTGAGTGGTGATCACACCATTTCTAGCTCACCATATGGCTTAGTGCAGCTGTCCTAGCATTAAAATGACCTTCTTCATTACATAAAGGTCACAGATGCAGAACTCAGCATTTTGTAACCCTTGGCAGGGGTACAGGCTATCCAGGGAGTACACCTGTTGTCCTCCCTGAAGTTCAGAACACCATCGCCCATTAATTGACTGAAATACAGGAACTGAAATTTAAGTTGCAATTCTGTAGATACCACCAGTTAATAAACTTAGATGTTATTAAACAGCTTAATGTGCCAAGTTTAGTAAGTAAGAATGCTAATATATTAGCATCAGCTTCTTTATAGGTTTTTCTTTGTTATCCCTAGTAAGCAGAACCTTCTTTACTCAATCTGGTAATGTTCTCGTCTTTTAGAAAAGAGAAAATAGAAAGGAAGTTAAGGCAATGACCAGGTGTTTCTGTACATAAAACAGTTAAATTTTTCTTCACTCTGGAAAGAATTGTTTTGCATATTAATAGTGGAGTGGAGAGAACGCCTAGTTTCAAGCATTTCCCCCTGCCTTTGTCCTGCAGAAGCTGCTCTGTTAATGAAGAGCTAAACTGGATTTCCCTCCTGCTTTCCCCAAACTAGCAGAAAAATCCTGGGGTGTTCCTCAGTGTGTTTCTCCCTCTGCTTCATGCTGCTTCAGTCAGGCAGCATTTGGAACAAGATGAACTACTCGGCCTCTTGACCTAATCAGGATTGTGAAGGTCAATAAAGGTCAATAAAGGGCATGGATAACCACTAAAACACACTTCTCCCATAGGAGTGTTCAACCACATTGCCTTTTGATGGGTATCACTAGAAAAAAATAAAAAGCTTTAGTTTGCTAGCACCTCTGAAGAACTGCTAGATAGAGTGTTTTAAACAGCATAATCTAAGAAATAGAATTGAATTGAATCGAATCAACCGGATCTACTATTTCAGCCTGAAGGAGCCTACAATTAGTCCGGCTGCCTGACCACCTCAGTTAAAGGTTGAAACATGGTTTAAGTATGTTTTTTTAAGGCTTAAACTATTGAAGCATGGTTTTAAGGACATTGTCCAAATGCTTCCTAAATATTGATAGGTTTGGGACATCAGCCACCTCTCTAGGAACCTTTTTTCAGTGTGACTACCCTTTCAGTGAAGAAATGTACCCTAAGTTGGACTTGATATCGTTCTTTGCAGCTGACTATCAGAAAATACTTTGAGGCAGCCACTGCAAATTCAGTACTCCTTTTGGAGGAATTTCTTCAATACAATGCTAATATATTTAGGAATATCTCAGAATCACTTTCCCTCATCCAGTCTCAGAGAAGCATATCACTCATACAATTTCTGCCTGCTCTCTGTGTCTTCCTTAGCAATGACCTTTCACAAAGCTACTGATTTAGTCTGTTTAGGGTACAACCAAAACATGCCCCCTGACTGCTTAACCGAACTTGGAACACCTAATGTGGGAGCATTTCATTACAAAGGGACTCCAATTATTGATATGGGATGTGACTTTTTTTCTAATAATTAATAAAAAATCCTAAGGCATTTGAAAAATTTGCACAAATAACACCCCAAACCAAACAAACACCTTAAGACTGTATTTTATTCCCACAGGTAATTGACAAAAAGTGAAAAGGCACAGAATGTAAAGGTACATGATGCTTAGGGAGATAGGCACAGCATTATGAAGCATCTAATTTCAGCTACCAAAGGGGATCATATTGATTTTTTTTCATTCTTTGTGTGTTCTTTTATAGACACTTCAAATAGAGTCTCCATTTTGCTCTTATGAAAACCACGTTTCTTGGAGGGCAGTGTGGGGGAGGAAAAAGAATAGCTCTTTCTGCTTGAAAAATAGCAGCCTACTTAGCACTTACCAGAGGATTAGACACCCTAATGTTCTGAGAAGCTCCTTTTTAGGTTTGTAGAGGGAAGATGGATGCCTTGGGAGTATTTAGAAATTATATAAATCCATGCAGGTTACTGGATGTTTTCTCATTTGTGCATTGTGAGAGACAGTTCCACATTCTAGCCATGGCTTTTAGAGCTATAAAATTTAAATTAGGGGAAAAAACATGGAGCAGTTCAGAAATACCTCTATTTGTAGGTCATAATTGAAGTTATTGAAAAGGTTGTTATACAGAAAATTTTCTCTCTTCAGGGCTTCCCCAGCAGCTAGAATCTGACTTCTTGATGTTCAGACAGGGAATATGGAAAACTCCAGTCATGATCCAGGTCTGAATGATTGAAAGATCAGCTCTTCATTCAGTCAATTATTTCTGACAGTTTAGAAAATTCTAAATCTTTTCAGGATTTTGGTATTTGTATTTGCTGTATTTGCAGCACCAATGCCTGTTTTTATTCTTTTTTTTCTGTTGGGGTTTTTTTTTTCTTTTTCTTTTTTTTAAGTTGTTATTCTTAAGTAAAAGATACAAAAGTTCTAAGAGGCACATAATACTTGCTAACTCATAAATTTTATTTAAGCATGAGGAAGGGAGAGAACTCACCTTTCCTCATTTTTCCCTGGCTGGTTTTTGGAAAGGCTTTAACCAGTATCCCTCCAAACTTTTGTCTCCACCATCTCTTCCTAACAGCTGGAGAAGTGTCACACTGTGCAGTCACATACTTGTTTACAGTTGTTCCCTGCAGTCTGGTTCAGAGATTTAAAATGGCCAGAGATCCTAGCAGACTTATAGCTTGCACTGAATCCCTGACAAATTACTTGTTCTATTGCTTTTTAGGACAATGTTTAAAAAAAAAAAAAAGAAAAGAAAAGAAAGAAAGAAAGAAAAAGAAAATAAAAGAATTGTGTTGGAATTTCAGGAGAGGAAAAGAAAAATACTATAAAAAATACTATTGCTGCTTCTCAGTGTTTGGCACTCTAACAGACCAAAATATGAGCCATCCAAATGACAGTTTTAGAGAAGGGGGAGGGAAGGAAGGACAGCAAAAAAATTTTTCTCATGGCTCAAACAACTTTCCTTCCCCCTCGCCCACGTTATCTGACAGAATTAATAATCCAGCGGGAAATTAAACCTATACACCTGACAAAGAACTGCTTAGATGTGATGTGTGATTATAGATGACTCATTCCCATTCAGGAAGACTGGTCTTCTTTAAATATTCTAGAATTTCCATCTCCTTTCTTTATTTTTTTTCCCCAAAAGACATTTTACATCTTCATTTTCTAAATATGATCTATAGATAGTGTTTATTTCATACAAAATAGGAAGCACAACAAGCTTCCTTTAATTCTTTTTTCTAGATAAGTCAAATGATTATGAATTTATATTCCAGGTTTTTAGATTAAAATATTTTAATACCCTGTTTTCCAAGCCTGTGGAAAGAATTGCTTCCTGGCTGCCTGTGAACTGTGTTTTTAAACGTGTGGAGATAGCTGGACACTACTGAAAAAAAAAAATCAATGTAATGATAACAATGCAAGCAACATAATCATATTTAACCCTTACATGGCAGCTCTTGCATAAAAGCCTGTAGTGCCTTCACAAGGACTGAAGTGATTGTATTTCGTAACACCTCTAAAAGGCAGAGAACAGCTGCACAGTGAATACTCAGTTGAGGATGGAATCACCAGAGGTGATCACCTTTGGTGCATAGAACTACCACTAGTTAAAGTCTTCATCAATAATAAACAGTTCAGGCAGTAACTTGGTTTCTGTCCCTGAAACCATCAAGGGATTTGAGTTTTCAGCATGTTGTTCCTGAGCTGGAATTTATCCAAGATAGCCAGGTTAAGAAGCAAACCGTGACTTCCAGAAAAATTACTGTGAGTGTTACGTGATCAAAGAGAGGGCACATCCCAACAGTAGGCCCTATCAAAGGATTAGACCTCCAACATCAGGGTGCTCTTTAATAAACCCATATCAGAGCATTGACTCAGTACAGACTTAAAAGGAAGACTGCAGTCTAGTGAATCACCAGCACTGTTTAGTGCAGACTGAGCGTAATGTCACTTCACTTGAAGGATCTGACATGATGAGAACACAGAGTGGTGAGATGTGCAGCCTACAACCACCAAGGACTTGTGCTTTCAGGAGACACATTTAAAATATTGTACTAAATTTACAGAGACTATATTCAACTCACTGCTGGTCTAGGTAATTATTACCGTGATGCACCTCTAAGACTAAAACCCTGCACACATTACTGTGAGATCCTCTTATTAAATGCCTATAACATTAAACAATTTGAATGGTTAAAAATAGTGGGTTTTTTCTGCTCAGGTGTATCACTTGTTTGGTTTTGAAAGTTTAAGGTGTTTCCAGGATTGATATTCCTAACAAAAGAATATTTTTCCACATTAAAAGGTAAGGTGTTTGACTGAGAAACACTGTTGTAGCCTATTCTCTATTTGTTGCTGATTTCTCACTTCTAATAATAATTAGTCCATTTTTAATTTTTTTTAGTATCTTTTTTCCTCTAGTAGGACCTTTACTGCACATAGACACTTGTGCTGCCTAGAGCTGTTTAAATCTCCTGTGGATGCTCCCAGCACCACCTGGCTGTCTGAGAGGGTTTCCAGGTCCTGACAAGGCTCTGGGGGGGGTGCTGGGGTGTCCCTGGGCTCGGGAGCCCCCTGTACAGCTGGATCTAACACTCACTCTGGGATAATCTCAGTCACTGCCACTGCCACCTCGTGGACTTCAGTTTTGAAATATAGAGTATATTGCTATTTTTGTAAAAATGAATTACGGAGAGCCAAAACTACACTTGTTTATGTTAGTGTAAGCAGTAACTTATAAATCTGATATCAAAATTCTGACACGTTCCAGCAAATGGCCTGGACTTGACAGTCAATCTCCTTGTCCAAGGAACAACTTTCATCTGCTGGCGCTTCTAAGTTTTCCTGGAAAATAGCTTTCTTTCTCTTCAATAGGAAGAGGTTGGACCAAAACACAGACAAGTGAGGAACTAGAAATAGGAAACGTACAGAAGACAGGGCAGAGGAAAATAGCGAGAGCTAGAACTGGGAAGAATTAATTTGAAACAGAAAATCTATAAGGGAAAGAAAACAAGAGAGTGGAGAGTTACTTTGAAAAGGAGGAAGTAAAGAATGAAAAATAAGCCAGTTTGTGTTCAGTGGCAATAAAGAATGGGGAGCATCTTAGGCATGATGACAGAGGTAGGCAGTGGAGACAAAGGATGAAAAGAGGTAGGCAAGATTCAAGATCTGGGCAGATGAATATTAGTATAACAAAACTTCCTGAAATGGCAGCCCTCGATACAGCTCAGTAGAAGTTCATCCCTTAGATTTTAAGGGTTTTTCTCCCCCTCAAACTTGCATAAGTACAGCTTTGCTCAAAGCTTGATAAAACAGTTAAAATATGAACTCAGATTCTAGGAAATGACAGAACCAACAGCAAGTGTTTCTGTCAGATTTTATCTGGTTTGGGCTTTTTTTTTTCTTATGTTGCAATGAATGGCTTATATTAAATCTAGGCAGTTATCTAGGGGGAGAGAAGTAAATCTGTATCTATTAAAAAGAAAGGGAGAAGCTGAAATAGAAAAATCAAGGGAAGGGGGGGAGATCAGTTGGAATGGGGGCAAGATTTTGGAGCCTTTTCTGGACTGTATTGTTGGTCACAATTGAGCCCAGTCCAATAAAGATTGAAAGCGATAGTCATCTGCTAGCATATGAAATGCTTCAAGTTTTGATTTTCTTTTTTTGACAGAAAAAAAGAGCTCTCCAAACAAATTCAATGGGTATGGAATATGAGTTTTGTTGTAGATAACTGGGACATTGTGAATGCCGTGTGGTGAGAGCAGAAGCACACACACCACACGAAGTTTTGGCACACTAGGAATAACTTCCAGGGGAAAAATGATGTTGCTTTCCAATGAGCCTTTAGTGGAAGGTTACAGGCCACTTCCCAGACCCTTGATACCAGTGGTGGACCTGACACTGCTGCAGGATAACTGCAAACCCCTTGCACACACTACTGAGAAGTTGCTGAAGTAGGATCCTTGGTTCATTTCTCTGACCAAATAAAAGGCATAAACCACTCTGCTTTGCTAAAGCCCGTCTTAAATTTGCATTAGCTTTGTTTGTAGACAAAGGAGATTTAAAGATGTGTACAAAAACAGTATCTGACAGCAAATTCCTCCCTTTTGTATCATCACCATCACTGGGATACCTGTCAGAATCCTTAGGGAGAGCATGTCTTTCCAGTCTTTCACTTGCTCAGCTCAGCCCTCTGATGTGGTTGGTGATTCTTCTCTTTTTGTTCTTCTTGAGGAGCCTGTCTCTTTGATGGCAGTCTTTGATGTTCCTGTTTAAGGTTCAAAGATACTGCCTTTTTCTACCATAAAAAAGAAAGTATTAAAGCAAAGCAGAGGTCATAGTAATAAATAGAGTTCATAAAATCAAACAAAATTATTAAGATTGTATCATCAGATTCCTCATAGTTTCTAGTGCAGTGAAAATCACTGATACTTTATGGATTTTTCTGTATATATTTTTGATTTATGTTTGAGGTTTATTTCATTTGGTTTGGTTTGGGGTTTTTTTTGGTACTGCTATGTGTTTTCACAATTTAGATAAAATAAATTATTGCACTTTCTATTAATAATTTCAGATGATGTTCATGGATTTATTACAGTCATTATGACCATGGTTTCAGCTCTTTCAGATGTAGCTTACCTTACTGAAAGATGTTATAACTGCTGTTGAGAACATTTTTTTAGAGAGAGGAGAGGTCTCATAATAGTGACATCCATCCTTTTCTCCTTAGGAATTCCTCCAAATTATTTCCTTCTGGTTCCTGAAGAATTCCCCCAAAATCTGCAGTGGCACAACAGTGACAAAATAATCATAAGTAGCTACCCCCAGAATGTGCAATTTCTTTTATTGGGCAGATACTGACAGTTATGGCCAAGAAAAAGTCTTTTCCTTCTAGTGCAGTACATTTTCCATTGTGGCAGTAGTTTCAGACATAGGAAGGTGCTCAAGTATGGAAACGAGCTCTTCTCAGAGCAGTGTGTCATTCACTGCCTTGGCTGTTGGGCTTATTCCCTCTTCATTATTCCTAACTGGTGTCATAGATTGTCACTTTTGAATTTTAAAGCAATGAAATATGCCATTAATATAATAGACTCCCTGACTTTCATGAGTTTGAATGATCAGAAAATCCATTCCCTGGCAGGGATTTTTAAACTGCAATGAAGAATTAAAAAAAAACCCTCACTGCATGTTAAGGAACCTGCCAGATTTTCCTAAGCTCTTTCACTTATAAGGTAGGAAAGGGCAGAGAGTCCAGCTGTTAATGGAAATTATAGAGAGTTAGAACTTTGCCCAGCAGAACTGTTTGGGCTCTACACAGGCCAGTGAGCTGTAAACAAGTTTAAAAAATGCACGTTTGGGAAGGACTATATGTGCATTATGTCACTGTAAATACTTTCCTCACAAAGCGCCAAACTAGGATTTCAACCTTTCTGACTGGTATTATGACAATTTGGGGGATGAGCTACGAGAGGATACTCATGCAATTTCCAAAACAATATGGTTGTATATAGAAATTTTGTGGTTAGAGTGACTAATAGTGAAGTTAGGCTAGTAATTTTTTACAGCAAAAGAAAACCCAGCCCTTTCAAAAAGCATCAGAAAGTGGAAATTTCATCTCTGAGGAGTCTGACACAATTGTGTGGGTGTTGAGAACATATTAGCTATAAGCCATAGTTCTATTCCAAGCCTCACTCTATAAATGACATTGCAACTGCTTTGTTGAGGAGAAAAGAAAGTGAAAATCTGTAATTTGTGCTGTAGGATTCACTGAAGAGAGTGGGATACAACAGGCATGCCTCAGCTTGCCCATTACTTGGGGAAATGAAATAGCTATTCAACGCAAATTATTTGAGGCATGTGAATTTTAAAGTTCAGACTACTTCTCAAACAGCATAGATTGAATATGTATAAATAACTGGCCACTGTTACACCATTATATTAACCCTCATAAGGCTGTTATCACAGCAATGCCTCTGCTTGTCATTTTCAGGATGTATCTTTGAGGGTTTGGGTTGGGAGTTACAGTGATGGAGAGTATGAGAAAAGTCCTGTACCTTCCCCAGCTCAACACTGTGGCTGAGTTTCTCAGGTATCGTGGGCATGATATGCTCACAGATACCATTTGAGCTATTCCAAACTAGGCCAAACTAAGCCTCAGGCCTGGGTCTAGTAGGCCGCAAAACGTTCAGCATACGTAGTAGCAGATAAACTTATCTTCTGCTACGTATGTGTTAAGGTATGGCCACTCGCAGCATGGAGGTAATGGCACTAGATCTCCGTAGCCACCTTAATCCTAGATTGCTTACATACCTTTGTATGTTCACCGCCTATCACCGTGCACCTGCTACTGTAAACTATCTGCTCTGTACTTAACCGGCCATCTCGAAGAATAAAGCGGAGTTCGTGCTAGAAACCATACTGGTTTGGTCTCACGTTACTCTAGTCCCCGGTCTTACCAGAGCTCAGCTACACAACATGATTCTGATGACCTGGTTCAAGATCAGCAGGGTAGGTAAAGGGAACCATTGAGATTCATCTGAGTACTGGGAATTTTAACTGTATTTCTTAGAGATCACGGACATGATGTGTTGTGGAATGAGATTTGAGCTATCCCAAACTGGGCCTCAGATTTGGGCCTGTGTAGAAGTAGATAAGCTTGTGGCGCAGTTAGAAATTAGGTTAAGGTGTGTGTATGGATTAGATAGGACAGTCAGAGCAAAAGTATCGTAGCTACCTTAAACTAAGATTGTTTACATTTTTGTTCACACTGGATGCCAATTAGAATGCACCTGCAATTCTAAATTATTTCACACTGTATAAAACCAGCCATTTGGAGAATAGAAAGGAGAACGTATGATCTAACCATACTGGTTGTACTCTGCCTTGCTCTGTCCAGCCTCCATTAATAGAGCCCTGGCAATAGGAATTCACTTCTTTACCTGTTCATTAGATAAATGAGGTAATAGGGGAAGTGGGAAATAAGTCAAACTGAGATCTGAGGAAGTGTCAAGGGCAGATGGTAGAACAAACAGAGGAAGAGATGGACAGGTGTCTGTTCCTCCACCCACACCTTGGCTAATGATCTGGAGTGCAGCTACCACCATCCACAGCCCTGCATCCACAGGGTGAGCCCAACCCCTGCCACTGCAAAAGTGCCTTTAGATGAGCCATAACCCAAAACTCACAGCTGGTAGCAGCCAGTTGCAAATAACTTCATCTACATGTATCAATAGTTCAGACAAATATTCTCTGTTACATGACACAGGTGAAGAGATTAACAGAGAGAGAATGGTCTGGGCAACAGAACAGGAAATGTGAACAGCGATCCAGAGATAGACACGGGGAGGAGGGGCCTGGGAGACAAAAGAGTGAAAAACACATGCACTGGGCTAATACCTGTGGCCTTTCAACTCCCTCACCTCTCCTTTTGCCTTTACTGCTTGCACACACAGTTTGACAGAATCTCTAGCTAAATTATCAGTGCTACTTTCCTCTAATTTTATTTATGCTCATTTTGCACCCTGAATATGTACTTTTAAGATGGTCTCTGCAACACTGAGAATCACTATATGAAACAAGTTGCATGAGCACCCACCAGCATGGAGGCAATTAATTTCCTACTTCTTAGATGTGGGTGTAAGGAGCAAGAATAATAAAGCACAATGGGTGAAAGCAAATGAAAGAAAAGCAAACAAATTTCTAAGTAGAGCTTCTTGGGGTGGCTTCGAAATACAGCTTTTAAGGTAGAACAATAATTAGAGTGTATTTTCACTTTGACTATATTTCTGTTAGTTTTGTGCCAAATTATGCAATTTTTCTGGCATTGACACAAAAAGGGAGCACCTGCATCTACTTCAAAAATCTGAACATTCTTGTCTTAAAAATAAATCCTTCAGACAGTAAGGCATTTTTCTATCACACGTGTTGTTTTCCTTTGTCAATTTACAACCCGGATCAGGAAAGGAATTCTGTGGGGTTTTTTTGAGGATGTTTTCCTTCCCCTGGGCTTTTGGAAATTGAAGGTAGAAAATCCTTAGGTAGAGATAGATTTTACTCTTGAACAGTGAAATTGCATTCAGTCTTGACTGATGTGAGAGCTATTAATAATAATTAATTGCCTTCAGTAATGTCTGTTGATTGGAAAGATTCTTCAGTGTGTTAAAACTAGCATCTAAAAATGTTCTACAGAGGCTTGCTCACTAGCTTGATCAGCGTCTCTAGCACCAGTTGCATCACCTACTGTGTTCTAAAATATCTCTGGGCTCAAAATATATCACCAGTGCCACTGTCTCATTTTGTATGGGCCACCCTCCCACCCCCTCATATCTGCTGGGTGGAGAAAATTACACAGAGCTCTCTGGGATTATAGTTGGTTCCAGCCCCACTCCTGTGGTGAGATGATGAGGAAAGTCATCATGGGGAGTTTCCAGATCCCTCACTTCCTCTCTATGTGTGGGTGTTATGTGCAGGAGAGGTCCCAAGTGACTATTGGTAGGATTTGATTCTTCTCCACTGTCCCTTGGAGCAAGAGACTTCTCCTTTATCAGCTGCTTATGAGCAGGTATGCTGTAAGATGTGTGTTCTGGAGGCATGCAGTCCAAACACTTCTCCCACTGAATGCTAGGTTTGTCATGAAAAGGTACCCCATACTTAAATCGGAAGGCCAAACTTCTGAAATACAGCATGTTTCTGCAATTAGCTTGTCTGTGTAATCCTAATTTACATACAAATTTCTATGGACAGCTACAGCTCTTAAACTTTCACCACAGGAGCCAGGCCTTGGTAAAAATACATTCTGCATGCAAAGAAGGCAGAGCTAAGGATTTTCAGGCAACCATGGAAATGGCATTTTCTAACCTGTTAATCTTCAAATCCTGTGGACCTGCCAAGATTCCTGATGTAGATGCAGAAATCCCTAGGCAGTACAGAATAATGGAAGGTAAACCTAGAGCTGCTCATCACAGAAGGATTTCAAAAAGACTTTTTAGGCTGTTCACCCAAAAAGGAAACACTGTTGCCAATACTAAGTCAGATCAGCCATGACTGTGTAGCTGCATCTTGAAAACCTCAAAAAATGGATGGAAATTTCAGAGTTTACCAGCACAGCTTGACAGGGCTACACTGCAAAGGTCTTCCTCTTAGTGAAAAGTTTTTCCTTAATTCCCTCTTCTTTTTTTTTTTTTTTTTTAACTCCTCCTCAAGCAGTTGTTGCGTGCTTTTAGACCAAGCCTAAGACTATTTAGCAGTCTAAGGATCTCCCAGTATTTCCTTGTGGTCAAGTAGCTTGTCCAAAACTTGATTCACTTTTTCACATGAAGACTCCCAAGCTCCAAGTAGATGGGAAAAGCAACACCCTCATCTCTTTTAGGGAACTCCTATCAACACAGGGTGATCTTACTTTTGCCTTATTCACAGAGAGAGAGAGAATTCAGGCTAGAGTCCAACAATAATCTTCTTTTCAGCAGGATTACTACAAATTCTTTAATCACATATGAACTTATACTGTTCCAGGAGCAGAAGTTTGCTTGTCTCCTTGTTGGACATCCTGAAGTTTCTGTTTTCCCAGTTCTTTAATTTATCAAAATTCCTGTGGATTCAAGTTCTGACATTCATTTTGCAAGTAATTCCTTCTAATTTAGCATAATCCATAAATTTGCAGGTGGTACATCCTAGGTCATCACCTAGGTCATTGATTAACAATGAGAGAGAGCAACCATTAGACAGCTCTGCTCACTGCTGGCCACCAAGCAGATGCTGAGCTACTCATTGATAAATTTTAAGCCCAAAGCTACTGATAATTTTTAGTCCATCTAAACACCATTTCTTCCAGTCCACAATTCCTCAGCTGCCAGCTGGCAAAGTATGGAGTCAAAAGCTTTCTTACTGCTGAGATACATGACACCCACAAACCTCATTTTGTTGTAGGAGGCACACCGCTTTGTTGAACATCATTTGTCCCTGGTAAATCTGGGGATTGCTGGTTAAAATTGTGATGTTTTTTGTTCTTCACATGTGTCTTGGGTTGAAAAATGTAACCAAAAATGTGTGTTCTATTTTCATCTGTTGAAACTGGTTGGGAGATATTGTTCTTTATCTCTTGTAATTCTAGGGGGTGGAAAGAGGGCAGATGCCCTCTGTTAATGGGACACCTGATAACACCAGATAAGGCAGTGCCTTCTTATCTCTTCCTCCACCCATCCTCCTCCGAGGGACATCACCTGTGAATGGGCCATTTAAGGCCTCTCACAGGACTGATAACATCACCTCATTCCATTGTGAGATGCTCCACCCAGTGGGAGGAGCCAAAGCCTTTCCACCGGGATAGAACCAGCAATCCCAAATACCAAGGGAGCCTGTTCCCACTGGATTCCCAGAGGGTGACTGGATCCTTTTTTGAAGCTCATCTCTACTTCAATGGAGGCACATCTGTCACTCCAAGAGGACTTATCTCAGGCTGCTTCCAGCACCCTGACCAACAGGGTGTCAGGTTTGCATTCTAACTCTGTCAGTGCTCCTTTGTACTATTACCTTTTTATTTTTTATTTTTATCTTTCTTGTTTGTTCTCTCTCTATTAAATTGTATTTCTGACTTGGGGTCTCACTGGTTTTGCTTTCAAACCAGCACAACATGCTTATTAATGCATCCCAAGAAGACAGGCTGTGTGCTTTTTCCAAGGTCTGAGGTGAGCCTGCTGACCTGTAAGTCCCCGGGCCATTCCTCTTGTCATTTTCAGAAATGGCACCTGGGGCCCTGTGCAAACTACCCAGGGAAATGTGTGTTTTCTCTGTGAAGGAAGGGGTATCCTGGAATTGTTTGGCTGTGATAGAGGGGGCTGAGCCTGGGGAAGCACCATGATCTTGGCAGCATACAGTGGGCTCTTGCTGCTCCTTGAAAATTTGGTAAATCTCATGCCGGGCCATGCCCATATGTGCAGAGGTATTTGTCCCAGCTGGCTGTGTAATTTGTGTGCAGTCATGCCAGTTTTTGCTCTCTCACTTAGACACCTGAATTAGGAGGACAAGTCACCACATACACAATAATTCCTCTACTAAATAATCCAGAACTCTCATTTTAATCAACATTTCAGCTCAGCTTCATTCTGTGTTTTTCCCTCTTGGGGGTGTAATGATAATAAAGGAATCTGACTCAGTCCCCTGAGTTAAGAAATTGCTCCCTTAGGCAGTGTGACTCGTCCTACTGAGTTCAACTGGAAATTTATTTTCTTGCATAAAATAGAAAAATATGATTCATATACTGTTAATACTCAGCTGCATGTTTGCAATTTGAGCATTTAATGAATTTCAGTTCAACAAATTAATTGCCAGTTTAGCCTGAAAATGTTCTAGAGGTCCTTGGGAATAAGAAAGAACACAATTGCATTCCCTCATCTGCATGGATCAGCACCTGACCTCTGCAGCTAAGCCTGTCTTAAGAAAAATGGTTTTTTCTATTTAGAATAGCAATCACCAAGCCAGAAAAAGCATTCTGTAAGTGAAGTCATATGCTAAGAGTGTTTTTGCTAATTATTTCTGGGCATTAATGCAAAGAAGGTAATTCAAATTTCATCCAAAGTAATCAACTCTCTACTTGAAAACAGTCACAGAACCATAAAGTTTTGAAACTAATAAAGCCTTTTGAAAGACTTCGTTAGGAAAAATATTTGAAGATTGATTATTCTTGAGGTAGTTGCACTTGGAAGTGCCTTAGTAATTGTGGTCTATGACTTTATATCTAGTCCTTTGTGAAAAACTTTTGGCCCACTAGAGTCTACCTGCAATGCAGGCAGGCACTGAACTGCTCATCCTTGATCCTTTGGCCTAAGTGGCAGGATGGGGAATATCTACACAGACAGCACAGGCAGGAGCAGCAGCAGCAGCAGTCTGTGTTTTGGAAAAGCTACATTTCAAGACTGAGAACGTTGGCAGAACAAACTCTGGAATCCTCTCCCCATGGATTTAGTTGTTTGTAAACCTCAGCTTTAAGAACTTGCTTCTGCCCTGTAGACGATACTGCTGGAAGTGATAACAAACACAAAATGCTAACAGGGAGGGTTACTGAAAGGGTTACTGAAAGGCCAAATGAAAGCTTTGGGAGAAGCATTGTGAGGCTTTGTACTTCCCAGGTTTGTGACTCTGGACCCTGTTAACAGAAACACAGGAAAAAATCCATGCCAGCATGGATGCCACTGGAATGGTGTTAATTGAGGGCATGGATCATGAAAATATTGTCAGCTCTTTTCATTTGTAACAAGTTGTTGATTTATACGGGAAATGAGAGCTACAGAGGTGTGTTTGTGGATAAGTATTCATGTTTCTCTCTTGGTATAAAGGGCTGAGAATAGAGGTGAAAAAGCCAAGAAATGAGAAGAATACAAAAGATACCCACACATCTAGTGAATATTATCTTATTCAGTAAGTGACATGCTAATTTCCTCTTTGAGCATACATATTGCAGCCCTACTAAAGTTTATTATCAAGTAAATTAAACTGGAACCTTTGGTATCTCAGTCAGTCTAGAGAATAAATGCATTTCATTATTATTTTTTCAAAAAAAAAGAAAAGAAAATTGATTTTAAAAAAATAGGTGGAGAGATGCATGCTGTCTGTGCTGTATTTTAGGTGCTTTATCATGCAGTTTCCCATCTCTGCATGAAGTTGCTTAGAAGCTAATGCAAAATAGCAAAAAAATTTTTGAAATTCCAATTTCTTAAAAGCTTGTAACTTTGACTGTAGATTAACTGGTTCTTTAAGTGATGGATGAAGGACGAAATATGCTAACCTTGCCCCATGTCTCTGAGCTACTCCTGAAGATAAAGTTCTGCTTTACTCACTGTGCTTGTTTCAAAAGCCTACAGCACTATGTTCACAAAAATGTGATCTAAACTTAACTTCCATTTATGAGACTTCAATAAAAAGTGGAAAAAAAGTACCTTCAATCCAAAAGACAATAGTTTGATCACTGAGAGTTAATGGTCTTTTTGCAGTAGAGTTGCATCTTTAAATGCATCCTAAAGTCAGAAAGCCAAAAGACCTAGACATGATTATTTGAACCAGTAATTTGGTTTTTCTTTTTTTTGAAGCTGGGCTGCAAGGCATGTGCTGTTGTCTTGGTAATTTATATTTCTCGGAGTTCCTCAAGTAATTATATTTTTATGAATTTATTTGGATTCCATTTTTAAGTAGGTAGACTAATGTATGCTAGGGAAGACAGTAAAAGGTTTGGCATAGTGGAGATGTCAGTTATTTAGCTGTTGTGACATTCTACTTTCTTTATTCTTTCTAAATTTGCCATTAGCAGGTTGCAATGGACTTGACTCCCTAAAATCTATAAAATCTTAGTAATTCCTTAAAATCAAATTGTTTTGCAAACTCTTCAATAGGCTATGCAAGAGAATTTATTTGAAAAAATAATTTAAATAGTCCTTGAAAATAGAACACTGGATGATTAAGCCTTTGTCAGGTAGTGGTTTGGGTTTTTTGTTGTTTTGGTTACCTTTTTTTCCAAAAATGTAATATTTCCTAAAAAATAAAGAACTTTTTTCTGCTGAAAAAAATTGCCATTGCTGAACTGACTGATGGCTCTGTGTAGGTGTTGCTTATTGTGGTTATGCAAAAGAAATCATGAGTCACAAGCAAGTGGAAGAAAGCAGTTGCTGTAGGCACTGCCACCAACCCTGGGAGAGGCAGGGTGCTGCAGGCGTGGGGAGAGCTGCACTTCTCTCCCATTTTGGCTCCTCATTTTTCCTGCAGTGTTGCATTTTGACATGTCAGTTAAATAGTGAAGAGAATGGCTGCAAAACAGAAAGAGGAGCTGGGCCTGAACTAGGCTAACATACAAAAATAAGATGGATTAGGCAAAATGAAGAAACAGAAACTGAGAAGTATACTAGTAATGATAAAAGAATTATAGTGAAATTTGATTAGGGAGCAGCTTATTATAACCCCAAACCTAGGGTATGATTTGCCCACCTGTAGCAGCTGTGATAAAGGATAATGTTTTCCCACCTCATTTCATTCAAGTGAGACAAACAAGATCAGCAGCAAATCTGCCTTTGGAACAAGTTTCTCATTCCACTAATCCATCAGTGTTGTCTCCTGAGCTGCTTCCTTCTCCTGTGAGCCTGCAGCAGATGTAGTTACATTGCAAAAAAACATGCAAATCACTTTCCAAGTCATTTCAGTCCGTACCATAAGATTACTTAAGAAATGTTACTTGGACTGAGTCTAAGATCCTCTATCTGAGAGTCTCCTCTGAGCCTCACCCTCTGTTCTCTGTTCTGACTCATTATCGGTGAGGTACCAGCAACAAGAAGAGTCAGAGAAGAATTGACACAACCCCAGGAAAAATTTGAAAATTACCAGCTAGATGTGTGCTGTCAAAATAAAAGGCAATAGGGTTAGAAGAGGAAGTAGCAACACATACATCTCGTGGTCATAGAGATATGTAAGTAAAAAATCGAGTAGCCAAAAAAAAATCACTCTCCCAGTTGTTTAATGAAGATATAAAATGAATAAGCAAATAAATAGAAGGTGTGATAGTGTTATGATTTGGATAACCTAGGACATGTGAAGATCCTTGGCACTGTAAAAGGATGTAGCTGTCCTCTCTTTCTCAGTTAATACACCAAGAAATCATCCTTCAGCACAAGCTTCCTTCAACACTTCTGATCTTGCTGTGGAACAAAAGGTAATAATTACAGTGTGGCTCTGTTTCTCTTCTAGGCCTGGGTACCAGGGATCCAGAAACCTAAGAGAAGCAATGACATTGATTCATTACAGTGCCTTAAGGAGATCAGTCACATTCTGGATGCTAGTTTCTATCTCTGTTTGTTGTAGGGATTCAGGAACTGTTATGGTTATCTCTCTGCACTATCACCTGATAGCATTGATTGGGAACGGTGATGCTACCTGATATTACTAAAAAATATTTTGGTGTAATTTTTTTTAATTGCAAGAAATACAAGTTTCCTTGGATAGAATTGTCTCAGATTTTGTATTCAAATCCATCAAGGGTTCTTTATTTATTTAAAAAGTAGAATTGGCAGATATATACAGCAAAAGTTTAGTCAACAAATGGAGGGAGGAAAAACCTTTTTGGTGCAAAAATCAGTTGAATACAGTGTTACCTTACATAATCCCAAGACCAAGGTTTTCATTCTGCACTGCCTGTGGCTAGCTCCTGCTCCAGGCAGTAACTAATAGCTTGCAGTTTGGCCTTGTTTTTCTGGGATGGCAGAACAGTGCTTAGAGTAAATTTGAACTAGAGGGAAGAGGCATTAAGACAACGCTTAAGCACATCCCTGAACCTCAGGTAACAAATGCCAGCCTGTGTCTGTGAATCACATTAAAGTAGCTTCAGGGCTGCTGTCACTCATGCTGTCTGCCTGCTCCAGAAGTGCCATTAGGGCTGCTGGAGAGAAGATGAATGGAGTGACTCTTCAGCAGTTTCTGGAGGCTTAGCTTTGGAGGGGTGGCATGGCACAGGAGTAACCATGCCTCTTTTATGACAGGGTGACAAGTTGGTTGCATATTAAGCCAGTAAAAACTAGAAACTGAGGCTTGTCATCTGGCTGAGAAAGTTTGAATGCACTCACTGGATTTTGATCTGAACAAAAGTGCCGGTGTCCACAGACTTGCCAATTTGAGTACTCCTGAAAAACAAAGCACATATTTTGTCTTTACCCTTCAAAGAAATGACAGAGTAGCTGCCAAATTTAACTCTATCTTGTGATGAAATATGTACCACCAACTCCTTTCTGTCACTATCATCTTTAGATTTACCAATTAGTGCCATTCAGGGCTGTTAGGTGAAGAGCTGATGGTCAGAGTATGAGTTCTTTCCACAATATTTTGTTCAGATGGGTAGTCAAGAAGATCAAACTGTGTCCTGTGTAATACTCTCCAGGAGCAACACCTGTTCAAAAAACATTGGTCTTACAGTTTTCTGACAGCACTTCTCCTTATGAAATTATCCTCCTAACTGATGCCAAAAGCAGAGGTCTGCTATTAACAGAAGGCTGGCGCAGAGCTCAGAAGGCAGGGTATTCTGCATGCTTTGGGCAGCCTCACTTTCTATCCTTAAATGTTTCCTTTAATCCTCCAAACCTCTGCAAAGCCAGGTTTTCTCTTTTACTGCAAATGGACCATTTTGAGATAAATACATGCTAGAAAATTGAAGCACTTTAACACACACATCCAGCAGACTAATTTTTATGGCGTGGTAATGTTTGACAGATAGAATAGTTGTTGGGTTTTCCTAAGAACTTAAGAAATGAAAGGAAACAAGCTTATAAGAGTCCTTGTCTCGGCAAGTGCAGGGTGTTTGTGTGACTGACAACACAGAGAGTGCTCTGTGCTGAAAAACACTAAATTCTGGGAAAAACAGGTATGTGAAACTCAGTAAGGAATACAGACAAAATTAATCCAGCATTTCAGTCTCTTTTTTTTTTAATCCATAAATGTTACCATTTATATACTTATTTATGTAGGTGGTGATCTCCTATAGTTTTCACAAATTGACACACAGAACATTTCTATGCAGATGGGACAAACAACCATGATCATTTGCAACAGAAGTGACTAAAAGCCTTAAACATTACAGGGCAAAGAATATTTTGTCCACCCTTGCATGTATCTGGGCACTACAGATACAGATAGCTATAGCTATAGATATATATAGACATGAGTGCTGTAAGCAAAGATAATCATGTGGTAATCCACAGTCTGATAAACCAGTCTTTATAGTTCTGTGATTTCTGCATGTGGGTTTTGCCACACAGCTTTTACTATGGTTTGTTTCTTCATCTCTTTAGGCTGTGTTTCCATCATTTCAGATGTGCAGTAGCAGATAGAGTTCCAATTCTGCCAGTTTCTTCTTTTTCTTTTCTCTATCTTCTGTAAATTAACATTCCAGGCAAGTATCTTTGTCGCAAACAGAAAATGTAAGAAAAAATAACCTGTATGTGGTGAAATTCAATTCTTGTCACTTGGTCAAAAAGAAAAAAACAATTTTCTCATTGTTTTTCAATCATATTTAAAAGGCAGTGATAAATCAGCCATATTGGATTGCAACATGTCTTTATTCCTAGATTTATAAATAGGAAATTATAATGCAAAAGTTGTTACAAGGTATAGTTATCTCAGACCCACGGTCATAATCAAAAACCCATTAATTAGCAGTACTGAAAATGCTTCAGAAGAGATATCTTCTTTTATTTTTTTTGCAAAATTTTGCTCTTAATGTTCCGGAAGTAGCTCAATATCATCATCAGTAAAGTAGACATTGACCAAAATTCAATGGATGTGTGATCTATGGTGCTCATTTTCTGAACATGAATAATTAAATATTACATAAGCTATTAATTGTCAGGGATGTTTGGGGGTTTTTTTCCATTAAAAAGCCTTAGAAATCTCAGATTTCCTTCTTGAGAGTTGATATTAGTTGCTAGAAAGACTGCTTCATGGAGACCTAATATGTCTGGTGAGCAGCTATGTCCAAACCACATCCCAAAGATTTATTCTGTCTGGGGAGCTGATGTCTGAACAGTACCCTTCTGCTTCAGAGTCTGGGTTTTGACACCAAAAATGGTGGTAAATTTTTGCAGCCACCATCTTTCATTCTCCAGAGTTACCAACAAACCCTTCCGGGCATATTTCCTGTAGGGAAACAGGGCATTCAGTCACTCTTTGTTCATTTGAAAATTAAATTGATTAGGTAATGTGCTCTCCATGTTTGTCACAAAGGCTAGTATTATTGCTATTGAACCAATGGCTGTCATTTACTGAAATACCAAAACACATATTTAATTTTAATGTTACTGTCACATCTGAATTAATAAGTTAGGTATGCAAATTTGATTTCAAATGAGAAATTAAGTGGCTAACCAGCTGATCTCTACACTCATAGTATGTCATTAGCATTTTTTGGTTTTACATTATTATTTATCTTCGACTACTGGGAAGTTTTACTCTCACAGCACATTGTTTAATCCCACTGCCATTTTTCTTGTTATATTTAATTAAAACTTATGGAAAAAACAATTACAGGGGAAATAAAATCACTGTTTTACAATAGCCTTTACAATACCTTACAGAAGTAGGAACAATGCTAGATAAACATGTCTGTGGATGTAAGATACCTCACATACACCTTCAGCACATAGGCCCTTTGCTGAACTAGAACTTTTGTATTTTCCATTGAGTGCTAAATTCATATGAGTGGGGTAGAACAAATCAAAGACAGTAACTACTCGATTTTTTACTTTTCCAGCATTTGTGCTCTGGATTGGTTTCCATTGTTTTGAGCATTCATCATACTGCCAAGCTACCAGCTGGTCCATTGAACTGATGACAGGTTACTCCTGAAGCATGTTAGGGAGGTTTTTCTTATATCCAGTTCTCTAGCTTGATTTTCAAGTTCCAGTCCTCAGATGATCATTCTCTGTGGAAACCATTAGCAGATTGTTGGAATTTTTTCCCCTCTAACTTATTTTTTTGTACTCTAGATGAATTTGGAAGAATGCTAAGAAGATTGTTTATGACTCCCATAAGCCACTAACTTCCCCTTTTTAAAGAGGGAGATTGGGGTAGAGAAAGTTTGGAGGGAACACACATTGTCAGAACTATCTTTTTGCCTAGAAACTCCAGTAGTCCTTGGCTGGGAGGCAAATTTTACGTTTAGTGAGGAGCAACTTCTTTATACATGAAAACCCACACGTACTTGATAAGTATGTGTAGACAGATCACACATTTTGAAATTCCAGAATATAAGTGCCCTGAAAATGTCATTTTCTCTGAATGTGGAGTGGAAGGAGATATCTTCCTGCCATTGCAGCTCTGTGCTGCTGTGACTGTACGTGGTCTACACCCCCACACTGGATGAGTTGTGTGCTTTTCCAGTTCTCTTCCTGTCCCTTGATCCAGCAGTTTGCAAAAAGTTAACTAAACATTATGCACAGGGAATAAGGCTGAGCTGAGGCAAAGATGCTGGAAAAGTGCATGGCAAACAAAGTGAGAAACTTAGACTGTGATTTGGACTGGGGGACAAAATTGGGAATTTGGCATAGAGCTTCTGTCAGAGACTTCTAAATGTTTTCCGGTAAAACCAGGAACATCTAAGAGTAGCCAATGCTCTTGATCTCTTAAGCAGCTTGCACAGTAATGTAGGAACCGGTGAAATTTGAAATAAAAGGAGAAATGGGTCTGAAAAGAAGCTTCAGTGCCAGCAGGAAAGCAGCAGCTTCTTAGGCAGTGACAGTGGGGAGCAAAGCTGAAGGAGGTAACTGGAACAGATACAGAGTTTAGAAGACAACTGAATACCTAGTGAGACAAGAAAAGATAATCAAGCTAGCAGAAAGGGAAAATGAGACTAGTTAACAAGACTACTGGTTGAGAGAGAAGGCAATGCAGCAGTGAGTGGGCAGCAGTGCAGAAAAGTAGAGGAGGGTTGGTTATGCAAAAGAACAGAGAGTAGGTTGAGAAATTAGAATACCTCTCTGGGACTAAGTGAGAGGATGTGTTTTAGGAGCACCCAGGAGTAGAGCAGAGGCATTTGAGGAGCATGGGCACACTGACTCAATTTTGGAGAAGGTGGGGAACAAAACATCAAAGTCTGTTCCCAGATAAGCACACTTTTCTACAGAGTCTGGCACTGGACCTGAGATCCAGAGCCTTTGACATACAATAGTATGCTATTGTTTCCAATAAAGGCCAGATGTCTATGAATTTGCAACAGATGTCACCCATGTCAGTTTTCTCAATTTAAACAAGATAATAATGATGATATGGCAGTTTGATCTCCTTTAGGTCTGATTTTTCTGATCAGAGACCCAGGGAGGGCTCGATTCATACCAAGGCCTCTGACAGCAGATATAGACATTAGTGTTAAATAAAAGCTCAGGTGTTACAACATACTACAGTGTAAAATACACCATGGTGTGTTCCACAGTGGTGTCTGTTTGGTACACACTGCTTTTGCAGTCTGTGATAGACAGTACCAGTTCTCAGGCCAAAAATCACCACATCTACACAAGAAGTCAAAAGTCTGTCCCAGTTCTGATCTGGCTGAGAGCTCTCACATATGCAGCTGAGACTGTTGAGAGAGCTTAATTTCAATAAAACAGGGAACACCCCAATGACATGCACAGAAACATATTGTTTGTAGTAAAGCATTAGGAGAGTGCTATCCAATGGGTCTAGATGTGGTGGGACAGGTGAGTGTCAGCCTGAACACCATGTGGAACTTTGTCTTTTTCCACACCCTGACAGTGAACCTCACCCTTAGCCCCCAGACACCCATGCCTGTGACAGTAATTTTCCTAATACAGCTAAGTCTTGTAAATCTTGGCAATGCTGAATAACTACCCATCCATCTTACAACTAAATGTTGTCAAGATTCACAAATTGCCATTCTTTTGCCTAGCTTTTTTTATTAGGTAGCTGTTTCAGAGACTATTAGATTAAGATTTGTACAACACAGGATGTCACTGGCAAAGGCACTGTCACCAGTACTTTTCCAGAATTCCAGTCTCTAGTATATCCCCTTAGATGTGGGAAACTCAGCTAAAAGAATTAAACCAACAGCTTTACTGTAATGATTGTATTGAATGGCATTCTTTGGCATTAAAAAACTCAGGGATTTTTACTGACTCTTCTCTGCTCTGACTAAAACAGTTAAAACATTCAGTTGAACTAGTATCAGAACTTGTTCCCTAGGTTTTGCACCTACTACCCATAAGTGCATGTCCATGAAGGCCCATCTGTTAAGTCTGAAGCTTTTTCTGCTTCTCTAGTTCAACAAATACATATTTATTTCACACAGTGGGAAATAGGTTCCACTGAAGTTTTGTGAATAAGCAAGTCTGTGAATTCTGCTCTTAAATATTGTACAGGGAACATGAGGCTGTAGAAACCTGCAAATGAACAGAGTCCAGTATATGGAGTCTGGGATGTTGGTCTATTCAGCTTTAAATCAGTGCTTTGCTTAGCACTGATACTCAGTGCTTCCATCCCTTGGTTTCCAGAGCCTGACCTGGGACATGTGCTTTGATTTCCAGGAGTATAATATGAACTGCACCATAACTGATTCAATGGCAGCTACACTTGGGGTGGATATGGTGGTGCATGTCTGTCTATTTTGAACATTTAGGCTCTGGGCTCAGACTGAGCACCCAAACATTGTGAGGGCTCCACGCCTGGGCTCTTTGACTGTCCAAGGGAATTAACACCACTCCTGACAATGCCCAAGGCTGCCCTGAGCATAGTGTGTGAGAAACATACAAATTGTATTTTGAAGAGCACCAGAGAAAAACCTTTAAGGAGATTAAACTTCAGAAGGGTTGGTTTCATGTGCAGTGCCTGAATCTGAAACTTAAAAATGAGAAAGAAAACGGTCACAGTCAGCTCATTAAGTGAGATGGGGGGTGGGAAAAGAGTATATAACTTAAATTGGATAGTATATCATCTTGTAGATGTTCATGATATTGAGCACTCTAGCATTAATTTCTTAATTTCTAAATATTTGAGTGTTAGACATCTTGATCTGTTAATGTAGTTCTGCATTTATTTTTTTTATATATGACTTCTAATCTGACAGATGGCAAGCTTTTGCAATTATTATCCCTTTATTTCCTCAGAATGTGACCTAGTAGTTTTTGGAATATATGCCTAAGGGAAATGTTGGTTGTTTCAGTGGTTGTGTAAGTTAAAACTGTAGCATACAATATAATGCAAAGGACAATTCTACAGTGATAAGTCAGAGGACCGTATGATTTCATAGAGCTTTTTTCTATTTGTGCTTTGTGTGGTTCTGGAAAAGGGAGTTAGCTTTTCTCTGTGTTATCCTGCTGCTCTGCCTCAGGGAAAGACTGGACTTGGACAGGATAAATTAATTTTCATTTGGGCTGTGTCTCTCTCTCTTTCTCCCAGCATCACATTTGAAGTTGCTGTGTTGTGTGATCAAAAGGCATGTGAAGCAGAAAGTCAGCCAGCTCTGCTACCATCAGCACAACTGTGTACAATACAGATGGTACTAGGGATTATGGAGATACTATCTGACCAGTAAAGGGAAGAAAAGCATCCAGTCTTTAACAAAATGGTTGTATCAATAGGAGTGGAAAAACATTTGATCAGTGTAGACAAGGTTACACTTAGTAAAAAGCTTAAGGATTAACTTCTAAACTCTAGGTGATGTGGAGAAAGGACAAAGGAAAATGTTTACCTTCTGAAATCAAATGCTTTTTCTTTCCAGGGTACCAAACAACCCACACACAGAAAAATCTTCTTTTGGCTAACATGCATTGCCTAACTCCAGATATAGTGCCCTAAACCAGGTTAGTCAGAGAAAATCAGGTTTCTCAAAATTTGACCCTGCCTACTTATTGTCTTTGGAGTTAAGCAATGAAATTGAGAGCATCTCAATTTGTACGATTGGGATTTTTTCACCTTCCCCTTCCCTCCCTTTTCTCTCTCCCTCTCTCTCCATTTTCAGTTGCAACACCCTTTCAGTTGCAGTCTCTCTGTATCATGTGTCTGGACCCTTTTTCCCTCTGTAAACTCAGCACATTCAGGTTTTGGTCCAGCTGGCAGGACTGCTGATACATGAACTCAGTCCTCCTGATGTGCCTGGAGCTGCCTGAAGGAAAACGGTGTTGCTGTATGAACTGGATAACCAGCAAGCTATAATCTTGGCAAAAATAATTTCTATTAGCATTGTGAAATTTGACATGATTTCTTTGATTACCTGTTCTGGAAACAATGTATTTTCTAACTGCAGAAATGTGTGTAATGCCTACTCCAGTTAAGTTTTGGAAAACATTATCATTGTGATGCTGTTTTCAGGTGCACATAGCTTTATGGAAGCATTCAAATTTCATTCTTCAACCCTGTTTAACTCATGGCAGCTAAAGACCCTCACAATGCTTTCTGCTGGTAATCATATAGAGGGATGTGGCATTGTGGAGAAAACAGTATTCTACAACTTAAGAACAGTAGGAGCTGGAAATTTGATCACATTAATTTAATAGACACAGGCTATTTATTTTTGTCCTTTATTAAAGAAATATCCTGCATATTAGGACTAGGTATCTACTACTTGGCTAACTACAGATGAGTCTAATTGTCCATTGTTGTGTTCTGTCTTCTTACAACAGCATAAAACTTGTCTATACAAAAGCAGTGTTACAAAGATGAACCAAATGAAGCAATAATCTCACTTTCTGTTCTAGAAAGTCTCAACAGTGTTCAACAAAAGCTGCCTTGTGGGTTATTATTCCTTCATCCCAAGCCACATGGTTGTACAGCCTTTGTCTTCAAACTTCTCCCTGCCATGTAGATGAATTAAATACATCTGCTCTGTCCTTTCTTCAGCTTCCTGAAAGTGGAAGGGAGGACAGGAAACAGTTTCCCCTGAATGGACCGACCGAGCATGTGTTTACCACGTAACTGGATACCACCCAGTCCTGCAGGACTCAAAACACCATTTAGTATTGTTCTTGTAAAATCATGTTTATCAGGGAATTCCACTGACAGACTGAGAACTTTTTTAGAAATTGTCTATTGTGTGGCTTTGAACACCTCACTTGTTCTTGTCAGTCTAGATGAAAAATCCCTCTGCAAACTTACTTTAATACTGCAGCTGATAACAAAGGAATATAGGCAAGAGAGAAACACACTTCTGCAATAGTTCCAAAACTGTATTCTGCTTGCCAGTCTAGTTCAGACTGCTCTATATCAGTTATTTTGGAGGCTACCTGATCTAACAAAATGTGAAGCAGTCACTCCTTAAATGCTGCCCTGTTGTTTAACAAGTGCCACCCTTGGTCAAGGGAACAAGAAGTTTCTCCTGTACAAGGTAACATGAAATGAATTTGAAAAATGACCTGCCACTTGTGTTTGTGGGAAAAATTTATGAGAGCTTTGTCGTGGTCAGCAGGGAAGATTAATGGAAGCTGGGACTTGAGTCAATCAGTGTTGAAACACAGCAAACCAATTAAATAAATGGAAACATTTAACAGAGCCTGTACCAATAAATACAGATGAATATTAATGCAGACCTGTAAGACTTTGAGTGGGGGGAAATAAAACAGTGTAAAGAATAGAAAATGCTTAGAGGAGAAGGGTTTCTCTACATTTCTGCTGCTGATTACCCAGAAGGATTTGGCACTGAAAGGAAAACTGTGCTAGGTCTAGCTCCAGATAAGCTGGAGTTGCATTATTTTTTCATAAAATATCTGTTTCATCTTTCTCTCCTATTTTTCAGCTGTAATCTTCACATAGCTTTTCCATTTTGGGGGTTTGTGTTGTTTACATTATTGACTCAGAGAACACACATGAACTCTAGTGTTTAATTATATTTGCCTTGATCAAGTCAAGGCAAAATTCATGACTGGATTTTGAAATGTACAGCACCACAGGATAGTTAATAAAAATATGGGCATTGCCTTTTCCCTAGGCCAATTATTCCGTGGGTGGCAATTCCTTCTAGCTGTGTATAATATGACCATCCTTGTGACTGGGGAAGTTTCTCTAGGCTAGTTAACTTTCAGAATTTTCCCAGAAACCCTGTTTATAACTTGAGAAGATGGTTGATGATGACAGGAGTCTTAGGACTGCAGTTAGGCAGCTCTTAAGAGATGTGTAGGTTTAACTAATGCTGTAGATGTATCTTTTGAGAGCATGAGAAAGTACTGGGCAGTGCTTGAGGGGGGTCTGACTGTGACAATAAGGCGTATTGTGGTGAAATACAAATACTGAGGGCTAGTAAGTGATACAAAGATTAAAATTCTTATATCAAAGAAAGTGGTGCTAAAAACAATGTATAGAGTCTGGTGTGCTGGAGGAAAGAGTATGTCATTCAGATTGGAAATGTAGCAGAATTTCAGAAAAAAAATAATGATTATAAAAATCACGGGGCATTTCTTGTCTTTCAAATGACTGAAAAGGGGAATATACATTTAGAATAAGAAATGGAATATTTTGTGTCTTTCTCCTCCACTTCCTGGCCACAGCATCAGTAACTGAGACATACACACACACATACAAGATCTTTCAAAAATAAGACAATTTCTTAAGAACTTGATTTCTGCATGGCAACCGGTTATCTTTAGGGTGCAGGTTTCTTTCATAAGGGAACACTGCTGAAAGGGCTCTAACAAGCTTCCTTCTATATAGTCCTAATTGAATTCATGTCCCTCTGAGCTGGGATCTGTCCCTGAAAGACAGAAGAAATGAAACAGAGCATCATGCAGTTAAATTCACCTTGCTATATCTCAGCTTCCGTAAGTTGTGGATGGTATGATCTCAGAGAGGTTCATCTCACTGCTAAGGGGAATTGTTCAGCTGAGTGAGAGCAGACAGGAAAACAAGGAAACAAGCCACCACCAGCAAAAACAACAGTGAAAACTTCTGCTTCTGGTTACAGACTGAAGTGAAAAAGATCAAAATTTACTCTCCGTGCCTGATGTAGTTGCTTATAAAATTGTATATTCTACACTAACATAATTTGGAGCAGTTTGAAATTTCATTTCTCTTTTTTAGTTCCAAGAGGCGCCTTTTTATTGTTTTATAATGACATGAACATCAAAATGTTCAATATTTTTAGAAGTTAAGTAGGAAAATAAGTTTGCTTGTTGCCTTCCTCTCTCTCCCAGGAGAGCAATGGTGCACCTGCATATCAACAAGAACGCAGCTTTGACCAGTTTTCAGAAAAGAGGGGAAATATCCATTACTTATCAGAGAAATAGGTTTTAAATTTTAAATCTAGTGTGGAGGCAATAAGAAAACTGACTATGCAAAAAAGATTCCTACAAACACAACCTTATTGTCTATTGAATTTTGATCCCCTATTTCATCCTTAGGACCCTTGAACTGGCCTACTGTAGCTCAACAACACCACAAAAATTACCATAACAATTCTTTTGGTTTTAGACACCCTTTAGTTTTCAGGCCAGGTAAATTTTATCAACCATTCTGATAGGATATAAATATGTTTTTAATCATGTTGTGATAGGATATAAATGTGTTCTTAATTGTGTTGTGAAAATCACTCCAGAAATGTGCTGGTTCTTGGTCCCATTCTTGCTGTGCTTCACAGATCTAAAATATTATATTGGTATGAACACTTGTATAATATATTCACTAGAGGAATTCTGACATTTCAACTTTTCTGGCATATTCTAAACACGCAAAATATTCTTTAAAAGGACAAGACAGCAAGAAGTCTCTCTTTAATATCTCTCCTTTGGCACATCAAATTTTTATTTTGTTTTGTAACTTGTGTGGGTAGTCATCTGTGTGATGACTCTTGAAATTAGAAAAAGAATTAAAAGGACACCAATGTCGACTCTGAGACTAGTAGAAGTCCCTTCTCAGCCAGTCCTCAGGTCTGTGCCTTCCCTGACTACTCATAACATCAAAGACAATTCAATTTAAATTAAGAGGCTCTAATAATCTTTTGAGACTTTTCCTAATAATTGCATCCATATTTAGGAATAAGAGGAAATTATAGGTAGTACTATATGCTTCATAACAGATATGAATGGATGAGCGTTGTCAACTGTTTTTTGTGAAAATAATCCCCCTAAATGTCCATCAGTCAATTAAGAGAATTCCTCAGAAAGTGAAAGTGAACAACTGAGACTGTAATTGTAACACATTACAGAATTATGGAATGACTTGGTTTGGAAGGGAACTTAAAGATCATCCCTGCCATGGGGGTCTAATTTCACTATAATTGTCTAGTTTTACTGTTTTATGCTATAGATTTTTGTTACTAATTCATAACTGTAGATGAACTTAAACTGCATAATCCCTAGTGAATTATTAGAGCGTCTAGATGGTGAAGGGTGGCTTCTACCAAGTGAGACTTGTAGGTTCTATCAATTTCTTTGAACTATTGAATTGTTTGCTTAAAAGTAGGAGATAAAAACCCGTATTCACATGATAGCACAGAATAAGTGAGGATGTCTTTCTGTTATGGCTGAAAAGAACCCCTGCTCCGAGTGCTTTTGGGATTAATGGACTTTTGTTGGCTCAGCATGGTGTGCCTCCATTTGAGACTGGGATGGGACTTTCACTGACTATACTTTCCCTATTAACAACTATTATTAGAGCTCCTGTCTTCCCAACATCTCAAACAAAAACTGAACCGAACCAGTGGGAAAATGCATAATTCACAGTCACATTGATAGGCAAGACTTTTTAATTTTAGAGCAATGGCAAGTCCCCAAGCCACATTTTAAAATGTTTTGTGTTTGCTCAAAGGCAACTGAGTTATCAAAATAATGTTCTTATTAGTTAAGCTTTGTAACAGCTCAAGCAGACAGTTTTATCCAACCAGGATATGAGAGGAGTTTCTGCAAAGAACTTGAAAAATAAGCCCAGTGTCCTGATCCCCAATGTCATGTCCTGCAGAGTAGAGGTATCCCAGTGGCTTCCTGCAGCAAGTGACAGTAAAGGATTTTTCTCTTCATTACTATATTAAATGGGATAGTGCTTTACTCTCCTATTCAGAGACACTTTGCTGGATCATTCAGCAAAATTAGTTAAAAACATATCACTTCAGCAGAACATAGCTGACTAATTTTCTAGCTTAGAAGACACAGGTGTGTGAGGATAAAAGCTTTCTTTGTTTGAATAAACAGAAAATGTCTCATAGCTTTTCAAATAACTTCCTTTAAAGGAATCTAGGCAAACGAAGATAGAAGTACCTGTTCAATATTTATTAATTGAAAAGCCAAGAGATTTCTACTCTGTCTTGTTTTTGAAACAATGTTAGAAGCTGTCCTATTGTAATTGTATTAAGTCTGATGAATTGTCACTGGAGATGAATTTGGTCCTGGTATCTCTGTTTTCACCTGTCAGGCAAAAAAAAATGTTTTTAGTCTGACTTTACATATTAATCATTCACAGACAAGGAGACAAGTCCTGGAACAATTCTGTCTTCTTTATATGGACTTTTTAATTCAGCTTGTTATATAATGAGGTGAAAGGAAAGTCATGATCACTCAATTTTTGTAATGACTTTGAATCAGTTCCACAGATTTTATCAGGTTTGCCCCCAAACTCCAGAATTTCTAGCTGGATTAATCATTGTCTGAGAAAATGCATGACTTTAAAAGTGTATTTGAAGTATGGAAGAAACACCTTGGAGATTTATTAGCTGACTTGTGTACTAATGGCTGCTTTAAAAGAAATTTGGATTATTTTTAAATATCTTGAATACTCTGACTTTCAGACTGGTGGGAAAAGTGCTGTGTTCATGCTCTGCCTAGACAGGCAAGGTACTCGTGCCAGCACTCAGAGAGTGGCCCTGCAGTGTTGGGCAAAGGGCCTGGGATCTCTGGGCTGGCAGTGGCCAGGGAGGTGCTCTGGAGGCAAGGCTGTGCTCTCCTCCTGCCTTCTGTCAGTCCATCCCTCCCTGCCTGCACCAAACCTTCTGGCATGTCCCACACGCTCTAGCTCCCTGCACCCAGATTAGAGGGAAATGTGTTGAATTTAAAAAGCGGTCTCTTCTGTCTACATTTACACTGGGCTAAGATTTTTCTTGGAAAATATGTAACTTTCACAGTCTCATGGCTTCCAAATTCAGTTTTGATAGCGTGCATCTCCTGGAGAGTTGTAATTTAAGTCTAATTCTGCCAGGTAGCCTAAAGTGGAGATCAGTAACATTTTATCTTTCTTTAATCAGTTACATTTCTCTTATTAATGAAAACTTTTCTCCATAAGATATATTGACTTGCAGACCTAGTAGAAACTATTTGGTTTTTTGGCTTGTTCTAAAAACATCATATTATATAATACAAATTTCAAGATACTGCCATTTTGAAACCTGTCTGTATTTTTGCTATATATAAAAGGTTGTATTTTTGTGATTTCTCTTTTAAAAGAGAGGTTGGTTTCTTTCTCTCACCGTGAATAATTGGTGGGCTGGTGTGAATGAGTCGTGGGCTGCATACAGCAGGGCTACTTAAGTCAACTTAAAGTCCTTCAAACCTCAGTTGATAATTAGAAATGAGAGTATAGGCAGGGTTCTCAGATCCTGATTAGAAGTCACTTAGAATAATTACAGAAAGAATGGATGCAATTTGAAATATTCTCACCCTGGTAGGCTAATCCTAGCTGGTGAGCAGAAATCTCCATAAAATATGCTTGAATTTGATAATGTAAAATTTCAGATTGTGTTTAAAGAAGTCATTGCTCAGATACACAAAAGTAGCCCAAGGTAGACGGAGAAAAATGCCAGCAGTAAATTAGTAGTGATACAGTGTTTAGCATTAGGTGTTATGTTCTCTATTACACCATATAGAATTGCTGTAATTACTATGTCTTTAATAGTGGAAATATTACTTGGATAAACCAGCTATATTTAGGCGTAACTGCCCTAACATTTTTATCATTCATAACATTCACTTGCAAAAGACTCATGTGATTTCATTATGTGAGTCTATTTGCACCCTCATCTCCTTATATTTTAACCTGAATTTTCCCCCATGTATGCAACTATTTCCTTCTTTTACTTTTCCTGTTTTGATTTCTGCATTTGTGAGACACTGATTGAGAATCACAGCCTTTTGGGAATGAGGTTAAAAATATCTGCTTGGGCCCACTGTAAAGCTTGAGGACTCTTTTTTATTTTTGGAGATGCTTTGTATTTCCCCAAAATCTTCTGGATGGTAGTATACACATTCCGGAGTTCTGCTGTCATCCCAAGGCAGCCTTCCATAAACTATTGACCATTAGTGCACTCTCTGTCCTACTGTATCATTCACATGATTCATCAAGAGCCAAGAAGGAGTAGTTTGATTTTTCTGGCTAGTACACAAACATCCTTAATTTGCTGAGATTTAAATTCAAAGCCAGGTATTGCAAGGATTTCAGATAATACAGTGTCTTGGTTTGGAAAGACAGGTATCTGTCAGGGAAAACTGGAGTTTCCCTTGGAATGGAGAATGTAAAACCCCCTCACTTCAAATTATTACAATTTTGCAACTAGGAGCTTTCAGGCAAAAATATGGGAATAGGAATAACAATCATTTACTAGGAATATTAAAAAATACAAATGCAGTAATAAAACACACACACACACACACAAAACCCAAAAAACCCACCAAACAAACAAACAAAAACAAACAAACAAACAAAAACCTAAAAAAAACCCCAACAAACCACCACAAGCAAGCAAGCAAACCTAAGTCCTAGAAAAACTTGACAGAGTCAGGAATACAACCTGACACACTGATGGCCAGGGCGTTGGAAGCAGCCCAAAAAAGTCCTCCTGGAGTGACAGATGTGGTTTTGTTGGAGTAGAGACGATCCTGAAGTGGTGGTGAGATGAGTCCAGTCTTCCTCTGAGAATCCAGGGAAAAAGAAGATGTCTGGGGTCCCTGTGTCCCCATTTTTATCTGGGTAGGGAATGGTTGGCTCCTCCCCACTGTGTGGTGCATCTCACAGTGGGATGGTGTAATGTGTCATGGCACTGGTGAGCCTTAATGGCCCATTAACAGAAGATGTCCCCCAGAGGGTGGACAAAGTTGATGAAAAAGGTAAGAAACACTGCCCCACCTGGTTTTAACAGATGGTTTATTTTCAGAGGGCATCCACTCTCCTCCCCCCTGGAGTTACAAGAGATAAAGGAAAAAGAAATCATCTCCCACCTGCTTTCTACAGATGAAATAGAATACACATTTTTTTTGGTTACATAACCCAAGATATACAGTGTCATTAAAAGCTTTTGTATCTTCATCAAGAGCTGTAGTTTAAGCCATATGTATCCTACAACTTCCTATTATGACTGGGTTTTAGATTTTTTTGTTGATTCCCACCTGCTCTTGCTTAGTATTCATATTGCCTTGGGAATAAATTTACAGCTTTGTCCTGATCTTGTCACTGTGTAGATGGCAGAGCACAACTGCAATGATATGTTACTTTCATAGTAAACCAGTTTTCACTTGTTCTCCAATTCTGTGAGCTAAATTTCTAAAGGAAAAAAAAATCTAAAGGATTTCTAAAGGAAAAAAATAATTGAGTAACTCTTTCTGCCAACAGAAATGAGAGCAGCAACTTACATTTATGCTCCTACTGAATTTTATTTTTTAAAATCATATTTATGTAGGACAGAATGAGAACTTCTTCTGTAAAGATATCCATTCTAGTAGATAGATGTTTGTGCTCCTTTCCGGGAGAACTGTGTCCAACTGATGGATCCACATGCATGCCTCTTGTCACAGCTGTTTCTTCTTCTGCTTTGTGCTGATCCATTTTGGTTTTGTGTAACAGGACGCCAGGAAAGCATTGGCAGGATTGCATGCATATGTCCAAAAGTTCCTTAAACATGTGGAAGGATTTTAAAGTATGTGCATTTTGCTGACCCAAGAACCAAACAGGGTCTTACAACCTGCAGCCTAAGGACGTTCAGAGCACAGTTTTGAACCTTCCATTTTGGGGAGTGTGCCCATCCCCAGAGGGTGACTGTGAAATGTTGTGGCTTTGAGCTGGTGGCAGTCCTTGTATCTTTATGTTGTCCAGGAAAGTGGAGTCACCATCCCTGGGTGAGAAATTGCTGGACATGTCTCGTAGTGCTATGGTACAGTTGACACGGTGTTTTTTCATCAAGGTTTGCACTTGATCATCTTGGAGGTCTTTTCCAATCTCAATGGCTTTATGGTTCTCTGATGTGAGAAGTAAACAGAGTCAATCCAGTAAAGGAGTACATGAGAGGAAAATGTTCATTCTTTATTTAAGACTTGTTTAAGCTTAGATAGGTTTATAGCAATTTTTAAAATAAAATCAAAATCACAGTGACAGAAAAACATGTCCATTTCAAGATATTTCATCCAACACTTCGAGCCATGCATAAACTAGTTTTAATTCATAATCTTATTGATCTTAATAGAGGAAAAAAACAGTGCTGCGAATTTCCTTAGCTGAATAAGGTTACTTTTTAAGGGAACAAAGTAGAAATGTGTGTGTTTAGTGGTAGACTATGCTGGCTATATATTTATGAACCATTACATCACTTAAATACTTCTCCTGTCCTTGAAAATATAGATGTTGAAAAGTTCTTTGTAGAGTGTGTTACAAAAGACAGTGGTCAAACAGGAGTGATCATGTGGGTGCTGAAGCTCTTAGCAATATTTATTTTATCTTTTAAAAAAGAGATTTAGTTTGCAGTTAATCTCTAACTTCCTTTCTCTTTTGAGATTACTTTAAAAAGTAGGGGAGGATAAACTATGTACCAAGTGATGACCTTTTATTAAAATTAGATAGAACTTTGTGAATTTGTCAGAATATTCTGACCATTTTTCCTGTGTGCTATCTTAGTTTGAAAATCTCTCTTTTTCCTTTGTTACCTGAGGCTGTCTAATTCTGGGAAATCCATGCTGATGTTGCTCATAGAAAGACAATATAACAGAAAATATTTTCATTCTTGATTTGTTACAGAAACAAGTTTGAATTTCTTTTTAAAGATCAATAATAAACACGCACAAAAATGCATGTTCATTTCAATGAAATATTGAGATCAAATTGTGAGATTTAATTTTTTTTCCCCTCAGCTTAATGGGTATAGTAAGTACTAAAGCAATCCTTCATGAAGCACAGCACCTCAGTTTAATGGGCATATGGCATAAGGTCAGCTTTGAAAAATTGTCATTCTTATATTGCATCTTTGCCAAAACATTGCTATCCAGTTTTAGAAACACTGATTTAGAGTTTTTAATACAAATTGTCAGGAGTATATCAGAGGAAGGCTTGTTGATTAAGCTTTTGTATAGGATAGATTATAGCTGAGAATCCTCAAATATCATTTCTTGTGGAGCCAGCTTTTAAACTTAATCCCACAGTGTTGGTTAGACTATGCAATTCCCAGTGGAGCAATAATGAGACAGAGAGGGGAAAAATTTCCTCTTCCACACTGTGCCCAGCTTTTTCCTCTGACCTCCATTTAGTGCCTCACACATAGTATACCTGGCTTATTTTCAAGCCTTTACCCAAACATTTCATGTTCTGCAAAAGGCTTCAGTCTTGCTGGCTCCACTGTAGATTCCTAACACCAATTCACACCTATAACACCCAACAAACTGGACATGATGTTTATTGGGTGGCTTCAGTTGTTCCCGCCAGCCAGGAGGACACCATCAGAGTGTGGCCAGTATAACTCCACACAAAATGCACTCAAATGTCTGTCTGCACAAACGTTCACCTGCAGTCTGGAAACATTTGGTGGTAAAGTGAGACGCAGTACAAGGAGACATAATCCTTCCTGATATCTATTCCTGTTAGGGAATTTATTCCTTCTAACAGAAACTGTTTCCACTTAATAAGGCACTTCTGGAGCTTTTCACACGGCCAAGAGAAGGTACAACTGCTAAGCTGAGCTTAGCTTGTTCTGGAGTCACTGGACCCACAGTTAGGGCCACCTCAGCAGCCACAACTGCTCTGCAGACCCTTATTTTGGACAAGGTGTGACACTGTCCTGTGTGTGCCAGGCCAGAGCAGCTCTCCATGCAAAAGAAGAGAGCTCCAGAACAGGGGTTTCAGACTTGTTGTCTGCATGGGGTTGTTTGGCCTCTGCCCTGCTGCTGCTCACTCCATCTCCCTCAGTCTACACATGGTTTTTTCACCCTGATGCCCGCAAAGGACCTTGCAAAAACGTTGTGGCTCTTTTTCTTGAAGTCTGGGTAAGTATATTTGTACTAGTCTTTCCTCCTCCAGTTTGGAGTCCTGAGACCCTAATCTACACCCATGTCATTTCATGACTTATTTAAACATACAACCTGTACTTGATGGCAGAAATCAAAGTTTTGATCTGAGACAAGGGGTGAACAGGTTTTGAGTGTCATGTACAACCAGCAGAGATCACCACATATGAAGAGTGCTTCACAATCAAAGACATTGCAGCCCCCCCTGGCATTAAATGCTCTAATGGAGGAAAGCTACATTAAAAAAAAAAATCTGAGAAACTGAAAAATCCTTTTTGCTATGCACAAGGTTCGATTTTAATATAAGCTCAGGTGTCTGTGAAAATTAATGAAATGTCAGTTTGAGAGCTGGAAATATATTTTTAGATAATATTTTAATATTTTAATATTTTAATATTTTAATATGAGGAAGTGAAGATAAAGTACGTACCATGTAGTCAGATAAATAGTAAAGTCTGCTGCACTTCTTACCAAGCATACATGCAAATAATTGCATTGAAGTGGAGCAGTATTTAGACCAGCTGAGAATTATTAGCATGTTTAGCAGGATGCATGGGAAAATGGATACACTGCTTCACCTGTGAGATGTGAGTTCCATAAGGGCCAAAACTGTGAGGAATTACTGAAAGAGATTTCAGCACCTTCTGTTAGGTACAGTGATAGTGTGCTAATGGAAATCGTGCATGAGTATGAGTTGAAAGTAACTGTAATCTGCATGCCTGTTAACAGTTGTAAAATCACTGAAATTAACTGTAATATCGTTCAGGATGGAATTCAGACATCGGTGGGCAGATGGAGGAGAATTAAATCACATTTTCTTTGGAAAACTATATATAGTCCTTTACTTTGTCTTTCATTCCTGCTTTCACTCTAAAAAGAAATCTCAACCTTTTTATTTGATTATTAGTCCTAGTAGTAGTAGTAGTAGCAGTAGTAGTAGTTGTAGTAGCAGCCAGCAGTTTCAACTAAATTTGGCAGAAAAACTGAGGCTCTCAGAATTATTTAACTTGTCAGTTCTTAGAAAGCTGTGACACTGTAGCAGTAGGCCCAGTAAAGAAAGTCTAGTGTTAGCTCACCAAGCAATAATTGGTCTAACAAACAGCCTCCATAAGCTTTGGTATTTCTTGTACCTTCTAACACAACAATCATCCACAGGGCACTGACCATTTGTTTGAAGACCATTTGTTTTGGTGGCTGCTGAACTAGCTTTTTAGTTCACAGGGGATGTTGCTTTAAAATTTAATCCTAAACAATCAGTAGAAATATTGCATTTTTGCAATATCTTGTGAAATGGCTGGGTGTTGATTTAATTTGATTTGATTTGATTTGATTTTAAATCAATGGTGTATTCATAAGTGACTGGTTGAACAATACACACAACACTTCCATTCTTTCCTAACAGAGGACAGTGAGTTTCCACCTATTTCTTTTCTGTCTGAAGCTGTAACTTGTGGTTATAATTCTATTTCAAATACTGATATACAGAGCTTATTGCATGAAATTCAGCATTAGGAGTGTCAGGGAAAGAAATGGTGAAGAATGCAAGATATTAAGCAAAACTCTTGCTGAGCAGGGTGAGTCTTTAACAGTCCCTAAAAGCTGGTAGTTGAACTTTAAAGGTTGTGTGTGCTTCAGTAGGCAAAAGCTGAGCTTCAGCAAACCTTAGACTAAGTGGCACTAATGCTAAATGCACATTGACCACTTCCATAAAAAGAGCAGTGAAAAAACTCTCAGAATCACACTTGCTTAAGGATTTAGGAAAAAAGGTGACTTGCAGATGGATGAGAATTAAGCATCATATAAATAAGATAAGTGTTCTGAGAAAACTTGAATCTCTTTAAGAAATGGAATTGACACAGAGGAATTAGTAAGTCTTAAACCAACAAAGGACCCCATTGCAATATCTCATTGATAAGGCATTGTGGCTTTATGATATTGTTATTTTTAGGGAATTTCTGTGATGACTCAGGTACATTAATGTCAATTAGCTGAGTACCTTTTTCTCTTTTATGTCTCACAGGAATTGACTCACAATGATAATTAAATACATTTACCCAAGGAAAAAAATATAGATAAAAAAAGAATGATGTTCCAAGTGCATTAAATATTACCCAGTTTTAATAGGAATGCATTTAGCAGCATATGAACCTTGTTTACTATGAAGTGCAAGAAGATCTGCAGGTACAGCATTCAGGATTCTTGACAATATCAAGCAATTGTACTTGTAAATTAAGTTACTTTTCTTCTCAGTATGCTTTACAAGAAACACTTTTCAAGAGATGCTGTTTTGATGTTTATTTAAGCAGTTTTAAAAGTCTCAGGTTGCGAAATCATATGCATATCACTGGCTTTTTCTTCAAGTTGACAGCCAGTGTATTTTTTCAATGAGTTTCAAACAGTTTATAGTTAGCTGGCCATGTTAAAGATTGAAACCCTCAGTTAACATTTTCCCTTTTCGAGATTGTTTGCTACATCTTGCTCTCCTGCGGATTCTGTGTACATCCTTTCTCCTGACAAATGGAGCTAGTGCTGGACTGTGGTTTCAACCCTGCTGCCCATTACTTTATATTCAGATAAACAGAAGCGATTTACCTGGTGGCCAGAAAATGTACACTGTTCAGCTTTGTCAGAAGGAAGATGTGACAGTCAAAAGAGTTGCAGTTGCTACAGAAGTAAATGCTGTCCTTGGCCATGTGAATTCACAAATCTCCTTTCTGTGCATGTTTTTTTATAAGTTTAACACAATTCAGACCCTGTATCTGATGTGGGGCCATAAGACTGTTCTTGCAGTGTTTAGCTGCTAGTGCTTTGTTAGAAATTCACTTACAGCTTCTGTTAGTTAGCATCTTTCTTTCATGTCTATACTGCTGGAAACCCTGAGGCATAGGCCTAAGGCAAAATAATCATGCTATCCTTGCTGGAATCAGAACAGTGAGAGTCTCCCAGGTGAAGACAGTTTCCCTTTCCTTCCTTTTTTTATCTTTAATTTTGTTCTTTTCTCCAACGTAGTATCAAATAGGTAAACTGTGGCACATAAGTATTATTCAGGTGAAAAGCCTCCCACCTTTCTGCATTGTTTTTCCTATTAATTTTGTTTTGTTTCTTCTATTTGTTTTGTTTCTTTCTTTAAATCTTCCTTAAGAGGCTTGCAGAAATCCATTTAGTTTGACTCAGTCTGAAATATAAATAGCAGGCAGATCACTGTCCCAAATATCATCTGTGTGACTCTCTTTAGCACTTAAACAGCATCCGGTATGTGCCTGGCCGCGGCACAGAGAGACAAGTCTCTGCAGACTAAGCTGATTTAGACCCACGTCATGAGACCAGCATGTCAGTAGTTGCCAGTTTACACACTGAGCAGCTCCTATCTGGTAGTGAAGGAGAAAATTTCATGATAAATTGCCATGGAATATGTCTTAATATAGGTCATGTATATTTTTACTGTGTTACAAGTTAACTCCTTAATGACTCCTGCAGTAACACATTTGTCTGGCTGTACCCAAAGATCAGAATTTCCCAGAGAGAGAGGTCTGTATCACTGTTAAAGTATCTGTGGTATCTACCAGACCTTCCATGTAAAGATTTTTAAGAAGAAGAAAATGAAGCAATTTAATTACAGTGGGTTTAGCACATTTCTCCTGCTTCTGTTTTATGGCATGTCTTAATTTACCAAAAATACTACCTGGAGGATAACCTGTGCACTCTTATCTCATTTATGCTTCTGCATGGTTCAAGATGAGGTCACCACCTGGCTTGGAGTTGTAAATCCTGGCCTAAAAACATGCAAGCTCAACCTGTATGTGTCAGTATTTAGTTTATCTATGCAGATATGGAAAGATTATATGTAGGACTGAAAGCATTCAGGAGGTATTTTTATCAAAAATAAATCCTTGGAAATATTGCTGACAAATTTCACAGCCAGTTAAAATTTTCATTGAATTTCTGCTTTAGCAAGAGATTTAAATTTTAAAAATCCTCTAACAATGTTTTCCAACAATGTAATAATATCTTAGGTTTCTTTATTTAATTTAATTATATTGCATGTTCTATATAATAAAATTGCATGTGGAAAAAGTTCTACTTTTTTATATCTTTGAGTAGGAGTGTCTATTTTGGTATTATGCTTCTAAGGAAAGCCACCTGTCTTTAAGTCTAATTTTTGAAACAGTGAAGATATCCTCATTAATATGGTTTAATTTGATTAAACTTGAGATTAAAGAAGAAAAATGAACTAATTGTTTCAAGAGAGGCTTGAAAAACATCATTTGTCTGTTCCCTTGTGATATCAGCAAACCATGTTCAGCTGCCTGAAACACTTTGTAGGAGTCAAGTTTGAGTTTTGCCCTCAGCTGTCTGAAATAAACAGACTGAAGATCTGTGAGTACAGGAAGGGTGAGATAGGACATGTAGGCACGATGCTCCAAAACTGGCAGCTGTTCACTTTCACAATAGTTTGGTCCAGTTAGCTCTTCATTTTTCAGTGTAGCAGATACATTTGCTCTCAATTTTCTGACGGTCACACTAAAGTACTTGCATGAAGATTTATTATGTTGGTGCAAAAAAAAAAAAAAAAAGGTGTCTTTCTTTCCTAAATAGATCCACAGGTAAAATGAATGCTGATTTTTAATTTTTTTTTTCTTTGTGTTAAGCTTTGTCCTCAGAATTCTGAAGTTGTTTTTTATGTAACGTTTTCACCTCTCTTGGAGAATGTTACCCTTAAATGAGCCTTATCATTCCAATGACTATATCTTTAAAAAGGGGTATAAGGAAGACATACTGCAGCACCTTTAAACTTTAGAAGTGTAGTATATGCTACAGGTTACAAAGGAAAAAATGTAAGTGTACTGTCTGCTAGAAGCCATTTCAATCACAGAACTTTATTAACAGTGTTCTTTTCTCTGATTGTGATGCACTGCATCACAAATACAGTTTTTATCAGTATTAATGTTTGCTACAAGCAGGTAAAGCAAGAAAATATATAAAGTGGCATAAAGTAGGATTAAGTGGAACCTCTCCTCAAGGATTATCAGAGCACCTTATATCTCACAGAGGCTTATATCATCATATCATGTGGAAACAGCTTCTATTTTATGAGATTCTTTTTAATTCCTAACCCTTGCCCTCCTTCATTACGGCAGACATTTTTGCTTGATATTAGTATTTTAACAACTTAGTGGCTTAAATTTAGCCATTTAGCCTTACGAGGCATTCAACTTCATATATTTTTTAAAGCATAATTTAACTACTAACTACTACACCAATGTTTCATTTTTACATTTAAATAATATTTTCTATTTTCTTGCTGATTAATGTAAACTAGTAGAAGTCTTTAAACAGTTATTTATGACAGAGTTGTTGCTTTTTTTTTTCTTGTACTGATATCTGTTAAAGGGCTTTTTAACAGCAAGATGTTGCAATATGTCCTGCATATTCAAGACTACAAATGCAAGAAGATGCTTAGAAGATCATCTGAAAGAAGTATAAGTATCAAATATTTCTCAATGTATATATCATTTTTGATGACAATTTTTTGCCAAGATGAGTGGTTTTTCATTGCTGTCTTGGTGTCTAAGCAGCAGAATATCAAACCCATTTATTTGTCTGGGCCTGCGACTATAAAAGCCTGTTGTGTCTATTAAAAAGTGTTGTGATGTAGTTGATAACCTGAGCTGGTTGAACAGAGGCTAGCAAGGTAACCATCTGCCCAGCATGGTAGACAATGCTCAAACTGCATAGTCAAGGTAGATCTTAGTTTATCCAAGACTTATTACAGCTTGATTCTACATATAATGTAAGTGCTCTGTATAACACATCATAATGGTTGATCTGTATACTCAATTGTCTAATATGCATTTGGCTGATAGTTGGAAAATAAATCGAGGCTGTACATCTCTACATCAGGTCACTGTCTTGAGTTCAAAGTGCTCCTTTCTGATGGAAGATTCTGATCCTGGAAGAACCATCCATCTGTCAAAAGTTAAGATCAGTTGCCAATAACATGTAATTTCCAAAAATGTCCAATGCTGACACTTCAATCACCCACCTACAAAATCTCTTGCATTTCTTACCCTTTCTTATAGGTAATTTCCACCACCCTCACTCCTAATGCCCAGCTTAAGTCCTTGCTTTACATTTATGAGATTTTTTTTCCTACTATGCCTTCTCAGAGCAGTAGAGACAAGTTATGAGGACTGTCTAGATTGAAGTGTTCAACAATTCTCATCATAACTATTTGCATTAGGAAGCTTCCACCTGTTCAAGTTCTGTCCAGCCAGGATAAACAAAGACAATTACAGTGTCAGTGTTTTCTAAATAGCCACTTTTGCAGAAAATGGCTTTCCTTTTATCTAATAAACGCGCAATTGAATGTAATTTTGTTCTTTTAAGTAAACTGTTCTCTAAAAGAGATACAATTACAAAATCACAACTCCATCTTTAAAAAGATGATGTTCAACAGGTTCCAAGAAGTAGATCCTGGATTATCTTTTGAGTTCTTCAAAGCAGTCTTTCAAGTGCCACTGCTTAATAACAACTGATAATTTCACTCTTTGTACATAAACTTAGTCCTTTAAGACTTACAGCATAAGAGAGCCATCTTGTCTTCTTTTGTTGTTAGTGGAAAAAAAAAGGGACTGAATTGCCTTATGGCTGCTCCTGACTATAGATAAAGCCTAGACAACAATCTATGACTGGCCAGTACATTTTTTATCTTTCACTAAAAGAAGCTTTATAAAATCAATCCTATTTGTAAAGTTACCATCCTCTGGTGAATCTTGAGAGGATTCCAGCTGTTCCTCCAATCCCTACAAAACTTCAGAGTCTCTCCAGCTGATTTCTTTCTTTACTGAAAGAAGACTCTTGTCCAGTCCTGTAGAGTTCATAGCCACTACACTCTCCTTGTTAGTTCCTACTCAGATCATATGAACCTTTATTAAAGGTCTACACAAGTCACTGTGAAATTAATTGAAAGTTTCTCTCTGATTTCACAAGGCTCTGAACTAAGCCTTTTTGCTTGCATTTTTGCCCTATAGGATTTTTCTAGTCTTCTCTCTTTTGTAGTCAATTCTCTGAACTTGATGATCAGTTTCTGATTCAAACAGCTGCCAAATATCCTGCTGGGCACTAAGTAACTGCTGCTAATTTCTCATTGCATAGATAATGAAGCCTGACACACATACAACACAGCTCGTGAGATTCAATCTTAGCTTTCTAAACTATACTAAATGGAGACATTAGCTGTAAATTCACAGTTTATTTTCTTTGATTTCTGAGTAGACATAGCTTAAAGCTACCACAAATCCTTCATGTGTATCTTTTTGATGCACACTTGATTTCTCCCATATTCCATTAATAAGGAGAGCATCCAAGAGTGTTACTCTTGTCGCTCACAAACATGTGCTCTCTGCCAAAATACTTTTCTTACCCACATATTGTCATCTTTGCTAATGGCAGGATATAAGTCTGGGGAGAAAAAGCACTTCAAGGCACAGGCTCTGCTCTTGCTAGCATAACAGAAGATTAGGAGTCTCATACAAGTGTGGAGAATTGCCCACCACAATTTCTTTCTCACTGTGCTGCTGTTTCAACTACTTGAGAGCCCAGATCTGGTCTGTGCAATGGCTCCACCTGTCATTTCTTGGGAGGTTACAATAGGAAGCTGTCACCTGCCTCGTGAAGCTCCCAGTTCTCTGTCACGTAGCCAATGCCAGTGTTTCCCATATGAGTCTGGGCTGCTATTCCAATGCTCCTCTCTGCTGCCTTCATGACAGATGGTGCACAGCTCTGCAGCGGCCACAGCCAAAAGTGACTCGTGGAGGTGTGATTCCACCGTAAAGATTTTCCAGCATTGCTGCTCAGAAAAACTCCAGTGACAAGAAGTGACAGTTAAAAATTCTATTATGTACCTAGAAGCATTTATTCACCCCTCACTGAACACAGAGCTGGAGGGTATCACTGTGCCTATTAGTGCCAATTTGCATTACCTGAGCATCATGAATTTCTGCTGCATCAAAGCTAACATGTTACATTCTGACTTGCCAAGCTGGAACAGCTATAATGTTGTGGAGGTCTTTAACAGTCTTTGGAACCACGCATGTCTGAGAAGCTGCATGGTCAGGTAATGGGCTAACAGTGAGGGCTTGTCATCTGGGGCCAGTGCACGCTGCCAACCTTGCACACAAAGCAGCTGCACCAAGAAAAAGTGCAAGAGCAGTGCAGCTGGGTGGGCTGTGTGAGTCTGGTGGCAGCACCTCAGCAGCACAGTAACCTGGCCTTTGCCTGCTCATGGCTGGCTCACAGAGGACTTGGGGACATATGAGAGCGTCACATGAAAAATGCAGAAGAGCCTTGTCTGATATTCAGCCTGCAGAAAGCCCAGATTTAAGGGAGATTAAGAAAAGACAAGAAGGTGCGGTCCAGAAACTAAAAGTATTATGGGAGTTCTTAGGAGGCATGAAGAAAACTCTGTAGCATAGCGGCAATTAATCGAAGCTAGAGAGATTTCTTTTTAAATAGGCTACCTGTTTAACCAAAAATGCTAAGACTACGGGTAGTTCTACTGGGACTCTATAAAGAAGAACAACAGTTTTTAATACACTTCTTAAAAAATAACACAAAAATAGAACTTCTGGGGAAAAAATAACAAGCCTCTCATTTCAGTGACCTAATAGTGATAATGACCATTATAAGGTTAGGTCTACAGACACATATTTGTGCCTCTTTGGATACTGTAAACATTTAGGCTCCTCAGTAACAGGATCCATACTGGCAGCCATATCCTAAAAGAATGTAGACTAGCAACCTATGGCATTTGCATTAAAACATCTTAGAGCTGAAGGCAGGTGTTGAATTTTCAGTTTAGAGGGTTATAATTTGACTTTAACTCTCCTCCTTTCTCATCCTGGCTCTAGATGGCTTCACTTCTCCACCGACGTTCTTCACTTCTATGATTTCTAAACTTGAGGCAGTTGACAGTGCTTGCTCGCTGACAGTGAATGTACAGTATAATGTGTGCACCTCTAAATTTCTTTCAAGCTGATAACTCTTTCTAATATGCTTTGAGACAGTGCTCAGCATGTTTAATGTTTCCATTATTTTTCTACGGAATTAAAAACTATTGCCAACTTTTTTTTTTCCTTGTTTAAACCTTCTTACCCGCAATGAGCTGGAAGAGGGAGAGGACTTATGCTACAGGTGCACAATTCTGAGCACAGCTGTCTCTCCTGACTGTTTATGAAGGCTTTTCATAGAAAACAAGACCACTGCCAACCTAGCTTGTAACAGGAAAATATGTGTTCACTGATTATTATTTTTGTTTGAGTTTTATTCCTCTGTAAAATAAAAATGCAGATGTAGAGCTCTATGTGTTGTTGGCACTGGTGGCCCATAAGTCTTGTCACAGTAAATTAAAAGAAAATAGATATTTGCTAATTTGTGGTTAGAAAAAATTAAAATTAAAAAAAGACATTAAAGTGATAGTCCCTTCACAAGTCTGGCAACAACAGGGAAAAACAACTTCACAGCCTGATGTTGTTGCAGCTTGGCAGTCAAATGGGTTTGCGTAGGCTGCTGTTGGCAGCAGTTTTCATTAGCTTAGGGCCTCCTTTCTGGAAAGACAGAGCTGAACTGCCAGACACAGATGTCCAGTCTGTGCAAGCAGGACTCACTAGTACACCGTCCTGCTGAGCAGCCCCCTTGAGCATCTCCCATCTGCCTGCCTTTAAGTGCAATTCTCTTATCATTATGACATCTTCCTTAAATATCCAGGCTTTAATTTATACATTTGCTTCAAGCTAAATTTCCTGTTATGTTAAGGTAACCATTAATAATCACGCCAGAACTTCTCAGCAAGGAGAATGAAGTCACATTTCTGTATACTTTAAATGCCACTATCACTACAAACTGCTGATTGGTATAGGGCACTGTTTGAATTGTTATTAGTATTTATGCTTCACCTAGTAAGCTAATATATGAACCTAATCTTGAATCACTGTAATGTTTGCTGATTACCTTTGGTATATCCCACAAACTAGAGAGCACTTGCAAAAAAAGGAATCAGCACCACTAGGGATTAGATTATTATTATCCTCCTTGTGCATCTGGTCCCATGACTGCAATAAGATCGGAAGGATCTAGCTCTTTTTCTTTCTGACTCCCTGAAAACAAATATGAAATTATGAATTCTTCCTTGAGAGACAAAATAGAAGGAATTAATCACGTCCTCACAATGAGAGAATTCTTTTCAAGTAATGGCTGTTACTAGACAATATTTTAAAACATTTTTTAGAAAAAAGTATTCTTATTGATGTACTGATTACAATTCAGCAAATACTCTCTATATGATGAAGTTTTGAAAATTAGATCTTTCCAGAACTCTGGAGATGAACCTGGTGAAGATTCTGAATTTTTCAGGATCCAGAAAGGCTCCTAGATAAACTTCGCATAAGAAATAATGTTTAGCTTAAGTATCTTCCTCTTACAAAACTTTTCTCAACATCTCTGGACTAAGACAAATTTTGCAGTACAGCTAGTATTTGGACTGGAAGTAATATAGTTTTGGAATATGAAGGGATAAACTTTCAGGATGCAGTCATATTTGATCTGGTATTGTATATGTCCCAACAATGTGGATTTTTTACTCTGTACATGAGAGTTTGAGAGCTCTCCAGAAAATAAAAACTTATTTACTATTTTATTTCCAGTCCCTCCTGTGAAGAGACCTTTATTCAATCCACAGAAGAAAAGATCGTTACTGTACCTTACCCAGCTGGCAGCAATGTTTTAAGAGAACAACTACATCAAAATCTAAGGTGATAGAAATTAATTTGTGTGAGCAAGAAATTGCCCCCATTGTGCAGCTAAGTAGGTGTACTCTGGCAGTTCTTTGTTTTGCTTCTGAATTGTGCTGGGCTTTTTGAAGCTTGGAGGGGGTTGGTTGGTTATATTGGAGTGCATTATTTTGTAGCTCTGCACCTTGATGTGGTATACCCATACCCAGATCTGTACAGCCCTGTGCTTCAAATGATACAGCAGAGGACTTTTCCTGGCATTGTCCTAAATATTTAATTTGTGGCTCTAAACTCAATATGGTTACATCAAAGTTAAGATCAGGCAAACAAATATGTCATATGCTCATCTCCTGTCTCTGCATTGTTCAAATTGCAGTGGAATTCTTTCTCCATTTACTTCCTCTTTGCCTTAACTGGTATGTATTTAGCCCTTCTAATATTTCCATAAGTCTGTTTGGCAAGTGAATTTTCACTTTTGTTTTGCCACTCTGGATTTGTTTCGATCTGTTACTGTCTCTTGTGTAATGAGATGTCCAGAACTGAAGATGCAGTTGTATTTATTGTCCTACATAGACGAAATAGCTTGTGTAGATTGAATGCTCTTGAAAAAATCTGTGGACTTTCTGCTGTCAAACTGCATTGCAAAAGAATTTCTTGATTGCTTCAATATCATGACTAGGTCTCTTTCTTTGTGTTCAACAGTGAGATGTTAATTCTGTGTGGGGTTTTTTGTTTTTGTTTTTGTTGGGTTTTTTGTTGGGTTTTTTGCTTGTGTTTTTTTTTTTTAATTAATGGAAACAACTGGAGAAACATAGTAATTTCATTCCCACAGAAGTCTGAGGCAGCTAAACTGATTGGGTGGTTCCCTATTACTTGGGTGAGGTTAAGTCAGATGTGCCCAGTATGAAATTTGCAAAAATTAAGTTACAGCCTAAGTGACATGGAAGTGGACTGAAGAGAAGGTGAACATGATTCTGTGAAAGAAAGACAGTTCAGTCCATGCTCACACCTTCTGGTACATATAAATGACAAATACAACTCCTTCTTGATTGACTCATTATGTAGAAGGCAGAACTAATGCATAGCTAACTTGTATATTAGGCATGCCTTACATAAGGCAAGCACAGGCATCTCTCTGACATTAAAAGTGCACATTAAAAGATCTAAAGGAGTTGTGGTCAAAAAATTGCAGTCAAGAGTGTTATTTTTCTCCGAGAGAATATGACATCTTTAAAATTCAGCAGTTCCCTTGATGTCTGTCAATGTGTCTGTTTGTTTTGAGGAAAAAAAAGATGAAATGTTGCTTTTTGGTAAGGTCAAAACCTTTCCTTTTCAAGTACACCTCGAATGCTTTGATTGTTTCAAGACTCACATTCTTACTTTGCAGAAAAAGTAAATGTGTAGATCAGTATGCTCTAAAATTGATAGCATATTTAGATTTATTTACTTTAATAGACTCATCAAAATAAATCTATTTAGGGTTGTCTAAAACATACTTTAGTTGATGCTGCTGGTTGTATGATTAAAAAAGTAATTTAGAAGTTTTTATTTCTCTTTACTATTAGAACACCATTTTGAAATAGATAAGATATTGAGCTACCTTTGAAACACTGAGCATTGTGTGCAAGGTTAACATAGCAAAAAGCTAGGTTAGGCCACACACACATGCAAGAACACAATCTCAGATACCAATATTAATACACAAGCTGGGCTCAGCTGTTCGATTTCAAATGCCAGCACAGATAATTCAGCTTAACAGGGACATGTTTTATAGTAACTCTTTTATTGCAATCTTCTTTCAGAGCTAGTAACATACGTAAAATCAAAGCTTCACTGAAGAGTGAAGTTCTGCCTATGACTTTAACCTATGTCTTTGTCAGAACCTTGTACAAGACCAAATGAGTCAGCAATCTCCTTTGTGGAAAGATTCTGAGAGAGAATTTTTGAAGAATCTTCCTCTAAGGAGGCTCATTTTCATCTAATGAGAACATATGATTTTGGCAGCACCAATCTCTAAGGAATGCTGTCAACCTTTCTTTTATTTTCCTCCTTTAGAAAGTATCAGCGTAAGTACTGAGCTCACTACCAGTAAATCACCAAGTAGCATGAAGTATTCCAAATGTAATCATAACTATCCTCACTTGAAGAAGGCTTGGAATGGTGTGAATCATAACTGCACTTCATAACAAAGATAATATTGTGAAAATGTTCCTATTCAGAAGCAATGAGTCATGGTACAATGACCGTCACTTAATCATTCTGACTAAACAGAGATCAACATTTACAACTGAATGTGTTACATTTTGAAATATTTTAGAGACAGAAATACGGCAAAGTATAAAAACTTGTAAAGCTACCACTGTATATTAATTCATGTGACCTAAAAGCTACTAGTTTTACTTGCAAAAACTGTGGTCGGTGAGGTGTGAAAGGCACTTATTATTTCAAAAATGTCTTGAAAACATTTTTCAGTATCAGGAACAATCCACTTCACCTTTTAACACACTGTCTATGTTCCTTTCACAGGAGAGCAATGCAACGGTAAACACTTGGTATAGCTGAGAATAAAAACAGCTTGGATGATCACAAAAGCAGAATTTTGCTTTTTCCCTTAATGTAACTTAGTATTCAAAAGAATATTGAGTAAGTTTGCCAATGACACTAAACTAGGAGGAGCTGTCAATTCCCCTGAGAGCAGAGAGGCCCTACAGAGAGACCTTGACAAATCAGAGAGATGGGCAATCACCAACCATATGAAGTTTAATAAGGAAAAGTGCCAGATTCTGCACCTGGGATGAGGGCTACCCTGGTTGTGTGCATAGACTGGGGAAAGAGACGCCAGAGGGCAGCTTTATGGAAAGGGACCTGTGGGTCCTGCTCTATGGCAAGCTGAATGTGAGCCAGCAGTGCCCTGGCAGCCAGGAAGGGCCAGCCCTGTCCTGGGGTGCCTCAGGCACAGCATGGCCAGCCTGGCAAGGGAGGGGATTGTCCTCTCTGCTCTGCTCTGGGGCAGCCTCACTTTGAATATTGTGTGAAGTTTTGGTCACCACTATATAAAAAAGATGTTAAATTATTAGAGAGTGCCCAAAGGAGGACAGCAAGGATGGTGAAGGGCTTTGAGGCAAGGCTGTATGAGAAATGGCTGAGAACTTGATTTGTTCAGCAGGAGATTGAGGGGACACCTCATTGCACATTTCAACATCCTCACAAGTGAATTGCGTCTTGGGTTCAAAAATGTAACCAAAGATGTGTATTCTATTTTCATCTGTTGAAACAGGTTGGGAGATATTGTTTCTTATCTCTTGTAACTCAAGGGGGAGAAAGAGGGCAGATGCCTTCTGTTAATGGGACACCTGATAACACCAGATAAGGCAAGGCCTTATCTCTTCCTCCACCCATCCTCCTCCGAGGGACATCACCTGTGAATGGGCCATTTAAGGCCTCTCACAGGACTGATAACATCACCTCATCCCATTGTGAGATGCTCCACCCAGGGGGAGGAACCAAAGCCTTCCCTCTGGGATAAAACCAGCAATCCCAAACACCAAGGGAGCCTGTTTCCACTGGATTCCCAGAGGATGACTGGACCCTTTTCTTGAGGATCATCTCTACTTCAACGGAGCCACATCTGTCACTCCAAGAGGACTTATCTCAGGCTGCTTCCAACACCCTGACCAACAGGGTGTCAGGTTTGCATTCTAACTCTGTCAGTGCTCCTTTGTACTATTGCATTTTTATTTTTTATTTTTATTTTAACTTTTTTTGTTGTTTGTGTCTTCTCTCTCTATTAAATTGTATTTCTGACTTGGAGTCTCACTGATTTTGCTTTCAAACCAGTGCAAAGCGGAAAGGCAGGTACCAATCTCTTCACTCTTACAACCAGTGACAGGACCAATCTCTTTGCTCTTACGACAGGTGACAGGACTCGATGAAATGGCCTGGAGTTTTTTCAGGTGAGGTCTAGGTTGGATAAAAGGAAAAGGCTTTTCACCAAGAGGGTGTTTGAGCACTTGTAACTGTGCAAAGTGGTCACAGCACCAAGCCTGTCTGAGTTCAAGAAGCATTTGAATAATGCTTTTTAGGCACATGGTGTGACTCCTGCAGTGTCCTGTGCAGGGCCAGGATTTGGACTTCATGCTTTTTGCAGGTGTCTTCCAATTCAGCATATTCTATGATTCTATGACTTTTCTTTACTTTAACTGTCGATAAAAACCTATTATGGAGTGTCAGCTTACTATCAAATGGCCCTTTAAAGGGCTGGTTTATAACCCCATATCTAAGGACCTTGGATTCCTCTTGGTCTGGTATCGATTTAATATCTTTGCCCTTTCAAACTCATTAAAAACTAATCTTTTTTTCCAAAATAAAACAAGTTTTAAAGAAAAAATCTCAAACTTTTTTTTTCATACTGTCAAATATTGAACATGAGACAGCAATGTGCCCTCACTGTAATAGCAACTTGTGCTGTCCTGGGCTGTATTAGAAGTGTTATCAGTGGGTCAAGGGAGATTACCCTTTCCCTCCACTCAGCACTCGAGAAGCTGGATTTGGAGCTCTGTGCTCATTGCTGGGCTCTCCAATGCAAGTGAGATTTGGACACGATGCAAAGAGTCAAGTGTATCACCAGTAGGAAGATTAACAGACTTAAACTATAGCATCTCTCATATCAGGAAAGCCTGAGACACTATGAACCATTCAGGCTGGAGAAGAGAAAACTCATAAAGATTTTCTCAATGTGTGCAAATACCTGAAGGGAAGGTATACAGAAGAAGGAGCCAGGCTCTTTTCATTGGTAGCAAGGGACAGGACCAGACTCATTGGGCACAAAGTGAAATACAGAAGTTTCCTTGTGAACATCAGGAAGCATTTTTGATTGTGAGGGTGACCAAGTACTGGCACAGGTTGCCCAGAGATGTTGTGGAGTCTCTGTCATTGAAGGTATTCAAAAATTATCTTGATATGTTCTTGAGCAAAGGGTTGTTGGTGTCCCTTCTTAAACAAGGGTGGTGGACCTGATGGCCTCCACAGGTCCTTTCAAACCTCAACTGTTCTGTGATTCTGTGATCTCTTCTACCTGAGTATCTGAGTACTGATGGTGATCAGAACTGATAGTGTTTGAGTAAAACAAGAAGTGCTGAAGTCCATTCTAAATTTCTATTGGACCACTACTAAGCTTCATAAACTTTGGAGAGTACCTTTGTTCTGATTTATTTCTGGACTCTGCTGTTCCTGCACATCTGACGCAACTTCTGCACACAATGTTTTCAAACTTCTAGCTTAGTCCATATACTTCCCCTTTGATTACAGTGCATCTTCTGCAGGGCTACTTCTAATTTACTGTCCTCCAAGTTCTTTTACTGCTACCATCTCCATCTGGTGGTGCTGTGCTGATAACATCATGTCTCCTGCTGAACACTATTCTCTTGCTTCTTGGTAGCATCCTGTCTGTACCCATCCTTTGAGGCAGGGAACATCTGGGTTTTGTACACTGATTAACCTTGAATGGAGACTCCAGGGTGCCAGATAATACAAATATATGATGATGATAGCAATATGATGTGAGGCTCCAGCCCAGCATATTGATTTCACCTACATATAAATATCAAGTTTTAAAATAAAATCTGGTGCTTCAAAATCAGTTTTTAAACGGTTAGCTATTTCCCTGGAACTATTATTTCATCTTTGCTTTTCTAGCTAATCCAAAATTGAAATTCTGGATAATTTCCTATTCGGATGGCACTGTAATTTATATCTACTTGATGGAATTAAAGAATACTTCAATACTTTAGAGAAGTGAAGCACATAAATATTTTCATAGATTGTGAAAGTTTTGTAAACATATGAATAATATGCCAATTGGAGCCCAGAAAGATTGTAAGCTTTTTTTTTTCCTTCAGAAAAAATAAGAACAGTGACTTTGTCTTTACACAGAGGCGTCATCAAAACCATTCTATGCAATTGTGCAGGCCTTCTATCCTCGAGCAAAATATGGTGGAATGAAGTCAATAGAGGAATCAAAGTTTAAAACATCAAGAAATGAATAAGGGTTTTAAGAGCAAAAGGGGTCATGTGCTTTTGGAGAATCATATTTCTAGATGTCAAGGATACAACACATTTTTAATCATTACTTTTCTCACTCATTTTGTTGGGCCTTTCTTATGCTGTCTGTGACAACTTTAGATCCCTAGTGAAAGAAAATGGAAGAATTTGGATGATGTCAAAGGTGAACTTGGGAAAAAATCTAAAACTGACCACAGCTGGATAAATCCACTTCTTTAGTATTAACTCAGACAAACAGTAGATATTCTGTTTTTAAAGGCAGTTTAAGCACCACATGGTGCATTCCCTTTCTAGAAAGAGGACTAGATCATTGTTTGTACAGAGGACTGTAATAGGGTGATAGGAAACTTGGTTCTAACTAAGACTAACTTCGGTCTTAGTGAGACAATCTATTCAAACTTTACAATTGTACAATCTCCTACTATCAGGGAAAATGAAGATTGTTAATAATATGCAAAAGCAAGATAGCTAGCACCACTGGTGGTCGCTCTTTTTGCAGTGTACAAGAAAACAGATACTGTTTTTGTCCTTTCATAAAACCCCTTCTTCTTGGGGTCACAGCCAAGCCCTGCAGCCTGTACACTGTCATGCATTGCACCAGCGCATCTGGCTGTACCACCACCTACTCCCAACAATCCATAGCTCCTGTTAGAACAGCTCTGTGTTTTCAGCAAGGCAATATGCCCTGGGACAGGTAGGCTTCCCACTAGACGGAATAGTGAAGATGCCCCTCTGAAAACAGCAAGCTAGAAACCAGCCCCTTTCAATGGGAGGTGTTCAGGCAGCTCAGCTGGATGGAATGAGCACACTGGGTCTCTGTGAGAGGTTTATGCAGGCAGCTGTACGTCCAGAAGTGGAAGGCCTGCCTTAGTTTTGAGGCTGCTAACAGTGGAGGAAGTCTGCCTTGAAAGTAGTTTCTGTGTCAGGGGTGTGTGGTGGGTTGACTCCAGCTGGATGCCAGGTGCCCACCACAGCATGCTCAATCCCTTTCCTCCTCAGCTGGACAGGGGAGAGAAAATATGATGAAAGGCTCCTGGACTGAAAAAAGGATGGGGAGAGATCTTTCACTGTTACCATCAGAGCCAAAACAGACTCAGCTTGGGGAAATTAGGTTAATCTATTACCAAGCAAATCAGAGTAGGGTAACGAGAAATAAAAACTAGATCTAAAACTAAAACCACTAAATCTTAAGCTATCCACCCTTCCCTTCTTCCCAGTCTTAACTTTGAGTCCAGATTTTGGCTATCTCCTTCTCCCCAGTGGAGCAGGGGAATGCAGAACTGGGGCTGTGGTCAATCCATCACATATTACCTGTGCTGTTCTTTCCTTTTCACAGGGAGGACTCTGCACACTCTTCTGCTCCAGTGTGGGGTCCCTCCCACGGGACACAGTCCTTCACAGACTTCTCTTCCTCCTCATGGAGTGCAGCTCTTCACAGCCTGCTCCAGCATGGTCCCCCCTCAGGATGCAGTCCTTCAGGAACACACTGCTCCACAGTGGGTGCTCCATGGGTCACCTGTTCTGTCACCAAACCTGCTCCCTGCGGGCTCCTCTCTCCGTGGGGCCACAGCTCCTGCCAGGGCCCTGCTCCAGCACAGGTTTCCCACAGGTCCCAGCCCCCTTCAGGCCTCCACTGCTGCAGTGTGGGGCCCTGCAGAGGCTGCAGTTGGATCTCTGCTCCTCCATGGACCTCCAGGGCTGGAGGGTCACATCCTGCCTCACGCTGGGCTGCACCCCGGGCTGCAGGGGAATCTCTGCTCCAGTGCCTGGAACACCTCCTGCCCCTCCCTCTGCACCAATCTTAGTGTCTGCAGAGCTGTTTCTCCCACATAGTCTCACTCCTCTCTCTGGCTGCTGTTCCAGCTGTTCCCCCCTTTCTTAAATCTGTTATTCCAGAGGCACAGCCATCATTGCTGGTGGGCTCAGCTTTGGCCTGCAGCAGGTCCCTCCTGGAGCTGGCTGGAATTAGCTTTGTTTCCCGTGGGGGAATCTTGTGGCGGTGTGTCACAGAACCACTGCTGCAGCTCCCTCATTACCAAAGCCTGCTCACACAAGAGCTCTTGCAGCAAACCCAGGGGCCGGCCCTGGATGCCCGCCTGCCTCAGCTGGGCCCTGCAGGCACCGTGGGGCAGGTGCCTGCCACAGCTGAGGAGGCCTGGATGTCTCCACCCCTCCTTGCAGACCGAGTCCTGGCTGACACCGATAGAGGCAGCTAGGAGGAGACTGGGAACACCACCAGTACCTATGATAGCAAGGTTCGATAATGGTGACTGGCACTGAAAGCAAACTAACAGCAACGATGCAAACCAGCCCACCAAATTAGTGGGTGTTTAACTCTGTGCTCCCTGTGCTCTCTGAAGTGGTGGCTCCAACATTAGCTGGTCACCTGGAAGTTGTTTGTCTTTGTGTAGAAGAGCAGTGTACAACGTGTCTACAGGAAACAAATATTGAGAGTTATAAGTCATCAAGACAGGTGTTATTTTTTGACAGAACTATAGTGATCTAGTTTATTTACAGCCAGTCATAACAGCAAAAGAGAAGAACATAAATCTTGAAAAGGATGTCAAAGGTAGAAAGACAACTGTGGAAGAACATACATGCCAGGAGAAAGGAAACCATTGGAGACTGTGATTATTTTTGCCTTATTTACCCCTACATATCTTAAATACATTATTAATTAAAATTATATGAGTGTGACAGCATTTCCTTTGTTCTGCAGATGGGTTGTGAAATGGAAAGTCTGAACCTTCTTAGTGTAAATATGCTGTAGCAAAATTTAACATATAGAAAAAAAATTCTGGAGATAAGATCGGTATGGATCACATAGTACAGAAGAACATGGCCCGAATTCAAACTCCTTTTAAATGTTTAGATTCCTGCTTTTCTTTGTATCTCTGCTGGCTATCATGTAAGCTGTACACTATCTGAATTCATAGAGATGAAAATACCCCTTAAAAGTCAATCAAACTTTTCATTATATGAGTTACACATCAAAAATAGATTGAATAAAATAGAATGTCCATGAACACATCCTGTCTTCCCTTCATTTAATCACAGAAGTAATGACTTATTTTTATCACACAGATGATATTGATACATCAATAAACTATTACTTCTGGTTCTTAATTTTGATTCTTAATCCAATTAATTAAACTTTTTAAAATAGTTATACATTCTATTCATGGTTACCATGGGGAGTGAAAGTACACAGTGTAACATCAGTTACTGAATCTATTAATATGAAATTATCAGTTTGGTTATGTTTCAGTTATTTCACCAGTAATAACTATGAAAATGAAGAGAACCACAATGTTTATAAGACCATTATGTGCTGTTAACCACTAAATGATATGGCAGCCATGTGATTTCTTGACATTTATTAGGAGATTCTGTTCCCTATCATAAAGAATTTGTAACCCAAAATTTAAAAAAAAACTATGTGCATTCAGAACACTCTCATCCACTGTGTTAAGAATGGTTTTTTATCTCTTTGTACCACATCTTTGCTCTGCAAAGATACTGCATTGCTGCAAAAGAACTGTTTTTCACAGACAAGTGGATCCAAACTTTTCAACCTTCACAGTGCTCAAAAGCTGCTATTATTGGAAAGGAGATTATCCCTGCCATTTGTATATCATGGTAGTTTGCCCAAGTTGCATTAGGTGATTTTGAATTCCTATCCTGTGAAGACCAAACAGCTGCTGATGGGCTCTTGTAAATCTGAGCTGGAGCTGTAAATGAATTCCTAACATTTAGATACCAAATAGAATACCTATTGGCAAAGATTTTTTTTTGTTTTGTCTTGAAAAATGTGCATTTGCATTCCATCAGGCTAGTGCAAAATTTGCTGAAGTGATTTTCTTTGCTTTTGCAAATCTATTTTTAAGAGGAGTCTCTCTTTAAGAGAATCTATGACCTTGAAAGTTTTGAAATACACACAAATAAATGAGTGAAGGAAATTAAATCCTTGCAAAAAGGAAATGGAAAAGCTTATCAAGTATCTGTCCAATTTTGAACACTAGATTTTTTTATCAATAGTTATGAAGAAGTTACAAACATTTAAGAGAGCCACTTATAGCTATTGATATTTACATACAGATTTATGAACGGATCCTTTTCAATCTGCAACTTAATGCACAGTTCAGAACTTCCTACTCCAAGGAGCAATTCATCCATAGGGAAAACAGAACACACTTCATAATGTAAAGTTGCAGTTCTGGTGCATCTGTGGTTTTCCTCCTTCCCCCTTTAGACAGGAATATGCTACAGAATGCAGCTAGGTAGGGCCAATGTGATTTCACAGAGAAAAGTATTTCTCATGGATGTCAAGATAAGAGTTGCTATTACCAGAAGTCATGAAGTGAGATCAGAGGACTCTCAGGATATACTTGCAATCTGTTTTGAATGCACGTATTTTTTTGAGTTTTGTCTGGTTTTCTTTTTAATGTAATATTTTATACATATATGTGTGTGTGTGTGTATAACATATATATTTTAAAATAAGAGTTTGGGTCAAGTAATATTTATCTTTATCTTTCTCTTATGAGGAAAAGAAGTGGCTATAGTAACATTATTTCTAAATATTTGGTTTTATTTTCAACATCATTCTATTTTTAAATTTTTAACATCATATTCTTCTTATATTGACTTGAATACGGACACATCTTATGACTTTCACAGCTTTTAGATGACCAAATCTCTCTACATTTTCTGCCTCTCATAGAATCAAACCTCATCCTCCTAAGAAGCAGGAATGAAAGTCTTCAGAGCAAAGAGTTGAATATTGCTAAACTAGCAGCCATGAAAATTGATTCTATAATGTATTGCAAAATTACATGATCTTCTAAGTTATTGTGGGCTACTTCAAAATTTTATACAGACAGATAGGATAGAAAGTCACATGATGAGTGAAAAGATTCAGTAAAATATGACAAGAAAATTGTTTAGATTTAAATATGAGTATCACAAGAAGAGAGGAGGCATGTCACATCAGTCAGTGTTTTATTTCTCAATAGATTTTAGAGTGATATCTTCTTTTCTGAAGAAGTACTAAATCCACCAAAAGGCAGATTTCTTAAATGGCTTAGCAGTAATTTTCAAGGAAAAATATTGCACACAATTTCACAGGTTTGATGAATAAAATATGGGGCTCGAAGTTGAATGATGTGAGTGAGCATCCATAGATATTCTGGTAACTTGACTGGACAAAACCAGACAGTGTTCATAAAAACTCAAACAGTCTCACTAACTTCCAGCCCTGGAAAAAAAAAATTTAAAAGATAAAAATGAAAAAAGAAGTAAAAAGGAAAAAAGGAAAAAAGAAAAAAAATGAAAAAAAGGAAAAATAAGAAAAATAAAAAAAAAATTGAATTAAAAAAAAGGCGGGAAAACCCCATATGTTTAATTTATTTTTACATACAAAAGCAAAGATCACTTTGAGGGCGCTTGAAAACTCTTCTTGAAATTCTTTTTTTTCATTCCTGTACTTGCATATTGGTAGAAATAGCACAGTCTGATTTGCTTCTGTCAGATTAAAAAAAACCCAAGAAACACTAAATCGCAGGTAAAGGAGAAAAAAATCTCCATAACTATGAAAGTAAAGCAGGAAAAATGTAGTTGTTTTTTCTTGACCCAGACTGACCTTGCAGTACCAGTAGTTTCAACATTTTTCTGCAGTGTTTTGTGAGCAACTTTCACATGACGTAAGTCAAAAAAAGCATTTGTGAAAGGTACTGCATAAATGATTTCACACATGATTTTCTGCTACTCCAGGGGTTACAGAATCAAATATCCATAACTTTCTGTCATACTAAGGTGAAATAAGCATTAGAAGCACCCCAATTGTCTCAGTTCTTGACCAACCTTAAAAATAAAAAGGTACTGTTTGCACTTATATTTAAAAAATGCAAATGCATTTTTTAGCAATGCAAAAATATACTTTGGTGTTTCTCAGCTTTGGGATTTTGACTTGAATATTACTGGGGCTATAATTGCTTTAATTACATATTTTCAATTTAAAATAAAAATCCCAGTTCTACATAGTTCATCTTAGTTTATGGAATGCCTATTGCCTTTAAGCCTTAATCAGTATATGTTACCAATCTCTTTGTTGTAGTGCTTGCAGGAGTTAAAACTGGAGGCTAGCTGAACACATGAGTTTACACCACTTTATTTATGTTTCTTTATGCTTCATATGCTTCCATAGAGCTTCACAGCATTCATCCATTTCCCATCTGCTTATCTGAAAAGCAGAAGGTTCAAAAATACCAATACATACCAGACATACAAATCATTATTACTGGCTTTGTCTGGCAGTCTTAAAAATGGTAACGTTCAGGTGCATACAAATCATCTGTTGTTTTTAAAGAGAAGTAAATTCTTGCTAAACAAGATTTTTAAAGCTGTTTTTCAAAACCAGGGCTTAAAGAAGTCATAAGGACATTGGGAATTACCAACTCTTCATCCGATACAATACAGAAAATGACTTTCTACACACAAACACCCCCAAACTAAAATAGCTACTTTAAACATCAATTGTGTTAATTACAAGGAAACACCCTAAATTACTTCAAATGTATGACACCCAGTAGAAATTCAGTACAATAAAAAAAGAGAATTGGTAGACTGCATACATACAATTCCATCATTAACCTTCAGTGCTATGGAGTTCACTTCATTCTCTAATGTACTAAAGAAATCTCAAACTCAAAACAAAATATATAGAGAGTGAAAAATATATAGAGCAAAATCTCTATATTACTCTTGAGCCAGGACAAACCTTCCCAAATTTCAGAAAAGATTACTGAAAAATATCTCATAATTTACACGATGCGTAGACAAAAAACATTTATGAGAATTATCTCATGGCTGATGCTATCTCCATCTGATAGTGCTTGGAATTGACAGAAGGAAGAGGTATTGAAACAAATCAAAGCATGTTTATGCTTATATTAATTGTGGTCTGCTTCCTCTCTCTTTTTTCTCTTGAAGCCAGGGGTAACTAGAAAACTGATCCCAAATAGGGCTATTTCCCAAAATGACACTGACTTGACATTGGAAAAAAAAGTAGTCTGATTTCTTACCGTACTGAGATGCTGGCTGTCAGATTCATTAATTCTTCAATCATGGGATTATATGAAAAACTGCTATCTATAAATTGACTAGGTGTTTGAAAGCACCTGAATCTTCCAAATCTATTTAGCTTCCTTGGGAGTCCAATAATTTCACCCTGAGGCAAGAAAAAAATGTAATATTTTTTCCTCTCTCTGAATTTAAATTTACATAAGGCCAAAGAATCCTATAAAAATAGTCCTTCTTCAGGGCTGCTCCTTCTTGTTTCCCCTTTGCTGTGGGCCAAGGCTTCCGTCCTGCCTTCTCTAAACTGAAACTAAGTGTCACATATTGACTGAATTAAAGGCTCTGTAAAGATACAGGCCAAAATCTACTGAGATTCAGAATGTTTGTTGGAAATATTATTTCCACAACTGCAGCCTAACCTAGGCTGGGGAAAAAAAAAATTATATTTGGGAGTGTATTGAAACCAAAGCAAAGAAAAGCAAAAACCAGCTTATTGCTCTTCTACCCATCTACCCACAAACACAAAGAAAATTCAGCACAGGAATAGAAAGACTTCTTCATATAGGTAGACTGACAGGTCTGTCACACTATTCCTCCTCTTTGCATCTTGTTATCAAATCAGACACCCTTGGTAAACATTTTAGGTTGCCTCGTGACGCAGGGAGTTTCCAAATGTTTCAACTTCAGGTTTATTTGATAAGAATGTGCTGGAATTAGACAGACTCTCTCTTTCTCTTTCTTTAGTCAAGCAGACTGCTTTCCACCTGCACAAATGAAAAAGTTCAGAAGGCTTAGGGTGTTTAGTGGTTTCATTTTAAACACTATCCTGAAATCCTGCACAGGTTGGAGCACATATCTCTGGAATGATATACTAAGACCAGTGTCATTCTTTCAATATTTTTTTCCAAAAAAAACCCCAAAAACAAAAATCCACAAGATCAGTTTAGGAAACAGAACACCTCTGATTTATGAAAGTTTTATATAAGCAGTATGTCTGACTTATTTTATTCAAAAACTTTACAGAGAGCTCTAAGATTGTAAGAAAAGCAAAGTCTGAAATTAGCATGGGTGTATTTAGCTTAGCTTTATCTCCAGACTGGCAGCTAGCTGCCTGTCAAAAGGTTTTAAGTAAAGTTCTTGATTGTAGGTCAGTCCTCAGTGGATAAATCACAGAAGCAGGCACAGATAAGGTGCATGATTGGCTGTTCTCCTGCTGAGGAGAGACTGCATTAAGTTAGACTAATGAATACTGAATCATTTTCTCATCCTCAGGGTGGACACCCCTGTCAGGGCTGAGTCACTGTGCAAGCAGTATGCTGAAGTGATTTAAAATGCAGCAGCCTCTAGTGCTGGTGACAGATGGATATAAACTTTGGGCATGATACACACTCATTTCTAGACCTTCAAAAGCCATGAGACAAGAAACCAAAAGATAAACTCTGACAGAAGTCCCCCATTTCTGCATACTTGAGCAAAGTGTAAAGTGGACATTTTTTCACAGCCTTTTAAAATCACCAAAGAGGACTCTCTTTTAGAGTAGTCAAAGGTGGATACTTTATTCCAAGGTTACTTTGCCTTTTTTTTTCTTCCCAGAAGACTGCAGAACCCCCTGCAACAAGCAATGTGTTACCTCTGCATAATAAAACTGCATCTTTTACATTTTCTGCTGAAAACTTCTGATGTATTCACCACTTTACCTAGTCATTTGGAGGTATTACAGAATCAAAATGCAGATATGAAAAGCTAGAGGTACATTTTGATTTTGTCACTTGCTTTTTAAATAGAAATATATGGTCTTGTTTGAGAGAGAGAAGATAAAAGTGTAACCTCAGCAGTACACAACAATCTGAAGGAAAGGATTGACTGAATGAATATTATTAGACTCTAGATGAGAAATTACACAGTATTTTCCAACTTGGCTGAGAGATAATGTCTTATGGACTTGACTTTGCCCTTGATTATGATTTCTGTTAGTACAATCCTGGTGTTTGGCATGGGCAGCTACTCACAAGCCTTGCAAGTAGGGAACTGTGGTGAGATCCCAGGGCCTTTCATGGCTACCAGTGACCAGCTTGGGACCAGCCCAGTAAATGTGCTAGCTCATACTGCTTGCCAGGGGGATTTTTATGAAGGTCCAACCGCTTCCTTTCAAAAGCTGTCTTCTGTAGAGCCTTTGAAAAAAACTTTGCAAACCCAGTGATTTATTTTTCTGTGGTGAACCCTCATTAGTCAAGAAGTGCAAATAATGCTGCCTTGGCATAGAGCACCCACAGAACACATCCTCTAAGGAATGCTATTCATGGAAGAAAAAAGGATAATGAAACTTCATAATATACATGCATGAATTCCTCTAGCTACTCTGTCAAACTGTAGCCTATGGAAACCTAAATTGGAAAGCTGCTTAGGAAAAGAAGCATGTGGCAAAGGGTGGCTATGAATAGTCACCAGCAGAATAGCTTTATGAAAACAACAGCCCTAATATTTGCATGCCCTTCTATGTAGAAAGCATTGCTGTTCACTGTAGAAAATAGAACTTTTTAGCTGACCTTCTGGTTTAACATTGGGGAAGCTAATACTTACATTGTAAGGGGAAAGCTGGTTGGTTGTTTTTCATTATGGTATGTGCCACAAATGAGAATGTCAGGAAGGTCTGAAACTTCATCTCATCCAAATCGATTAGTGTTAATGTTTTTCTCATTATGATTTCATCAGGATTAATTAACGGAATCTGTGAATAATACGCTGCACATATTTGATATGCAAAACCAAACCAACTGTACAATTTATGTTTCCTTACACCTGGTGCTTTCCATATTCAGTTAGGAATATAGACTACGTGTCCACGGTGTAGACTACTGCAGCTTGGCTTCCTGAACCATGAAGTGCCCTGGATGTCAGTGAAGCCTGTGATAGCAGCTGACCCCACTGGAGTCACAGCTTCTGCCCTGCACAGCCAGCCTAGAAAGCAATAGACTCATTTCCTTACCAGCTGTCTTGGTTTGGAAAGACAGGTATCTGTCAGGGAAAACTGGAGTTTCCCTTGGAACAAAGAATGTCAAACCCCCTCCCTCCAAATTATTACAACTTTGCAATTAGGAGCTTTCAGAAAAATATATGGGAATAGGAATAACAGTTGTTTTCTAGGAATATTAAAAATACCAATGCAGTAGTACAAAATAACAAACAAGCAAACAAACAAAAGTCCTAGAAAACCCTGACACAGTCAGAGATATGACCTGACACCCTGTTGTCAGGGTGTTGGAAGCAGTCCAAATAAGTCTTCCTGGAGTAATAGATGTAGTTCTGTTGGAGTAGAAATGATCCTGTAGAAAAAAGGGTCCAGTGCTGGCAGGATGGGTTCGGTCTTCTTCCGAGAATCCAGTGGAAAACAGGCTGCTTGGTGTTCCTACGTCTCACTTTTTATCTTGGTAGGAATGGCTGGCTCTCTCCTCACTGGTGGAGCATCTCACAATGGGATGATATAATGTGTCATGTCATTGGTGAGCCTTAATGGCCCATTAACAGAAAATATCTCCCGGAGGATGGACAGTGGTGGAAGAGATAAGAAACACTGCCCCACCTGGTTTTAACAGCTGGCCTATTATCAGAAGGCATCTGCCCCCCACCCCCCTGGAGTTACAAGAGATAAAGAAAAAAAAGGAAACATCTTCCCAACTGGTTTCAACAGATGAAATAGAATACACTTTTTTTTTTTGGCTACATAACCCAAGACACCAGCTCAGGAGGTTTGATGCATGCTTAGATTATGTTGGTATAAATACATCTTGGCTATTGCATTTAAATAGTCCAGGGTAAACTTAGGGAATATCCAGTACTTTTTTCAGACTTATCCAGTGGTCACTCAGGGTGCTCTATAAATTGTCTGTCTGGCATGATTCATCAGTAAGTCTACACAGCAGAAACAGGAGCAGGCTGCTTATAACTTTCAGGCAAGTGCTCATGATCAGCAGAGAGAAATTGCTGTTGATAGCAATGGTAGTGTCCAATTAACCCTTCTCTACATAGATATCTGAATTTTTAGAGAAGCCATTTTTGCATGTCTTTTTTAAAAATTTATTTTGTTGGCAGATCAGAGGATAAAGATTTTATGTCCTTTGTACCTTTTTTAAAACATGACAAACTATTTTACAGGCAATAGGATCTTGATGTATTGTTATATTTTGAGGCATAGAAGCAAAATACTGCAAATCTGTTTTCTGATTTCATTGGTCTTGGCACTGGCTCCTGGATATTTACATCTTAATTTCTTCCCCTCAGATGTGGTATTTGATTTAAGTGTTTGTGAAAACTACCGATCTGACTGTCTTGCAGACTGAAGCATTCCGTTTATTCATCCATTAACTACAAAGTTCAAGTTTCCCTTTCAAATTAAAATGCCTCTATCCGTGTTGGCCAGACCACCTCAAGGGAGGAATCATTTAGATTCCAACCACACTCTTACCCCATTCTCGCTCTTGCAAATACCAGCAAGAGCCGATTTGTGCCAGCTGTTGCATATTTCTAATGGACACACTTGTCTATAGGGAATAATGTGATCAGGTAGCTTCAAGAAAATAAAAATTTCAGGTTACTACCAGTCTGGGCTAGACTTGAACTGATACTCCAGGAGGAAATTATTGTCTCCCATTATCAGTCTAGATACACTTTGGATTTTCTTTGGGGCTCTAAGAAGTACCTTAATGAAAGAAAACCTATTTTTAAAATATGTTTACTAACAATTCAGTGGACTATTCAAATTTCAGTCTGTATTAACTGCATTGATCTGTGGTTTATATTTAATAGGTAAGGAAAACAGAGCACAGTATGAATGCAACCTGTTATACCTGGTACACATTTACCGAAACAGTGTCAGGTTTTGAAAGAGCTTGGATTAAATCTGCACCTGTATGGTGCAGAAAGAATCCAGAAAGAAGTTGAAGTTTGCTCAGCTAAATCCTTTTTCAGGCAGCTGAGGAGTTTTTCAGTGATTATTTTCCCCATTTTTTCATATTTCCATAAAGGACATAAATAAAAATAGATCGATTCTAAAGTGAAGGACCAACATGGAGATGATGAACATATTCCAGTCATATGGATTATGGGAGAAATCCAAAATTTCCAGGTTCTCATTTTACCATAAGACAGCCAATTCTGACTCTTTAATATATAGGTGTAGATATGCCAGAGGGGGAGTATAGAGGAGATTCTTTCCTATCTGTTGTTGCAGCTTGATGGCTATGGTGCCACACATGCCACTTGCACTGCACTGCAGCAGCTAATGAAGAGCCCCACTGTTTTGGGGAGAAAGGAGAGAGAGATGTGGTAGATTCTCTAGATGCTGTATTAAGCCTCCCATTTGTGCTGTTGCCATCGGTTTTGTGTTGGGAAGGAGCTTGGTTAGGACTTCAGGATACTCTATGTGGCACACTTGGTTCTTGGTGTGTGACCACGGAGGGTGCTAAGCTCACCATTCACGTTATAAAGGCGTGTTTCTGGATTATTGATTTCTCCAGTGTTTTCCACTACTTCAAGTGCCCTGAAAACCCCCCATATTTTTTTTTCTGGTGGAGAAAGTATGAATGGTGGTGGTTTGGGCTCTAGTAAAGGGTTGAGAAGGCAAGTGGAACAAATGCTCTCAGGCAGTGGGGATGCATATGTTGTAGAGCTGAAGCCTTGACAACAGCTGGCAATTGTTGCCAATGCTGTCACATATATTAACCAGTCAATAAATTCAATCCAGACCACCATGTCAAACAAGAGGCCTTATCCTATTAAATTTGTACTTGGAAAAGAACTCACAGTAGATGAGATAGAAAAGTAAAATGCCTACATGCCTTTCCCTGTTTCTCCTTCCTACCTTCCTCTGCTCCCACGGTGGTTTTATTTGCTTCTTGTGGTGTTTTATTAAGGAACTGATCAAAATCCTCCAAGTTCTACTTTGGCAGAATTTTTCTTCCACATCTTATTCCTTTTCTGTCTTTTTCCCTTAACAAGCCTTAAGCCCTTGAAAAAAATCTTGACAAACAACCCGGTGTTCTGCTTTGCCAGCTGACTGATGGATTAGTTACAGGTACCCTTGCCTAGGCTGCCTCTTCTGCAGAGCTGACAACAGTGCCTCCACACAAATAAGCCATCACAGTCTTCTTCTGTTAGACCTGTATCGCTTCCTACCTCTACATGATGAATATACCTGGATAGACAAAAGCTTCAATCAATTTACGGTTTGGAGACTGTCACATACAATACAAGTCTGTGGTATTAAAGAGAACTCATGGGAGCTGAAACAGATGTAAGAAAAACCTAGCACTTGTTAGCCAAGTGCAAATAGCTAGTCCTGTAATGATCTGATCTGAGAAATCTAAGTCTCTCAGCTGGAATCCATCTACTTTTCCCTTGTGTTAAGGCCTTCGGGTTTATTATAGTGGTATTTCAGCCTACTAGTAGACTGAAAGCAGTATGAGACATAGTCATTACATTCAGGAGGGAAATTTTGTACATTGTAAGGATGCTGCAAGCTTTTTTCTTCCTAGCAGGCAGGAAGAATTAGATTTGTCAATTCCCCAATCTGCAATGCTTTTCAGAGAATTTTGAATTTTAAGCTTCAACCTTTAGACTAAGAGCTCAGGTCAAAAAATTGACCAATTCCTAACTGTATCCTAAGACTGGTCTTCAGTCTGTAGAAGGTAAATTTTTTCTATGGAAATCTGTTTTTCTCTGAGGTAGAAGTTGCACTATAGACTAAACAGAGAAAAAACAGTACCTTCTGCCCCTTGCCCTTTCCTGGGAGACGCATTGGGGAGTTTAGGGGTTCAGGCAACTATTTAGGTTAATTTTGCTTGAAAGCCTTATGCCAGATGAGTGGCTCCCACACAGGCAGAGAAAAGAAAAAAGAAATAAAGAGAAGCTGGATGTGGAGAATTTCTAGTCCCTACCTCAATTTTGTCACCAGAATTCTCCAGGTGGACAAAGATGCAGCCTAGACAGGAACTCAGCCATACCCTGCACTGGTGACTTCATCTCTGAGTGCTGCTTTGACACTGTTTTCCTTTAGCTTTCTCTTTTTAATTGGGGAGATTAAACCCAGATTAAAGGTATATATTCATATTGCCTTCATATTAAGGCAAATATCTTAAATGGAGAAACAGATAATGCAGACAGAGCATGCATTCAAATAGCATGCAGAACCATAGGAAATATCCCAGAAAACATTGTGCCGTTATGTTTAGTTGCAGCTAGACTAGACAGCCTTTTAATGGACATTAGGAGAGTATCCTTTGGAGCAGGCATTTCCAGACATTCATAAAAGACTGAGAAGCCTCGGGTGGTCAACGCAAATAGTTTTGTGGATTATCAGATCCCATTGACCAGTTTAGCATTTCTGGCTTCTCTTATAGTGCATATGCCCCTTATATCCACCTACATCCACCATGATCCTCAAAGCCTGTGGCAACTCACTAAAAAGTCAGCATGCAGTATGAGATCCTTTGGTTTACCATTTACATATTTTCAGCTCAGCTTCTAATTTTGCAAGGAAAGGCTTCTCAGCATGCATCAGTAAGAGATTCATCTTACATCCATCTCAAAAATTACTGCTCATAGTTTTTCTTGTGTGTCAGCAACTGTCCTTTTATTCTCAGCAAGTAATTTCCTGTTATGTGGATGATGTGCAGATGGTCATTCTTTCACCTTTAGATCCTGTGGTGGGCAGATTTAGAAAGCAGTGGTCCTTTCAAACAGGTTCAAAGGCCATTTCATTTCTTACAAGAAGTTAATAGCACAGTGGATCCATTTACTTAGATTCTTTGTTTAATTGTGCCCAGCCATCTTGGTGTTACAACACAAAAACCTAATGGGCAGTTAAGGTTGTGCAGAGTCGTTAGAAAAGCCAGCTTAAATCTTGATTTCTGCCAGGCATAGGTGACAGGAGATCAGGTACTGCAATTTTTTATTTTACAACTATTCACACTGAGTTTGGAAAAGGATAGGTAATTTATTTATCTTTTGTTAAAGCATGGGTAAATATATTAATGTCACTAAAACATTTGCATTATTTGAATGAACATGAATAAATTACTAATTTGAAAAGACTGTAATTATTTTTGCTCAGATAAGATAAATAACTTTTTTTTGCATCATCTTTAGACTTGGATGATCCTTTTGCACTTGCGTATTTGTAAACTCATATACCAGTTGAGTCACCTGGATCAAAGCCACTTTTTAATAAGACATAGAAGAAATGACATATATTTTCTGTCAGCCGTCTCTACTGGAACTACAAAATAATTGTTCTTAATATTACTTCTTTGGGAAAAAAAGAACAAAACAAAACAGCCCCCCCCCCCCCCCCCCCAATACCACACAAATCCTTAATTTACTTGGAAAAAATGAAATGGTGTTAACTATCTTAACTGACAGTTGGTTTGTGACAAAGCTGAGTAATCAGCCAGCTGTGGTAAAAAACAAAGCCATGTAACTGATGCAGTCTGATTCTGAACTATCATTTGTGATACCTGGGGATTCCTAAGAAATACTTCAACATTTTGAATATTTTGTCCTTCTGTCCAGACACTGAAAAAATTTTCAAGACTGTTTATTGACAGAAAATATATATTTCATTTCTAAACATACAGAGCTGGATTTAAAAGCATTCTTGTTTCCTTTTTTCCCTAGAAACTTTTCCTTCTAGCTCTGGGAATTCCAGATATCTCCAGTGTTCAACATTTTCTCTAGAATAAGAGGTAGCAGACTAACATTTGAAGGAACTGTCATGAAAAAAAGACTGACTTTCATTTTAGATGTGTTTCTTGCTGAAACAAAAAAAGAGAAGAAACAGTAGTTCAAACATGGGAAATTATGATTAGGTGCTAGGAACAAAAAATTCACACTGCGGCTGATCATCCCCTGGAAGAGCTTGTCAAGAGATGTCACATGATGTCCACCCTTGGAGATATTCAAACCTCAACAGGACATGGCCCTGAGCAAGTTGATGTAAGTTATCATTGCTTTTGGAGAAGCAGCAGGAGCTGAATAAGGTGACCTCTGAAAGTCCCTTCCAAATGGAATGATTCTGTAGTTCAGAGCCTGACACATGACAGCAAAGTATTGTCTACAATCACTGTCAGTTCTCAGATTTTAGGTTGAAGATACAATTATCTTTCCTGGTTTGTAGATTGCTTTGATTTCTAGAGCAAGAAACATTACATATATTCATATTCATGCCACTGTCTTTATAAAACAGACCTACAATCATCTGTTCCTTGGTAAATTGTTCTTCATGTAGTAAGTTCTTGTTCAAGCAGGAACAATCCCATAAAAATTTGTAAATTATGTTTTGGAATGTTAGGATTAGATTGTGCTGGCAAACACAACACATAAATGAAATAATCTCCTTTAAGTTTACTGAATGCTTAATGATAAGTATATTTCATATATTTTATATATATGTATTACATATGAAACGAATTTACTGAAAACTATTTTGAAAATCAAGAGGTCTTTGGAAATCAAAGCAATGATAATGAAACAACTGTTCATGATTCCTGTGACATGCAGTGAAACAATCAGAATTGGTCTGGAGGAGACCAGGTGTGCTTACTATATTATGCATATATGGTTTGTACCTGCTGTAGGCAATAGTGAAATGCCTCAGCAATTAAACAAACATACATAGATAAATATCTCATTTGAAGCATATTTTTTCCTTTTTTTTTTTTCCCTTCTCTGCTGTTTCTTAAAGTTGTTCAGCTTAGCATGTTGGAAATATCCAATTCAGTTTTATGTTCATTTGATAAAGAAATCAATGATGGGATGTCACAGGATGGTAAAATGAGAAAGATACTTCTCAATATTTTGTTTGTCTCTCAGTTTTACTTGGTTAGCAAAGTTTCCCCTAGAAAAGGCAGACTGAGGAAAAGCATGAAGTCTGACTGAATTTATTGTCAAATACTTGTTTTTGTCATACTCTGCCTTCCTTTCTGACTTATATTTGATTAAGCAAAACGTTAAGGAAAGGGTATAAATAATCTATTAGCTGGAGGCACCCTCATCCACTACTTAATGGCACTAAAGATAAAGACTTCCCTTCCACACATTTTTAAAAAGAAGACATGGCACTTCTGAGAAAAGAAAAGAATTTGACATTCTGAGCAGCAGCACCACACCTATTTCATTAGCTTTACCAATTTTAGGAATGCCTTGAGAGTATGGATTAGTAGAGCTAGTATACATAATCACTGATGACTGCTCATGCTCTTTCACGACAGTCAGCACTACCAAAGACATACCTGTGAGAACCAGATCTACTGCACATAAACCCTTCACAGGAGAAAGAGATACATATTGCTAAGATTCTCATATTTCCAGCAGGCAAAAGTGGTAGAGTGGAAGTGATGGGACATGGCAGTCTATGATCCTTGTTTGCCATTTGCTTTGGGAGATGTTTCCCATCTGGGAATGAGATGCAGGAGAGTGCTACAGGAAAAACTCTTGTCCTGACCTTAGCCTTACACCATAACATGGAAGTAAAAGAGAATTTTAAGCAGCATGGATTGTCAGAAAATCATGCCTCTCCTGGGGGCAGGCCAATAACTCAGGAATTATCCCTGCATCCAGATTTGTTAATAAGAAAGAGAAGACATGTCAGAATTGTATTTTATAAATTACTGATAATTTAAAATCGTATTCTGTCCTGTGCTTTTCTAAACCAATTACTAAATTACATCAATCATCACAGCTCTTGCGTGATGGGAGAAGACTCTACTGTCTCCAGCTTCTTGCTTTCTTCTTTTCTTTACTAACTCAAGACTACTACTTATCACCTCTTTTCCATGGTGCAAACACAGATCAGGATTTCCCTTTTTTCCACCATACTTATGCCCTGTCAGTGAGGTCTGTCGCACTGCTTGGGAGTGACCAAACTTGTGAAAACATAAGGATATGTGTATTATAGTTTTTCTTGGATGGCTATATTTAAGATCATCAACAAGATGAGTGTGCTGTAAGACATGTAAGGATGATCTCTGAACTTTTTCCATCCATCTGGAAGGTGTTGGACAGGTTGGGAGAAGCTGAAGATTATTGCCTAGGCATTTCCACTCCTATTTCTTATTACAAATGGAAATTCTCTGTAAAGGTATCGCTGTGACATGATGATGCAAAATGAGGCACAGAGCAAGTATTACACATATCACAAAAGTACCACTATATAACCCATGACTACACTACTTTGAAAATAGCTTAGGCTTTTTTCCTATTGTAGACTTTACACTTCCTATTTTAAGAAATTTGACTTAATTTTCCCTGGTAATAGAAGTTATTTTGTTTAGGAACAAAATCAAAAGATGAGCTAGCAGGCTCCTGTAGCTCTTGGGCTGACAGCTCTGTTTCTGGCTGAGGTTTTGACACCTGGCTAAAATACTGCAGTGGATCTGCGAACTTATCCAAAAACTAATATGAATATGTTTTCCAGTTTTTCTACGTCTTAGTTTCTTAGAATTTTGTACATGTTCAAGGTTAAGATAGCACAATTTAATACCAACAATAGTTTATTGTTTGTAATTCATAAAAAATGCTATTTCCTGTTTATTTTTTCTGACTCTGAACTATCTTCTGGCTGAGTTCATATGTTTCTTGCTTTTCGCCATACCATTCTGTCTTTCAAAGGCAACTGTGCCACTAGGAAGGTGAAAAGGCAACTGAAATAATACAACGTGTCATGAAAATAAAATGTGATACAATTTAAGTTTATTGCTAGACAGGGAATTCTATTTCAGTATCTTACTCTCTGTGTCCAAAAGTGAGATAAACTAGCAAGCATTCACACTTATGGTCAGAAATTTTCATTTATTATATAACTGGAATATAAGTGTTATTTACACAAGACAGAAGTAAAATATATTCACTCTAGACAACAGACCATTAGCCTTAAAATTTTCATTACTTCTGGATTCATGGTATCCTGAAGATAAAAACTTATGTTCTTTTCCAAGAAAAAAAGCCTTGAGCCTCTAGCAAAAGATGTACAGCCTTCTCACAGTATTGAAATTTTTTAAATTGCCTTAGTTGAGGCTTCAATCTGCTTTTAGTGCCTCTATGTAGCATTAAGTGTATTTCAGAAGGCCAACTGAGTTGCTGATAAACATAAAATAGCCGCATTTTTTGATAGTGGTACTCAGTAGTAGCTGCTCCCATTTACTGCAGATCCTCCCTACACACCTGCCAGAGACCACAGTCAGGGTTTGAGGGTCTGTTGCTTTTGACTATAAAGTTACAGGGGAGATTAATGGTCTCTCTGCAAAGAATACCTGAGCTGAGATGAGCTCAATTAGTCAGAGTAAGAAATTATAGGAAACTGAAGGAGATGAGTCTGAAGAAAGCTGAGGTGCTTTCTTCTATATTCAACACTTCACTCAGACTTTCCAGAAAATGTCTACAAAGCCAAAAGATAAAAAAAAATTAATTTGACTCAAATCCAGAAAGTATACTGTGGTTTCTGCAGTAAGGAATGTTTTTTCAAGACTCAGTGATGACTCTACAGTTCCCCAGTTTCCTGGAGTCTAGCATGCATAACTCCTTGCCTTTTTTTTTTAAACCCTGAATATTATTTAAAGTAGATGTTTTATAGGAAAAAAAAAATGATGGGAAAATATGGTTTCATAAAATGCCACTCACTAGACAGAGGTGAATCCCAAAAGATGGAACAGATGTCACATTAGAACAGTGGGCAGAAAAACAACCATCATGTAAGCAAAATAACCAAAAGGTAAAGTAAAAAAATAAGCACTGTCAAAGAAAAAATACTTTATTGTTCCTTATTTTCACACAGGTAATGTGAAATGCATTTCACATTGAAGCAAATGCATTCAGCACTGAATGCTCTGTTGCCAGCTCAAAGCACTGCAAAACTGAATAAATCCCAGGACCAACTTCCATGTTTTCTGCACTAAACCATGATGACAGAGATAACAGCCCAGCTGATTCCTCCCTGAGCATGCCCCAGTTCTGATCAGCATAAATTTGGAATAGTTCCGTTGAACGTAAAGAAGTTATTTTAAATTGATACTGTAATAAGACAGAACAAGCCCTGATTCACAGTGGGAAGATCAGATAATGTCATGTATTGAATAGAGACATAAATGCAAGGCTTCATTTATTGAGAAGTGAATTTAAAATGAAGTATTTAATATATTGTTAAACTACTAATTAATTAATTTTTAATGATCTATCCATTGATAAATAATATTTGCATTGACAGCAATTGTATTCCTGGCTGTCTTGCTCTATACTGCTGTGATAATTATTTCAAAACAAAAGTCAGTCTTTTTCCCTTATTTGAGATACCATCCATCATATGAATTATGGATTTTTTTTAGAGCATACTGAAATTCATTGGAAAAACTACTGTGGCCTTCAGTGAGGTTTAGATGAGTCTCTTAAACAGGTCAGGATTCTTGTGGAAAATAATAGCATGAGACCTTGTAATTAGTTCAAAATATATCAAACTTGTGCACAGGGTACGTATCTGAAGGAATCACAAAATCTCAGAATAGGTGCAGCTGGAAGAGACCTCTGGAGGTCATCTATTCCACTCCCCTTGCTCAGGGAAGAGTCAATTACAGTTTGTTTCTCCAGGGTCATGCGGGAACAAAACTCTATTTCTTTACTTTTAAATGACCAACTTTCCCAGTTTACATTTCTCTTACATAAAACTCTGTACTACATCTTACTCTGTAATTATTGGATCATGTTGGAAATTCTTTCACGGCCTCTTGTCAAGAGAATGGAATCCTGTTGTGCATTTTACATTATTACAATTTATTTTTTCACTGAATAGGTCATCAGGATTTGAAGTTTTAATGTAATTTCACAAATTCTTGTAATTATTTGTAATTTTGACCTTTTTATGGCTTGGTATTTTGATTGCAAAGCACTACACTTCTTTAGTGTGAGCCAGTGAGACTGCAATCAGTGGAGAAAAAATTTAAATAGGACTAATACAAAATGGATACCTTTGAAGACTAGATAGATAAATACCTTTAAAATTGTCAAGACCTAGCAGAAATGTAACACTCTGAGCCTCTTTGCTATCAGACGTCACTGTTGAGCCTCAGTGAAGGTGGGATGCTAAATAGCCACCTATGTTTCTACACAGATCATGCTCAATTCTTGTCCCACTACTTTCAACTTAATTGTTCCCACAGATTATGGTGTCCATAATCAGTTCTAGAACTGCTCCACTGAATATGTTCACCATTTCCCTGGAAGTTTATTAGCTGGCATCCCACAACATCCATGTTCTCATTAATCTGCTTATTTTTTCCATTGAGAACTATATAGCAATTGGCTGAGAATAAGACAAATTACAAGTGATTGATTGATTGACTGACGTTATCCATGAGTACATGACACTGGTTGTTGATGAGAGTTATACATTAATTAAAATCACAGCTTCTCTTACTACTTATTACTAGTTGAATATCAATTAGAGTAGCCTTCATGCTTTTACGTCTTCTGGTCACAGCAAGGCCAGAAATACATGGAGCAAGGGACTGGAAAGAGAAGGTCTCCAGGGTTACTGCCTGTTTAATGAGGGTATTTTCCTTTGATCAGGAAAATAGGGAGTACAAATCAAGACAGGATTTTAACATTAGTCTTAATCTGAATCCTCATCCTACATTTTCACAAAGAAAGAGATAGAGGGACATTTGTTTCACAGGTTGTATTTGACTTCTTCTATTCCTTTATTCTGATAAGGTCCCTAATTCAAGCACATTGCCAATTTTCACAAATTTAGAAGTGGCTGCAATGTTTTCTATGAGTAAAGTATATTCTCATATGCTAGAACTGAAAAATTAAACTTATGATAATTTTCAGCATCTATTTAGTGTGTTTTATTGAATGAAAATATGCATGTATGTTTTCAAAAAGATCTTATTTAAATTCCAAAGATCAGAAAATATCAGTCTGAACTGTATAAAATGAAGAAGTATTACTTTAGAGAGAGAGAGGCCATGAAGCTCTTCAGGAGGGCCAACTGTGAGGAGGAACAGGCCCAGCATTGCCAGCCAGGTAAGGCTGAGGACTGTCCCACTCTGCTCTGCACTGGGGCAGCCTCACCTCGAGTGCTGAACACAAAGTTTTCCAACATGCAGTTTTGGGTGCCACAATATCAAAATGACATGAAGCTCTTACAGAGCATTCAAAAGAGTGCAGTGAAGGTGCTGAGGGTCTGGAGGGGAAGCCCTATCTATGATAAGTGTCTGAGGTTGCTTGGCATGTTCAGCCTGGAGGAGGCTGAGGGGAGACCTCACTGCTGCCTGCAACTTCCTCATAAAGGGAAGAGGAGGGGCAGGCACTGATCTCTGTTGTGACCAGTGACAGGACTGAGGGCTGTGGCGGGGGAGGTTTAGGTTGGACACCAGGAAAAGGTTCTTCACCGAGGGTGGTTGGGCACCATAAGAGGCTGCCCAGGGAGGTGTTCACAGCACCAAGCCTGACAGAGTTCAAGAAGTGTTTGGACAATGACCTTGGGCACATGGTGTGATTCTTGGGGATGGTCCCCTGCAGGGTCAGGAGCTGGACTCAATGATCCTTATGGGTCCCTTCCAATTCAGCATATTCTGTGATTCTGTGATTTGTGTCTTGTATATTACTGAAACATTTCTGAGTCCCTTAGATTACTGAAATCTTTGTGGGAAAAATAAATGCACTGGGAAAAAACAGTGATTGACAGTGACCTGATACCAGTGAGAGACATAGTCTATCTGATCTTACCTAAAATGATGCTTCAGATTTCACAGCTTACATTGAGAGAGCTCTGTTACCAATCAGTGACCTCATTAGCAGTTGCAGTGGACAGGCTAATTAATGGTGCTGCTTTGCATAGATTTGGGGGATGAGTAGGAAATGGATATAATAAACTATTGTAAAGTCTCAGATTTGAACAGTTACTTCTAGTTGGTGGCTATGTCAGTTTAATCAAAACCAATAAATATGCATGGATTTACTTTGCATCAGTTAATTTTGGAGCACAATCCCTAATACAGCTCTGTTAAATGCTGCTTTTGGAAGTATGTGCTGAGGATTCAGAGGTGAGCAGCATTTGCCACAGACTTTGATTCCCTGGGCAGAATGGGAACTCTGTTACCTAGGAGGAGCTTCCCAGCCTGTATTTTGCTGCGTGCCATCACAGTGGCTGAAGCCCTGAGTGTCCATGGCAGTGTGAAATATGATACTGCAGGGACGACAGGACAGGGGACTGGGCACACATATTGCTGTTGTGAGGGGTATCAAAATAGCTCAGGATGTTGCTGCTTACAACTCATTTGTCAGCAGGTCAGTATTCTTACCTTAGTAGACACGTTGCTGCATTTAGCTGACTTGCTCTGACTGTTTTCAACTTTTAACCTGTTTTATGTTCGATGGCAGGGTTAAACTAATTATATTGAGTAGATTTAAAATTTCCTTGCATGTTTTAAAAACATACAGACTTTGTAGTTTGCACATTCGCTAAATGGAAAGTTATGTCAGTTTCTAGGAAAACTAAACACAGAATCACACAATATTCTGAGTTGGAAGGGATCCAGAAGATTCATTGAAGTCCATCTCCTGGCCCTTCACAGGACAGCCCCAATAATCACAACATGTGCCTGAGAGTGTTGTTCAAATGTGCATTTAAAGGACATTGTCTCCAAACATACATATTAAAAGAGCACATACCCAAGGTTCAGCAAGGAGTACAGCATGGAACACGTCAATATTCCTGTTCCAGATAACCAGCTTCAGGGGCTTCATTGTATTACATCTGAGTTTATCAGTATGCTGGTATTTTGCCAGATGGCACAGGGATAATTAAATGAGGTGGTTTTTTAGAGAGAAGAAAAAGGAAAAGTGAAAAATAAAACAATAAATAAATAAATAAAAATATTAAGCTCTTCAGCCAGTGAGGCACTGATAGCAGGCAAATAATCCTACCTGGCTCCTAAACTGGAGATGTTTAATCTCTGCAGTCCTAAGGCTAGGATCAAGGATTTTGAACAACTGACTTAGAGAACACCAGGGAAGTTGAACCAGTTTGCAATTGCTTGAGGGGGATCTCACACAGACAAGCTGCCAGCAAATGCTTCAAGAAGGCTTCTCTCTTTCCTCCTGAGTCCCTAGAATTAATGAAACTCATCAAAGCTTACAAAGGAGGATGCAAATTCAGGGAAAATATGATAAAATGGGCCTGTGGCTCCTGCATGAGCAAATAACATGCTGGAATCCAAACTGATGGAAAAGTCACAAATTGTCTTCACCAAACACAACAGAGATAGCAGTAAATGTCACTTCTGTTTGTTACCATAGTGCCTGCCTTTTTGATTAACCCAGTGTCTTTTGTTTTTTCACAGACACTTGATTGTTCTAGCTGCTTGGCAATCTAGTCCCTTCAAGTTTTTCCATTATGTTATCTCAACTATATTTTGTGCAGTAGAGCTCTTAGACAAAAACACTGACTTCAGAACAACTTATGGCAGAGGAAAATGATACACACAGCTGGAATGGACTTACAGAAATCTGCCATGTTTCATCACAAATCTGTGACATACTGAACTCAACGTTTTCCAACATATAGTCAAGCTTGGAAATGTTAGCTGTATTGGACAAAAGGATTATGATGCAACCCTAAAAAATGTCATGTGCGTCCAGTGTTTTATAATGACTCTTATCAAGTAATTTTGAATAGTAGGGAGCCCACCAGCAAAATAACCCTTTCAAGCTTAAAGGTGACTCCAGAGCTGCCAGTGGAATGTGCAAGGGAGCCAGATATTACTAGGAATATTTGTCATTAGCTGATGAGTCCTGTGGCTGCCACCAAACAAGAGAAGGAATGGGATAATGTATCATCTTATTTTTCTGAGGCTAGCAGTCTCTGCACCGATCTACTGCAATTGTTTTGCCATTTGAAGTAAATATTTTAATGTTTTTGCATTTTCTTCCAGGCTTAAACACATTTATATGTATCTTTATGAAGTTTCTATCATTTGAAAAATGAATTTGTTGTTTCTTATTGATCACTACTGCCATACAGTCTCAGCCTTTAGTGTCATAGTTTGAGAGCGGCAGAGTTCAAGGCAAGGTTGGAGCAATCTGGTCTAGTGAAAGGTGTCCCCACCCATGGCAAGGGGGCTGGAACTATATATTCTTTAAGGACCCCTCCAACCCTAACTACTTTGATTCTATGAAATAATACTCTGTTCTGAATATGTTCTGATCGTGTGGCTTAGTAACTCTTTGATTGTCTATGAGGATGAAATAAGTAGACCTTGGAGCCTTTATGGAATCAAGGCTCTACTACAACTTTCTGTCATTCAGAAACATCCAAAGTCACAATGCCAGTGTCCAAAGAAGGTCTGCTTTATTCATTGTCTGAGTCTTAGTCAGTCACAAGGCAAAACAAGTACATTCTGGAAAACACTGAATTTTTTTTGATCTGTGACACCCCATTCTGATACAGATTAATATTAATTCCATGGGCAGTTCTCTTTATTCCTATATTTTTAAGGGCTTCCCTTCATTCTAGCACTATAGATAAGTTTAACTCAAATTTCACTCCCCTGGAAAGCAGGCCAGTCCTACACACTAGTTCAGAGTAAAGCCTAGGCTGATATACTGACATACTGCATATTAGCTCTGGCTTATCTTTCAACCTTAGAAAGGTTTTGTGCTTCTGATGCACACATGGGTTAGATCCAGTGAACCAATCAAACAAACATTCCTACAGTGTCAGTTAAACTGAGGTCAGTAAACAGAGGTCTGAGCCCATCTGAATCCGGATATTTTTCTATCTCCCAACATGGTTTCCTTCAGAGATCTTTTTCAGGAATGGGCTGAGGGCTGCCACACTCTGTAAGGTGAGAATTTGGATGTGATGGGAGAGCTTCTGAGCAGAACTCAATTGCTTCCTAGGTGAAAAAATCATCGAGGACATAGTTATCCACTTTTGTCTCCATCTCTCTGACACACTGCTCTGTTGTTCTAAATGTAGTTTAACATTCTGTGACAAATGGCTTAAAAAGTGGGCACTCCAATTTCACTCTTCTTCCACTTAAAACATTATTAAAATGTGGTTTTCCTCCTCTGCCACACACAGGCTTGCCTAATCACAGTCCAGTGTTTACCATGCAAGATGAACTTTGGACTTCCTCAGCTATGGACCTAACTAAAGCAAAGAAAGAAACTGCAAATATTAAGTTAATCATATTTCCCTAAACTGCAAAAGCAACGTTTTTGATACTTTTGCTTTTATGCAGTAAGAAAGAAGAGGGTTTGGCCATTTTGTCTTGATTTTGTATCCACAGCACACACAAAAAAAGGGTAAGATTACACAGCAATTGGATCTAATAGGATATTTGTAAGCCTGAGTTTTTTATTTCTAATGTTTTGACAGATTCTGCCCATTTGAGTTGATTATCTTGTAACTCATCTTGTGGAAGACAGCCTGCTATTGGAACCAACCTCTGATACCAGATAAGCAGCCTCTGGTTTGTCAAGTCTTTATACTGAAAGAGAGATATAAATATTTCTAAAAGGCAACTGTTCTGTTAGATTGGGCCTTAGATTCCAAGGCCATGAAGAACAAGTAGATTAGGCCCAGGTCTTTGACTTTAAGTTGATTACAAAAAATGATCATACCCCTAGGATGCCACAGGAATTCTCTCTTTACATCCAGATAATTTTTTTCCCAGTATGGATCTGGGAATTTGTCTTCATTTTTCCTTTCAGAGATACGTACTTTCGATATTTTTGTCAAGAAGGAAAGGATGAAATGAACAACAAAGGTGTTGGCCAATGTTGTGAATGAACAAGGAAAATGACACAGCAATTGGCATTTCATATAGGACCAGAAGAGCTCTCATGTGATGTGAGAGCCCATCCAGCATCCCTGAGTACATAACTAGTAACCTGAACAATTGCTCTCCTCTGTCTTTCAGGCCTGAATGATGATTTTTTAAAAGCTGGTACATTGGTAACTTTTATTGTGAAAAAATTATAATTTGTCATGTGTGAAGGTAAGTTGCAGGAGAAAGAGACCCAGCATATCAGTCTATTTTCCTTCCCAAAAATTTCCTCAGAACTCCCTTTTTCACCCCCTGGGATGTCACCTGTCTTGATCATTGGTGGAGTCTGTGAAAATGCACTCCATTGTGTTCCTGAGGCTGTCTCATGTTTCTCTGCCTCTAATGCAAGCTATCAAACCTGTGGGGCTTTTTCCTCTAACAAAAATTCAAAGTGACTAAATTTGAAGCATCAGAACACTCAAAAGGTAGGAAAAGATATTGTAATGCCCATAGAGCTGGGGCTTTTGACCCGTACATCATCTGTTGCCTGCCTTGAAGGTTTTTAGTCCTGTGGTTATCAGGGACTGAGGCATAAGCATCTGTAGCTCCCTTCCTCCCTCTGTTAGCTCTCTGTTGAAGAAAACAAGGGGAGTTATTTATGCTGTCTTTAAAATATCCTTTCAAATTTAAAAGGAAAAATCCAAGACCTGTATGAGCTTTATCTGAGAGCTAACAGGGACAAGAATATGGCCTTAATATCTTTCTTTCAGTGTAAATACAGATATTTTTAAATAAAGGAAAAAAGCCAGTAATTCTGACTCATCTTTTTTTCTTAAATTGATGTAATTTCAGCTGGCCTTCTGTGAAGAGAAAATAAGTGGGATAAACATAAGATGCAGCAACAGAAATCCATAAATTCATTTACCATATAGGTATTCTCCATTAAGTTTTTGCTGTTCTTTTTTTTCAGGTTTATATTGCCATATTTCATATTTCAGTGATTTTGGAGTCTTTTATTTTTTTTTACTAAGAGATGCTATGACTTTTCTGCATAAATTAAACATAAGTTGTTTAAAACTCACTAGAACATATTTTTGACCAGTTAAGCATTACTCAAATCCTTTTATCATAAAAGTCTATTCTCAAAAGATCACCTTATTCTAAGGTTACTAAAATGAAAGTAAAAGCCCTTGCACATTAAGAGTCCTTTTTTCTGAAAGATTTCCATTTTCTTCTCCAGACCTGCCACTTTACTTGCCAGTTGTATCATGAAAAGCTGTGCTTATAGCAGACCTATTGTAGAGTGAAAAGAGAAAATGCTTTGCTACAAGGCAGTAGCTAATTCACTATTCTTCAGGGACTGATATTCATCTATCCTTCAATAAAAGCTAATGGTTAAATAGACCCAATGCACTCAGCTAATCTAGGAAGAAGCTGATGGCTGGGGGTTGGGATTCAAAGTTCATGCTGAAGTGCTGTTCCTGAAGACAAAGATATTCTTACATTTGCCTTAGAAACAAATGACAATGCTAAAAATATCACATGGCTTTAATTCTCAAACACATAGTTTTATGAAACAGAACCTATGGCATGTGAAAAAGTTTAATTTTATTAATTTTTAACCATGCACTGCTTTTATGAATTTTTCTTTTTAAGGGATGTGAATATTTAAACAAAGGGATTACATTTTAAATAACCTTCTGTCTAGTCTTTTACTACTTGAATTCCAACACCCTTAAGAAGATTCAATGATTTTTTTTTCATGAAAAGCAATTTTTGCAAAGCCCTCCCAGAAGAAATGGAGATGACAACACCATGTTTCTCTCTCTTTAACTACCATCCCAGTTAAAAATACTGCTGTGCTGTGCATATCAAACAGTCCACTGCAAGAAGGAAAGCTCACTTGAGAAATCAACAACGAAAACAAAAGCCCACAACCAACACAACAGACTACACAAGGGCAGAGGAAATTTTTATAAGCAAGGTTGCAACTTAAAATACAGTGTATATATCATGAGTACAGATATGTCATTGCTTTTAATAGATAACCCAAAAGTATTTTCTCTGTGCTGCAGGACTTTTAAATTAGCCATACTGTAAATAATCCTGAAAACAAAATCACCTGAATATATAGAAGTATTGTTTAACTTCAGGACTGTAGTCACAAAAGGCTTTATCCTGGCATCCCTGAAAACAGTGACAATGCTCTCCCTGATTTCACCAGAAACAGGACAGAATAGTAATTAGGAGCACAGGAGAAACTGAAATCCTTATTTCAGGACCTTCTCATAGTGCAGATGATGAAACGTCATGCACTGCAGCAAAATGTCACACCTTGTACATTAGTGGATTGCTGGCAGAACATCTGTGTTTTGCAGAAACACAGAGCCATGATTGGACACGTGCCTGGTGAGAGGGTTTCAAGATTTGTCTTCCCACAAACTCAATATTTTTGCCAGTATTTTTTCTCTTTTTGCATCTTTCTCCTCATTTACCAGTCTAAAAAATATCAACATGTATGCATATCTTTCATGTCATAGGGGTTTGGGTACTTTCTCAGTGCTGGTATTTTAATCCCTCTTTTAAAAGATATTTGTTGGTATGGCATCATCTGAGGACAGACTGTATCCCTCTAGGTGCAAAGGGAGCTACTGCTAGGACAACAGCTCTTCTTTCCCTTTAGCATGCATCAGTGAAGAAGTCTGGGGAGAGATACAGTCTTGCAATAAGCTGAAAACCACTCATTTGCCTCGCAAAGCTGAGGAAGGGGAACCTCTGTGATCTGCATATTGGCACCAAGTGGATTGAGCTACACAAGGGTTTAGGGGCGGAATAAAGACGCTCACATAGCAGATCTCATGTTATTTTTGTGCAGGTCTCTCAGTCCTTGTTACTGTAGAATTGGCATTATAGTAGTTCAGAAGTGCAAAGCAATATGGAATCCAAGTAGTCAGAGCTGGAGACATATCTGAGATAATGAATCAAATAGATGGAGGCCATAGAGCTGGTTAAAGGACAGAAATTTTAATGAGCTGTTCAAAAACTCTCTGGTTATTAAGTAAACTCAAGATAGTATCAACATATATGAAAGGTGTGATTTGGTATCAGATAAATTTGCTATATATTACTGCCTTCATCTGAAAGCTATTGCAAAATCTACTACAAAGGTCAAGATCTGTTAAGACAGATCTTGATAAGACAATCTGAGAGATATTTATTTTTAGATTTTCATATATTGCAATTAAATAGGAAAGACACATATCTGACATTCATAAATAAGTCAAACACAATTTTAGACATTATAAAATTGACCCAGAAATAAAATTTTTCAGTCAATTTTTGTAATATGGTAGGTTACTTTTTGTTTGTAGCTACTGAATTGTGATAAAAGTAGATTTGGTTGAGCAGCTCACAGGTACCCTCAGCAGTAAGAGCTGCTGTGACAGGTACTCACTAGGCAGTGTAGCCCAGGTATGCCACCACTAAGGGTATGGGTGGGACCTGGCTGTTCCTACTGCCAGCTCTGGAAAAATAAGCCAGAAGAGGTACAGCACCTGGATCCTGTCAATGCAGGATGAGAGGGTGTCTTACTGTGTGACTGCATTTACATTCTTAATGCTCTTGGCTCTGGCAGGATGATAAACCAGGAAATGAGGATTGTGAATTCATTACAGCCCCGTCTCTCGTTCTGTCATTGCAACACACTGACGCATGTTTCTAACCCTGTCATTGAGAAGTTTGGTCACTAGATCTTTTCTCATTGCACATTACTTTTCAATCAGCTATTTATTCCATGACAATCTTCCATTCTGTTACAGCTTGCTTCTTGAGTGTTGTTCTGACAAAGACTGTAGTAGGAGGAGGTACTGTCACATCCAGCATGGGCAATCGGGAGAACCAGCTTTCTGCTTCAGCCTGCTGAAAAACACTTGCCAACAAGAAAGTTTTCAAACTTGTCAGAAGCAAAAGATCTTCCCCTTCAGTCTGTTAACATTCAGCAAGTCAATTCCTTTGAATATGCTTGTAAGACAGACTTGTATAAAGAGTAATCACTGAGGGCTGTGACTGATCTGTATCTCACAGTTAGCAATTTACGAGTACATGCCATTTCATTTTCTCAGGGTGTCATTTTTTTGCTAAATTTAAGCGACACTGGAAAATTAAAATATTTGGAGGGTTCTCTGACTCTGTCTTTTCAATCAATTATACTGAGTGATTACAAGTGGAAAGGCCTGGGTCATTCAAATGTACTGTTTTCCACTGAAGAAACACTGCAAAATGCAGATGAGGCATTTGATATAAGACAAAGGGATCATAGCCATCATGAAAAACAGAACTAGGAGTACAAAACAGTCAATATATGAGGAGAACACATGGTAAAAAAAATATTTCTCAACATAAATACGTATTACATTTCTTTTAGCCTCTTCTGCTTTTCTAGAAACAACCTCCTCTGCTTTTTAAATGTCATCCATATTTATCAGACCGCATGGTTCTTGACATTTAGGATTTTTTTTCATCAAACTGTAACTGAAGCTTTGACAAAGGGTACTAATTATCAAGGGACTAGAATCTTTCCTTTTTTCCCCCTTTTTGAAGGAGCAGCAGGCTGTAGAGAAAATGTGAATTATCAGCTACTTTTAACACTCCTATAGCTGTCTCTCTGTCCTTAATGTGAAACATAACTAGAAATAAGAATTTAAGTGATTGCTGAAGCATGTAGAAAATGAAGTTGGAATTGAGTAACTTGATTTTAAATGGCAGAGGTAATTTGATTATTTATTCAGTAAAAAGTTTTCACCTGTTAGAACTACATATAATCCCTACTGAAGGAAATTTTACTAATATTTTAAAATTTAGTTCTTGATTATTCACTGATGGTGATTTAATTGACTATGGGATGCATAGCTTATATGTCATGATATGGTGACTAAAAAATTGAAGCATAAAAATTTGAGAAAATGTTCAGTTACTAAACAGAAGACTGCATTAAAAAAAAAGTACACTGTGCCGTTTATCAACAAAAGTTGTTCCTGTTACAAATAATCTATTTTTTTGTCCTTATTGGCAGTAAAGACATATTGGACCCAGATCAGAAAAATGATAGTTTTTCACAAATCCCTTTCATGAATCTGCAAATGAAGCCTAATGTAAGTGTATAGATATACATCTGAAATCTATTATTCATCCATTTTCAGTTGCCTAGCAATGGCACAACTGCAAAGGAAAGAACAGTATGTGGTGAGTACTACATGGGTTTTTTATTGTTACCGATAACTTTGTGTCCATATATATCTTCATTATGATCTTGCCTGCCATCACATACAAATTATTTGATTTCCTTGACTTGTCAAACACAAGCCACTTAGTTTGAAGTGAGATTTTTAAGTAAGAAAAAATACCAGATATTCTCATTACAAAATCAGTTTTATTTTAGTTACAATATCAAAGCCTGCTTTGAATACATGCTCCATGAATTCAGCTGTGTTCACAGCAACGCTTAGGTCAGAATATCTGAGCAAGTTTTATAAAAATTAAAGGCTAAACACAACTTTCATGTCTGGCTCAGCCTTGTTTTAATGTCATTAATTGCAAATTTACACACTGTCTTTGCCTACCGTTCATCTAACCATAAGAAAAGAATAAGGCCAGTCCTAGCAAATCCTCAGCTATGACCACTGCCAAGGTTGTTACCTATAACATCAGAAAAGAAATATAGAACTTGGTATTCTTAAAACTCAGCACTTCCTATACAGTCAACTTTACTTCTTGCCACTCTTTTTTATCCTGCACATAATCCCTATCGGTGTTTTCATGTTAAGTATTTTAAATAATCAGACATTTTGGAAACAGAAAGGAAAAAAATAATTATAATTTGACCCCTGAAAAAAATGCACGACAGACCATCTCTTCATCATTTACAACTTACAATTTTCTCCCTGAGCCACGATGCATCATACTGACCTAAAGCAAACAAACAAAAAACCAGAAAAAACTCTCTCTGACTTTGCGTTTTTCATTTGTTAATGAAAACTAAGGCATTCTTGGCAATACTGTGCCTCTTATTGATTAGTGTCTCCAAAAGCATAGAATATTGATTGACACTGATTTATGTCTTACAGCTCCTCATCAATTTGGTATTACTTTTCTCTTTTTGGTTTATCCACCTCAGCATCAACTCATAGAAACTCTGGACTTCAGTGGATCAAGATAAACCAGAAAGATTTAAGGATGCAAGGAGATGCAGTACTATGAAGGACATGCTTCTGTTGGACTTGGCTCTTTCCAGGTTATGGGTTTCAAGCATTGCAGAATGTATGACAAAAAAAGACTGTTGTTCTGTACAGAATGCAGGGTGGTGAAAAGGATGATCCTTCTGATCCTTCTTCCCTCATGGAAAATGTCACCTCCCTCTTGAGGTTTCCTAATAACTAGAAAACCAAGAAATTGCCTTGCCTACTCTCAGCAATTGTAGTATTCCAATGTATAGCTGTTAAGAGATATTTTCATGTCAGTCATTTGATTTAAGGAACCACTGAAGTTTTGCACTGTTGTATCAAGTTCTGAAGTCACTTTTGTATCTAGTGCTGAAGGCATGCAAATTTCAACAGGATTTCACTCACTTGTGTTCTACATGTGTAGGTAGATAATTCAGTAGTAGACCAAAATGAAACCAGGGCTGCAGAAGTTACAGACATGAATGGGTGTACCTTTCCTGCACAGGGGAGAGTCCTTGAGGGCTTCAAGAGGAAAGCCCTCAATGTAGCACATTCTGCAGGCTCTCCCCATCTGTGTTTGGCTCTCCAGTCTCTTTCATTGCTGGACATAGAGGTTTTTTTCCTCCATGATTTAACTGGTTGTTATAAATTCACTACTTCACTGTTTCACTCCAAGTAGTTGTAAAACATTACCTATGATCTGAGAAATAGTCAACTATTTCTCCTGATCATGAAAAATCTCTATTGTACTTACTCTGTGGGAGGACTTTCACATATGGGCAATTTACCCAACTTCATATAAATGCTGTAGGCTGGTGTGCCAGCTAAGACAGGAATCCCTTGGTTTCTGCAATCACCTACTTTTGATTATTTTTGCTGGCAGATAGAGTGCAGAAATTTCATGGTGGAGTGTAAACAGCCTTAAGGAAATAGAACATTAGAAGGATGGTGTACATAGAAGAAAAGAGAGAAGTAAGTAGAATTAAAATGTAGCAGACCCCCTGAGAGAAATTATTGCCTGGCAATTTAGAGTAATTTCCATTTTTAAGTAGTCCTCGTGAGGAAGAGCAAGAGTCATTTTCAGTCTAGCATTTGAATATTGAACTAATGGAGAAATGGCAGCTCTGCGGTGGCTTCGGCAGAGATCCAAGTGTTTTTTCCAGAGAGACCTTTTTCTGCTCCGTATTTAAACTACATTTGTCTTAGAACTGCTGGAGTCTATTTTAAGGTAAACTAAGATCTCATTTAGCCTTGTGATATTTTCAAGCTTCACCAAGAAGCAATGACAGTATGAAGGGATCAAAACTACTACACTCAACAGTGAGTGTGAGTAGTGAATAGTGAACAATAGCTTCGGGGAAAAGGACTTGGATAAAGAGATGCAGGACATTAAAGCCAGGAACGCATACACCACCATGGCCTGCATGTCATTTTAAACTATTACTATATCTCCTCCATGAAGCACCCAAGTATGCCCAAGAAGGCTATGGGGGTGCTGAGAGAATCATCTGCTGTAATCTGGCTGGCTGGCAGAAGTGAGGAGTGACCTGAGTCCCTGTGCCTCTGAGTCACCTCCCACACCCAGACCTCTTCTGGCACTCTGCGTGCAAGCCCAAGGCACACGTCTGTGGCTACACACGCATCCATGCCTTTGCTCTGAAGAGGCCCACAGAGCAGCGTGTTTACAGACTGACAGCAGGAGCATATGTTGGATGCTCTGAGGCCTGCCAGGAGGTCAAGGGAAGACAATACACTCGGCAGGGCAAGGTTTGCAAATCTATAGAGAGAGAACATGCCACAAGCTATCAGAGCTTGTGTCACACTCAGGCTCTGTGTCTCAGATTCACTCTAAAAACACCCCCAGAGGCCACAGGACCCCTTCTTCAGCCATCAGGACCCAGCAACAAACCAGGGAACTGGGTTATGGGACAGCACAAATATAAAATAGGTCACATATCTTACCGGCTGCAGGGACCCTAATATTCTGTTTGAACAGAAGGATGTTTGCATCACTCAGATGCCTGCATTTTTTTACCTGTGAGGTTGAGTGACACGAAGCTACCCTGGGTTGGCCATGCTTTGGGCTGATGCACACAGTAATATGCCTATGTTACACGTACAGATTTGAAACCCAGGGAAAATAAGGATAACACTAAAAAAATTGATTTAAGGTCTTTATTCCAATGGAATTTTGCTAGAAAAATGTGAGACTTGAGTACCATGCTAGTATTCACACAGCATTTGGTGGCAGAAGACAGAAGGAATTTGTGACTTTTGAATGCCAAGATAATATCCCTGCCACCTGTAAAATACATTTAATATCCCTACCAGCTGTAAAAGGTGTGTACCAGAATGAGTCCACTTACCTATTGCTCCAGGATGGACTTGCAGCACCTATTTAGTCAAACAAGTTAATAATCAGCTAATTTCTTTCCTTTGTCTGAAATATTTAATTATTTTGTTTAATAAAGTTGCTCAGTATCTTCCTGCTTTTAAGACACAGGAATTCCTTATGTTTTTAGAAGCATCATTTTTTAAAGAACACTGAAAAATTGAAAAGACTTTGTTACTTCTATAAATGAAAAACAGCTGGAGAATTTGGATTTTGTTTGGAGGGTATATTTTCAAACTAGATTTAATCCAGGCAATCACAAAGCAAATCTGCTTTGTATAGTCAGTGCATAGCCAAACAGTAATTTTGTGAGGTTTGGCACAAAATGCGGTAAAAAGAAGCTTTTCTGGAGATTGCCAGCATCTCCAAATCCCTTCTAAAAGCATAATGAAATAGCTTCCTTTTCTGTTCCTATTTTTTCAATTAAAAGGAATAAAAGAAAATGTTTCCACATGCTATGTGAGCTACTGTTCCTATTTTAATCATGGGGATGGGAATGTAGGGCAGTCTTACTGTTGCAGTCAGTGCATATAAAATCACACTTCTGTGGCAGGACTACACCAGACATTAAAACAGGCCAGGGATGGAGGATCCTGTTTTAATGCAAGGCTGAGCTGAGCTGTTTAGCCTGGCAATGCATGTTTATTGAGCTGGTAAGAAGCTATGGATCTAGAGAAGGGCAACTGAAATGATTAAAGAGAAGTTGCCTACATAAAGAGACAACTACAGCTTCTCAGTTTGGAGAAGGAAAAACTGGAGGGGGTGCTGTGGTTTAAGGCCAGCTGGAAATTAAGCACCGTGCAGCCATTTGCCCAACCCCTTCTTCCCCATAATGTGGTGGAATGGGGAGGAGAATCAAAGTGAAACTGGTAGGTTAGAGAGATGAGTTTAATAGGGAAAGCAAAAGGTGCACACACAAGCAAAGAAAAACAACAACAAAATTTACCACTTTCCATAGGCAAGCAGGTGTTCAGCCATCTCCAAGACAGCAGGGCCCCATCATATGTGACAGTGACCTGATAAGAGAAACCCCATCACTCCAAATGTCCCTCCCTTCGTCTGTCTTTCCCCAGCTTTGTATACTGAGCCTGATGTCATATGGTCTGGAGTATCCCTTTGGTCACTTGGGGCCTCATGTCCAGGGTGTGTCCCTTCAATCTCCCAGGCACCCCCATTCTCCTTGCCAGTGCAGCAACACAAAAAGCAGAAGTGGCCTTGGCTCTGTGGGAAGCCCTCCTCAGTAATAACAAAAACATCTCTATATTATAAACTCTGTATTCAGCACAAATGCAAAGCATGGCCCCAATACCAGCCACTGTGAAGACAACTAATTCTGCTCCAGCCAATGCAACCACAGGGGGCTATGATGAAAACATGAAGGTGCTGGTGAGTGAAATGAATACAGTCTATATTTCAACAAGTTCTGTGGGACAAGAACTGGATACCAGCCAATGAAACATAGAAAATCAGTAGGAGAACATCGGTATCAAGATGTTCATCAAGGGATTAGACAAATTCATGGTGAAAAAATCCATAAATAGAGGGAGATGGTCATGGATGTATCCTCTAGCAACATGCATCCAGGGATTGTGGATGCTGGGAGACAACGAAGAGAAATGGCCAGGGTTGCTGTTCCCAGTGCCAGACAAAAGAGAGGGCTAGAAACACAACTGCTCTGATGCACAGGGTGTTTCTTATGCTCACACTGATGGACACAAATGCTCTGGTGTAACTGAAGTGTACCTACACAATGTTCTGTTGTGGTACAGATATGTGGGATTTTCTAGAAACAGAAAATACAACTATGAACTAGATCTAAAATATAGTATGCAAGGGAGTTCTGTGTACCAGTTACTGAGCAGAATTAAAGTACTGCCATTTTTCAGGGTACAAGACAAAACATGAATTGACCTGGCTTCAAAGAGGCTGACCACACATAATATACCATGGTGTTTTTGATTTACATTTTGATTTTTGCCCTATATAAACTAAACCCGCACTACAATTTGATTTTGTCTTTTTTATGCAGATGATGCATTACCAGTTTCACTGGTTGCTACCAGTTGAATCTATGCCCTGTGTTAACCCTGAGGTAAGAGTTCAAATAGAGCTTTCCAGTGCCATTCCTGCTGCCTAGGTGTGGCTGTGAGAAAGACAGTTAATTTTTGAGAGTGCATGTTCAGGAGTTCTGGATCTGGCTACATTAGTACTTAATCTTTTCTGCAAATTTACTGGGAATTTTGGCTACTCTGTAATACCATAAATTAAGCAAGATTTTTTAACCTAAGTGGCACTGCTGAGAATTTCAACTATAACTTTATTCATTCCTTATTTTCTCCAGTCTGTAAAATGGAGACTCCATAGGTTGCAGAAATTTTGCTGTTATTAATGTTTATACAGTGCTCAGAAAAAACCCCACCATACAAAGCCAAGATATTATTGCTTTTATAGAAGTTTGGGGCCTTGTCTTTTTTTTCTTTATTCCCATTTGACCTTTCAAAGGGGTGAAAGCTGAACTTTCTGCTGGTCCTAAATATCATTTCAGGTCTTGTGATTTAAAACCTTTAGCATCTTTGCTTTAGCATTAGTCATCATTAATGGCTAAAGCACATACATCCCATATGATATTTTGAAATTGAGGACTAGACCTTTTTAAAACAGTGATGTCTAGGAAAAAGGCATACTTTAGCCACACTTCATTGGACCACAGAACTTATAGTAACTAAAATAGTTACTATAGTAACTATTAGTTTAAAATAGTAATTTCAGTAGTATATAGTAACTAATAGTTTAAAATAGTAATTTCAGTAACCTCCTGTGGTGTGTAGTAATTCAAGAGCAATACTTTCATACCTTATCATTTCTTGTGCTCATCCTCTCTTTTCTAAAGGATCCAGCTGACTCACACTACAAAAGCCATGTAGTTAGATAGAAAGCCCTGGATATGGCTGTGGGTGCATGCAGTACCTGCACACTCTTGTACCTCAACAATGACACTGCAGTTCCCTCCCCTAAAAAAGCACCTTTCCAGAAGACACCGTCTTCTAAGAAAATACAGTATTTTTTTAGGCTACAGTTTCAGCAGATGCAATTAGGAATATCTGCAACCTGTTAAATTTTTTGAATACTATGTTGCTTGAAGATAAGTGGTTATCTGGCAGTGCAGAAGTTCAGTTGTCAATCATGAGTTAGATAAGCAGAATTTAAGCCTATCACACCTCTTTTTAAAAGTAATTATATGATGACAGTAAAGAAACTAGCACAAAGAGTTCTGACATCATAAGACAACTACAATAAAGTCAGATACATCAGCGTGACCATTTTTAACAGACTCCTTAACATGACAGGTTTTTTAATAAGTAAAATGTGGATTTCAGGAATGCATTTCTGGCTGTGCATATTTTTAATGATCTGTAAAATCACATTCAGCCACATAAGTTATTTATATATTTATATACAAAGAACCAAATTTGGAAAATGTCTTTGAAATATGTTTAAAGAACCACTTTGTTTATAGCAAAATATGGGTATTATTTTTAAAAGAATGAATGGTCTGATTTTATTGCCCATTGTAAGAAAAACGCAAGGTGACATTGTCTTCTGAAAGAAATTTTAACATAAAGGTTATTATTCAAACTTGTAGTCAATATATAGGAGAAGTTGCTTCTCCAGGAGACTTAATCTGCATAAAAGCCATTCTATCTTGCCATTAGAACTCATTGACAAATGTATTTAATTTATGTTCAGTGTAATGGAACAACTTTGTCATTTCTTCCTGTTTGGACAGTTATTGCCACTTAGGAGTTTTAAGTCACATTCAACCTTGGACAATACTGATTTTTCTTTTTGATGGTCTCTGGACCAAGAAATTATAGCCTGGTTGCACTCAGCAGTTTTGTCTTTACTGCCCATCTTCTTCTTGGTTCATTTATGTATTTCCCAAAGTATATTTTCTCAATATAAGCTACTTTAATAAAGGAAATAGACAATTTCCATGCTCTTAGTTATTTGTTGCCTTAATGTTTTAAATATCTTTAAATTCATCTGTAATTTTTCCATGCTGTCATGTTTGTCAGGGCTAACATGGCCATATAGTCTCATATTTGGCCCCTAACCTTTAATATCCATCAAGAATATAAAGGCATCATAAAGATTCTATATGTTACAGCATATCACCCCTTTTATTTGTAAGCTGTTGGGCTTTTCCAGTTGTTGGCATCTGAGGGTGTTCAGTTTTCCTACAGACTGGTAACACCTTTTTGAGGGGGATAAATGTGTATAAAAGGAATTCAGTCCTGAAAGGACAGCCTCAGGCATCACCCTAATAAGGCTCAGAGAGTAACGAGCAAGGCTGAGCATTCAGCAGGTTTTAAAAGTAGTGTGCTAAAAATAATAATAATCCAGACTGGACCAGACTGGAAGGGAGGAAACTTCAGTGGTTTCAGACAGATATGTGTACCTGCAGATATTCAGAATATTATGAACTCTTCCAGTAAGACCTATTGAAATTTTGAGAATTCTCTGTAATACAGATATAATAGTTATATCTGGAAGCAATCTTGACATATGTTTTGCAGTTTAGAAGAAGAAACAAAGAAATCAGTTAACCATGGATGAAGTACTTTTTATGAAAGTGAAGTTATTTCCCCATTTACACGCTCCAGTTCCATACTAGAGAAACTATAGAATGTTTCTGAACTTTTGCTGCTGCTTCTGTTTCTTAAAAAAAAATCAGTTAAGAGATATTTTAATAAAAAGACTGACTAAAACCAAGAATTTTTTACTAATAGTTTTTTTTAATATTCAGCTAGCAGAAAATGAGGAAAAAAAAATTAAAAAAACAACAAAAAGACAGAGAAAGAAAAGAGAAAAATAAGAAAAAAGGAAAAGGAAAGTATACCATATACAGAAGAAGATCTTGTAATAAAAATAAAATTGGTAGCTATTGTTTCGGAAACACGTCCTGGAGAAGATGACTACTCAACAGCATTGTAATGCTGCTGTTTAGTCATATGTCCAAGACTGCTCATTAGCATTCCCAAGCATGCATCAATTTGAAAGTGTCTTTCTTTCAACTTGTCAATATGGAAGCCCCAAAGTGCACTTTATTTGTGTAATAGGTTATTTCAAGATGTTTAAAATCAGTTTTGGCTCTTCTGGTTATATTCAAGTGACATCCACTCAGAGGGTGAAAAAAAGTTTCTTCTTGCTAAATAATAAAAGCCTAGAGTCCAAAGAAATAATGTGTTCTGGACAGATTGCTTTAAGCAGCAACAAGAAATACATTGCATTCTCAGACACTGAATCTGATTCCCAGGTTCAGCAGATATCCCCAAAAGAACACCTGTATATAACATTATTTCACTTGCCAGGAATATATTTTTACATGACTAGTATATTTATCAGCTAAACATGCAATAAAGCTAGAGACTGATGAGTCCAGTTTCATTCAAAGTACATGAAATACTTTTTAAAATTTTCTGCTCTAACAGGAGCTGTACAAGCCTTCTTCCTTTCCCCACTCACCTAGTAAATATTAGTTGTGTAAAGGAATTGGGCTCTGAGAGGACAAAATTCAGTGTATGTTTTGATAACCTATGTTTGTACCTCACTTCTTCTGTTGTGCTGTGTTCAGATGCTTGTGTTGTCATTCTCTTACATCATATGTTTCTTAGGAGCTGGGAGAGAGTGGATACCTATTCACAAGCCAGATGGAGTCTCTCTTATAAGAAGATACATCATAGAATCATAGAGTTACCCGGGCTGGAAAGGACCGGGTTAAAGACTATCTAGTTCCAACCCTCCTACCACACAGGCAGGGACACCTTCCTCTAGACCAGGTTGCTCAAAGACCCATCAAACTCAGACTACAACTCTTGAACACAGATCTCCTCCCCTTGGTATGAGTAACCCAACTGTTAGCAGCTCTCCAGCATATATCTCATCATGTGTTCCAAGAAAAAGCAATTTATGGATGTGAAATTTCATAAAATCATGAAGCACTGAAGGAACAGTAAATATAAGGGTTCTGTAGCATGTAAACAACAACTGTAACCAGCAGGGGCATTAAATTGTACTTTATAAGGCACATTCACAGCTATTACTGCCGAATTTGCCTTCTCTCAATTGGTTAAAGGCATTTTTAAAACACAGCAGAATTTGTTCCTTTCCATTCCAGACTGCTGCAAAACTGAGCAGCAATACTTACATACCTTCCAGGGCTGTGACAAGGGTTCACTAATAAGATATAGATTGGTTTTCAAACAGGATGACTCAGCCACTTCTCAATCTCCACACCTGCCCTGCAGCACCTTCTTCCCTGATTCTCTCTTCAGGGCTTTGGTGGAACAGTGAAGCAGGGCTTTCAGAGATCTTGCTTTGCTTTACACTGCAGACTGTTTCACATCAATCACTTAGCACTGGTATAACAATAAGCAGGGAACATGCTTAGAGTTGGCATAAACAACATATTTTGCACGAGGCCAAAGATCTGAAAAAGCCTACAGATAATAGGAGCCTCCCGGTAGCTTCTCATTTTCTTCTTGGAGAGTTTGGGATGGGCTTTTCATCCAACCCTGTTTTCCCATGCTGTCCTCCAGCCTCTTGGAACATTCTCTTACTTCTGATTCATATTGCAACAGCCTTTCAAGAGGAATGTGAAGTTACATGCAAGACCTCCTACTCCTCTAGAGTGTAAGAAGAATTAAAAAAAAAAAGTCCTGTGAAACCTCCATTGCTTGGAAGAGAGAAAATGAAATCTCAGTGAGGAGACCCTTTGTAGGCAAGTTTAAAATGCACGGTTTGATCTGCTTCCAGCAGATTGATTCTTATGTATCTCAGTTATTCATCGCAAAGTAAGTTTAATTGGACATAGGGTAATACTTTCCTGTCTTAGAGAGGGGAAAAACCTAGTTATTTCCACACTTATGCCATATGCAAAGGTGTTTTTTCTCAAAGGGTGATACAAGAGGAAATAATTCCTACAGTTACAGAGTTGCGCCATTTGTGCAGTTGTGAATCATTCCTGCCTTTAACACTTGACAGCATGTAAAGTGGATGGACTGGTTTTTTGCTCATATTCACTACATATCTGCTTCCCCCTGACAATACAATTTTGGCTTCATAATAAATCCCTGCTGCAAATCATCTTAAGAATTCTTGTCCCATAATTCACCCAATGCTTTTTGACCTTGTTAACTACAGATTTTAGAGTAGGAGACTGAAATAAATGTCAGTCTCACTGATGTGGCCTTATTGTTTTTTCCCAAGACAGCTTAATATGCTTAGACCACTGGAAGTGTAAATGCCTCATGAATTTCAAGAACCATAATTAATTTATTTTAGTAATGAAAAGCAAAACAGAGTGTGACAATAACTTTTTTCCTGTATGCTAATGAAGCGCTAAGATCTGTAATGAAACACTGTTAAATATGAAAGCAGGAAGCAGAAGAAATGCATGTTACTCTAATTTGGTGTCCATTAGATTGTCATTGCTGAGCTTGATCTTAAAAAAACCTCAGTGTGCTGACCTGGCAGTGATGAAGGGCAGTATGCTTTTTACTTGATTGCTGCCAAACTTTAAAAAATGCATTTTGTACCTAGATAAATAACTTCACCAAAGTCCTGTTTTTTCCTGCTGAAGTCAACACACAAATTGCTATTATCAGAAAGAGCCAGAAGGTGCTGTAGTAAAAGCTTTTTAGCAATTGGCTTTGAATGGCAATAGGTAAGGAGCCAAATAGAAACTCAGACCTTTCGATTCTTTTCTGTATGCGTGAACAGAAGAAAATACTACAGAGGAAAATATTTTTCTTTTTTATATTCTTTTCTCTTAATGGAAATAGAGGATATGAGGAGAAAAGCTGAGATCAGGAAGGCCTGTAGGTACCTGGTGCCTTCAGTACTGAAATATCCTACGAGAATCACCAGCTACACTGGAGACCACACCTGAAAAACAGTCATAACCATAAAAGAATGCTGCACAAGATTTTGCTTATGAGAAATGGGATAAGGTTGAAAATACTTGGGACACGTAAAAAAAGAAATTGAAAATCCAACTATGTAATCACAGTACAAGCCTGCTGATGCTGATGTTGACTGCATCAGAAACCTCTACGAAAAACCCTAAGACTGTCACTGAATTTTATGGAGTGTAAGATTACGGATAAACATTCCTGTTTGTAGGAGTTTGTAGGTGGTTTTGATACACAGTGAATGCTGGAGACAGAACACTTGAAGCAAAGAAAGGAAGAAGTCCTCCCCTTTGTGCTGTCTGAGATCAAAGCTACCAAAGACCCTCTTTGGTCTTCTCACATTCATACCAATTTCTGGACATGATGCTCAGCTGAGCATCTGCAATTTCAGTGGTTCTTCAGAAGGATTTAAGAGATTCTAAGTTAATACCTGCCAAGGTATCTTACTCCTTTTTGGAAGCAATTTAATGTGATTCTAAGCTGTCATTTCTTAAGTGAAAGTGATTCATGATGCATTGAAATGGAATTTTTAAATCATTTTTTTCTGAATTTAATATTCATGAGAGCAAATGACGTAAGTGAGGCATGATGCAAACAGAAGTAAAACAGAGCAAACTGTCCCAGTGAGTTCTGGTTATCCTCCTTGTCCTGAAAAACAAAATTCTGTACCTCCAGCCTTAAGCTTCTCATGAATAAATCCACACTATCTGCATTTGCTCAGGCTACAGGAAAAAAGGCGTTGTATTCACTCTTCATGTTCAGTCTCTTTAATCAGCTTAAACCTGTTTTTTCCTGTTCAATTTGCGTCAGTGAATTCAGAGGCAGAGTTAACAGAATTGATTTTAAAATAGATTTTAATTAAACCATGTAATTCATGACTTTAGAAAAGGCATACTTGGCTCAACATGTAAAGGCAGACATGGTAAGTGTATTGACACACAGCTTTTCTCAAGACATAAGATGGGCAGGTTAAACATCTAACCTTAAGGTGCAAACATTCCCTCTACTTTTCTGGCAGTAACTTTCCAGACACAGAGCTGCAGTAGCACTATTTGATCCTGTGTAATTCTAGAAGTTCATTTTACACTCTCTAGTGTTTTTGGGTAGGCCTGTGATGCTTAAACAGACTCTTCTCTCATGCCATAGAGAATTATTATTCTGTATTCTAGGTATAAGAGCAGGCATGTTCTGTGTCTGATTTAGGCAGTATTGCTTCAGTAGTCACAAGGAAATGAAGGATCATGATGGTGGTTCATAATTTTGAATTTTTATCTTGAGGCTTAGAATGCAGCTTTATTTGGAATTATACAGAGTTTATATGAGGCTCTTTGAATTTGCAGCTACACTTAGTGTGGAAAACACAACTTTTCTCCCATGTGACAACATATAATTTTCTTCTTTGCAGTTCTCACTATAATTTTCTTCCTTTCAAGCAATAGTTATTCTGGTAAAACCTTTCCATTAGTCTTGTCACTGTCTTACTACTTGCATGTAACTGTTGTATGGCAAAACACCCTAATTGTTTGGAAAGGTACAGTTCACAAGTTGTTTTTTACGTGAAATAAATATTTCCGAAGAAACATTATGGGGATAATTCACTGAAGCATTCAGTTTCAGTAATCAAAAAGAGTATTTCTGCTGAAAATGTATTAAATGTTAATTCAAACATTACTACACACACTCCTTTTGGAAGAAGAATCTTCTTTTCTAATTGAAGTGCTAGTAAGAATATATATAGTTGTATATATATGCCCACATATAACTATATTATTTCTATTATACTGTCAAAATATGACCTACTTCTCAGGGATAACAATGGTTTCAGGTCAGGCTATTTCAGTTCCAAAGCTGAAAGAAGTGGAGAAAGAACATCTCCACGCAGGCAGCTGTACTGTCAGCAGCTCTGGCCGAGGAGGGGCAGTCATGGAGATGGCGCAGGGGAGCAAGGCAGGGACATGGGGGCACAAGGGTGGTATGGCTAACCATGGGGCTTTTTGGGAGATCACGTGATGATAGAAAGGTGTTCTGACTTTAGCTTGGCACCTAGCTGAGCCCTTAGTCCTTTCTTCCCTACTTCATGAACCACACTTTACCTTCAAAAACAAACACAAGCTTTTTGCTCATTTCAAGTCTCCAGAGACTCCAACTTCCTCACCATCTTTGTCTGTACCCTGCCCACACCCTCTGTGTGCATGTGATGCTTTTGACTTGGTTTTTAGAAGTCTCCCACTGCTATTGTTTCTCCTAATCCCAGCAGCCAAACTAGGAGGCAGCAGGTTCAAATTTTAGCAGGGTTCACAGAGGAGAATTATGCTCTTTTTCACATTAAATTGAATTAGGCAGGGGGGATTTGTTGCCATGATGTTTTTTTCATCATACGTTCTTATCTTTGTTCCCTTCCTCTCTTCTCATCTTCCTTTTTTTTTTTTTTTTTTCTTTCTTAGCAGCTTGTATTTCCTTGTTTTATCAAGCCACTTGTTATCATTTGATGACACTCATCATTCCTAGTAGGCTTCTATACAGGATCATATCTTCATGATGTAAAAGTGGAACACAGCAGTGGCCAATAAAAATAGAGTAGATGACTAGTTTTGAGATAATATTCCTTTGTTGTCAAAAGAAGCTGGCAAACACAACTGCTTCTTTCAAGCAAAAGGATAGGGTCTTCAGCCTAAAGAAAATGAATTGATGGAAGGAAACTGGGCTGATTTATTCTTGCTTAGTCATAGGCTCTCTTGCTTTCAGTATGCCTGCAATTACAAAACAGCCATACAATTTGGAAGAGTGTACAACAAACAGTTCTCTAAACAGAAAAGCAGCCCATTAGGTTTAAAAACATATAGCAATATTTTATATATTCAAGAAAAAGTTCAAGCAAGTTCTTCAAGTTTACTAATTTTAAAAATCATTGTTTGGATAACTATCGACTACTAATTATCAGCTTTGAAAAAAGAAAGGTTTCTTGTCTTCTTGAAATATCAATGGCACCTAAAACAAGAACTTTACCCCTCCCTTTGTTTACTAGAACCTATATGATTCAATGCATTGCAGATAAATTTTCTCCCTGGACTTCTAGTCTAGCCTTAATATGGAAGGTTACAAAAATATTTAATTTCATGCTTCTGCTATGTCAGTATTAGCTAACTTTGACGACTCCATAATTATCAGTGGGAGACATTAATTTAGAGCCCTGCAGGCATTTCCCAGAGCATTAAAGGTTCTTTTAAAAATACGGTTGGGACTTCCGTGTATGGAGATCATATCTTCAAAACTGCACACTACCAAAGGTTTTCTCTTAGAAGTCCACATCTAATTAAAGAGTATTGGTTGTAGGAGAAATATATATGGACACTTTGTTTTTAATGAAAAAACACAACACATCATAAGGGTCATATTTGGGGGCAGGGAGGGGGAGACACTTCTAGCCTTCAAAGCAATAAGGAAAAACAATGTTCTACATAGTGTTTACTTACATGAACTGTGAAAAGAAACAGGATTGAACCTGAACAGGAAATTGCTAAATGCAAAACCAGGCAATAGCAAGATAATGACACAATACAGTGAAGAAAGATTGATTTTTGTCCCTCCATCCCACTGAGGCTTAAGTTTATTTGCTAATATAGCAATTAGACAACAGGTGAAATCTAACAAGTATTATTAACAAGAAAAGAGTGTTTGGATAGAAAAACACTATATTATTTAGATCATGGTGCAAATATCCAGTCTATCTTCATGAATCCACTTGTGGATTAAGCCACAAGAGAAATTATGATTGCAAATAAAGAACTGTGTTCCATCCTAGAAAACACAGAAAACCTTCTCCCCTCTAATATCCCAGTTTGGAAATATTATGAACTGTAGCAAATTGAGAACAGAGGTGGTAATCCTTCAAGACCTATTATAGTTCCCACTTCAGCAGTTTTCCTGGAACAGTAAAGTAGTTTGGATGAAAGATTCTTCATGTAACTCAAGTCTGCCTCACATCATGAGATATCTTTGATTGCTAATGGTTCTCTCACTGAAAAACATGACAGGGTATTGCTGGTTAGAGATTACCAAGAGGTAACTTTGTGATCAGTAACCAAACGTTTTGAGACTAATAATTTGTTGTTTTCAATGAGGTTGCATTTGTAGACAGATTATGAGATGAAATTACAGATGTGCCTGTCCCTTCCATAGCAACCAAGAGAGAGCTCTCCATCTTCCCCATAAGACTCCACTTCTCTCAAGCTGATCACACAAGAGGCAAAATTCAGTACTATACCAGCAAGCTTGATTCGGTAGCCAGGGGCTTGGATGCAATGTCAGTGTGGAGATGGCAACCTCAGCCTTTAGTTCATTTGTCATGTAATAAAAACAAAATGAAATTTGCCAAATAGTCAAACAAATCTTTGCAAAGAAACATTAAAGAACATAATTGTTGATTAAACTTTCTTCTTGGTGTAAAATTCGTCCTGAGGAAACCTAGGCATTTAGCAAAAGCCAGCCACAAAGTGGCTGATTGTTCTTTTCTGTTGTTGTAAGATTGAATTAAAATAAGACCTGGAACACAAAGCATCCCTGAAGCTTCATTTTGAAGACTTTGCGTCTTCTTCAAGATTCACAGGCAAGTTAGTGTTTCTTATTTAGGCTGTGTAATACATGCAAGTGAGAGCTTTGAAAAAACAGTAATAAGGCATTTTCTTCTGACAAACTCTGGAAGTTTATAAGTAGGGATCATATCGGGACTCTGCAAATTTTAATCCAGTTTGCATCCTATAAAAATAGCAGTATTTCATCTCTCATGAAGCTTTACTGTTTTATATTGCTAGTATAGACTGATTTGTTGAGGAGAGTGTTAAAGGAGAATCATTTAGTGTAACTGTAAAGAGAAATGTGTTTTCTGTGAACTGGGAACATGAACAAGTTGAAGACAAAATAATACAGCCAGAAAAGGCAAAAACCTGAGAGTGATTAAGAAAATTATGAATATTCTCTCCCCAAAGAGATTGCAAATAGCAGCAGCATCTTTACATATAATCACTTTTACATTATTGTGGCATTTTTTATCAAAGGAGCTATTTTCTCTGAAAAAGCTGTGAAGAGAAATGACTTCATCTGCCTCTGAAAAGACATATTCTGTCTGAATATTCTGTTGAAAGTGTCATCTACCTGATAATTTTTAAGATAGGAGAAAATTGTGTGACTAAATATGAAAACTGTGAGAAATTTTAACTTTCACAGTGCAGGTGCTGATGGATGAATATTAAAGGACATTATGTTTACAAATTAATGAAAAAAAAAAAAAACCATTTTAAAGCTGATGCCCAGCTCATATACCAAATATACAGCAAAGAATGCTTTAGAGACCATTCTATATAGTATCTTTGTTACATGATATTCAAAATGATAATGCCTCTTCAACATTTTTTTTTATCAGCTCAGATAGCCCTCAGGAGGCAGATATCTCCTTGAATATATGGAGATCTTGAGATGAGTCCTCAAGAGAGGGTTCTCTGTCCATCTTGCACTGGAGAGGTATTTCTGCAATTACACTTTTCGAACTAGTGTGGGCATGTCCATGTGCAACTGTGAGTTCTCCAAGGGTGACACAAACCAGAAAAGAGAAGAACACTTCCAGAGTTCATTATGTGCTTTCACAGTCTGCATCTTGTGATGTCAGTCATGACTATTTATGTCATGAATCTGTGGGACAACAAATTAATGGCAAAGTAATGAGCTAATGAGAATTTCCAGCCAAAGCAGTACTATGATAAAGCAGTCCAGTCAGGGGAGGGCCACCAAGATGGTCAGGGGGCTGGAGCACAAGGAGGGGCTTAGAGAGCTGGGTCTGTTCAGCCCAGGGGGGTGGCTATGGAAGGACATTATGACTGCAAACAACTAGCCCATAGGGAGGTGCAGATGAGACAGAAACAGACTTTTTTTGGAGCTACACAATGAAAGGGAAAGAAGGAATGAACAAAAATTCCAGCAAGTAAAACTGTGGTTAGATAGAAAGAAAAAGCTTTTCACAGTAATAGCAGTTGAACACCGAGAGATACTCCCCAGAGGGACTGTAAAATATGTATCCTTGGAGATGTTCAAACTCAGCTGGGACAAGGGCCAGATTAACCCAATGAGTGGTACACTGAACAAAACAGCCTCTACAAGTCCTTTTCACCCTCAAGTATTTTATAGTTGTATTACTGCATAAATACTCAAGGGCTGAAACTGACATGAGATGCAAACTTTTTTTTTTTTTTTGAAAGAATGTTGTACATATATGTACACGTGGTTTGTAACTGTATAATGTTCAAGCTTAAAACCCTAACTTGGAATTCTAAAGCTTGCTGACAGCGACATATTTATGGCTCTTTCAAATTTGCTGGAAAAATCCTCTTTCCTTGTGGAAACAGACTTGAACATACCATGAAAATTTGTTAAAATCTGAATAATTTCTTAACAGGTAACAAACTGCAATTAATTTCAGTGATACAATCAGAAAAAATTATGAACTGAGGTGGAAAGCCAAAGATGTATTGAATTGCATTGAAGCTGATAATTAGTTTCCAACAAAAAAAAACCCTGAAGCTTTTCACAACTGAATTACAGTAGAAACACACAGATGAGAGCATAATATGCTAATTGAAATGATATTTTATCTAAAATTTCTCTTAAACACTTCTTGATTCTTCTCATGCAACTTACCTGTGACTACTAAAATACACTCAGTTTTAACAGGACTGTGGTCACTCTTCTACCAAAGCTGTTTAGTGCATGACAGTACCTCTTAACTCTGAGTAATACACATTCCTGCCAGGAAATCTAGAAGTAAAATAGCATTACCAAATGCCAGTGGTTAGTTAGAGGTAGTATCCTCTCCTTGGTAATGCGGTTCAGAGTTGCAGCAGCTCAAAATGAATTCCTTCTGCCTGCACAAGGACTGGAAATGAAACAATTTAGTTTAGGAACAGCCAAATATTTTATTTCAGTTTTAAGTATTTTTTGGTACTTTTCAAACATTTGAGAATTCAGTCTCGGTTTAAGATACATGCCTTAACTACACACAATAAAATTCAGGATTTTAGGTGTTACTAGAGGCAGTTCCCTTATAATGTGTGTTTGTCGGTTAAATATTTATCCTGGACAAGAAAAATTACAAATTAGAATCCCAATTCTGTACAAGAGATCTTCTACACTGAAATAATATTAGCACAGTGCAGAGGACTGTTTTCCTCTCAGTCTCAAACCCTCTATCCCAAAATAAATTTGAGGGTTTCTCTTCTGTAACTGCCATCTAAAAAAAAAAATTAAGTAACATTAAAATGAGTCTATTTCTGTAGAAATGGTCTCGTTATTATTTAATCAGGCCAGTATCTGAGTGATTCATGAACAGCAGGTTGTAATTCAATAAGTAGTTCACACATCTGAGTTGAGAAAATTTGAAGGGAAGAAAAAGGAGAAGAAAAAAAAAAAAAACCTTCCCCACAGGACACAAAAACCACTCTGTCCATAATAAATACTACCTAATTTACTTTAAAGCAGTTAACATCTACTCAGTTCCTTAGCTTATTCGGTGTTCACTTACTTATTCCCAACAGGAATAGTGGGGCAACAGTGATGCATTTTGTAAATGGCACTGTAAAAATCCATAGCAAAAGGACAGATAACCAGCAGCTTGGAGAAATTACTGCACAAAGCAGTTGTGATGGGAGTTAACTGACATCTGGGAGTATTTTAAACAAGCCCAAATTTTTCTTCCACAAAGTAAAATGCACTGGTGAAAAAAGCTGCCTCATGCAGGAACCTTTATATTCATCCCAAAGATGTTTATTTTCCTCAGACTTAAGTTTCTGACCCCAAGGTCAGGAAAAGTGCCCTTTATTTCTTTCCTCCGTCCACAAGGTGTCTGTCAGCATGTGTAGGAAGGTGTGCACTACACATATGCACACACAGAGAAACATATGCTCCTGTGCATTATGGGCACTTCCAGGTTCCCCTTAAAAATACCTTGCAGTTACAATGCTAAGAAAAAGACTATTATTCTAACGTTCCCACAGGGTGATTTTAGTAAGACTATGAAACAGTTGTAATTAGCTGGAGCTTAAAATAAGCAAATGGAGGAAGAAAATTTGCACTGGAGTTTAGTTTGATGTGCAGAATAAGCCCAGACAGCTACAGCATCTTGATTTTCCAGGGAACAAAAATACTCTGTCCAACTTTCTTCATTGCCCTTTAGTTCTTACTCTCCCACCAGTCAAGTTAAATTGAAAAGGATGACAGTTGAAGAGGGTAGGTGGAGAGAATACTGCTGGAGCAAATGGTGCAGTTCAAATTCTCATTCTATCCCAATCTTTTGTCTGGAGATATGCATGGCTTTTCAAAATAAAAAGTCATCTTTGTAGAGCGTGTGACTGTGTTTAAGTCACATAACTTTTTTCTGCCTGCTTTAATTTACCTTTCTTGTATCAAATATAAATGTGATTCCATCTCTATCTGGCACAGAGAGCTCCTACTAATACTTCATCAAGATAAAAAACCACTATAAAAGCCAAAACACATTTTCCATATTGTTGTAACCTCAGTAACATCTAAAGTACAGTGTTGTTAGACACAATATCAAGAAAAATGAGATTTTTTTTTTCAGATCATTCTATAACTGTTGTTGCTGCAGAGGCATTGGAAACTTTGGAATGTATGTGTTTTACTGAATAAGGACAATAATGGTGCTGCTAGTACTGATGTGATTCTAAAAGGTGGTGACAGAGCATGGCTAGTGAATAAAAATGGATAGGATAAAAGAGGCCGTGTAACAGAGACTTTATGTAAAATGAAAAATAAATACCATGTGGAAAATCACTGGGTTTCTGCCCATTTCAGTTTCTGCCTTCTGTAAGACTAAATCATGTCAACAAACTACAGAAGTCAGCAAAAGTATATTTGCAATTTCATAGAAAACAGAAGTGATGCAATATTATCTTCCCCCACTCCATAAAATCATTTTGTTGCCTTACTGACCATCGCTCTGTGCAAGTGCATTAGCTAGTAATCATTAGAAGAACTCCCCAGGGTATCTGATAATTTGTCTGGAAAGTGTGTCACTTTACACACCAGTGAGACCTCATTTTAATGTTTTCCAGCTATCTGCACAGTGAGAGTTTCAGCTGTTTCAGGTGAGGCACAAATTCAGATGCTCATCAAAAAAGCAAAAACGGCTCTTTCTTATGTCCCCAAGGCCCTACAGCCATGAGCTGGGTGGCTGACAAAAGGCCAGTACAGGATACAGCCTGAGCCATAACTGTGGGGAATAGCAGCATTGTCCTAAGAGAAGGTGGGTATTACAGGTAACTTCTACTCTGGGGCAGAAGACCCACAAGTTCCCAGATGGGAAACAGAGAGAGGAGAATTCTGAGGGGCCATGAGAATGCTCATCTAGGAAGGCGCCAGGACTGGAACTGTGAATGATCTCCTCAAAGGAAGTTCTGACTCAACTCCTTGCAATGAAGGTTCATGTAAGTGGAAATTAATCTTCACCGTGGTTGTGGGGGGAGGTGAATTTTTCCAGGGGGATGTGGGCAGGCCAATCAGTGATCAGCTTTTCTGCTAGCACCTGGATTGGTCACTCAGAGGTTTGGACACGCCTCTGAGGACACAAAGAGTTAAAAGCAGGACTCCAGGTGGGTTCGGCCGCTTTTGGGTTCTGGTTTCAGCAGAGAAACATCTTCCCCCTGCTCAGCTTTGGGCTGAGTGGGGGAGGGGAGCCACGTGGCCAGGCTCAGGAAAACCACGCTGAACTGAAGTAAGCTGGGGGCCCGGGGGGAGAAGAGAGTGGACAGGACTGGAACTGAGCTGCCCCAGCCAGGATGGAGGGGTGGAAAACTGTGGAGGTGCCTTCCATGTGTGCTCACTCCCCCCCTCCTGGAGAAGATGCCGAGCCTGGGAGTGCCTGAGCCTGCACCCTGCCGAGAGATAGAAACTCTTAACCCTTTCTTGGCAGAAAGAAACTTTTCTTAGACATTGATTCTCATGACTGGTAGTTTCAGAAGAGAGAGAGAAACAGCCTGGGACCAAGATGATAAAGCACGATTGGAAAGAACCCGATGGGCAGGGAATTGAAGAAGAGTGGCTTTTGAGCTGGACTTCTCTTGCATAATGTTAGCCATAGACTGAACTCAAGTCTCTTTTGAACATAAACTGCATTTGAGTGGGTGCAGCTGCCCTTGCTTTTGCTACAGTGACTGGCACTTGAAGAGTGGAGCGAGCAGAGAAGAGAGGGGGAGGGTGAGGTGGCGCCCTCTGCCCTCAGGGGAGACCTGCTCTCGGAACCTCGGCCCCAGGGGAAAAAGGGAGAGAGCTCGGCATGCAAGCATCCTTAAAAGAGCCCTGTATGTAGCTTTGGTCCATGGACGGTGGTGAGAGCACTGGACATGGAAAGGAGGGTGTCACCCTGGCAGACTTCTCCAGGCAGTGCCACGGGTGACATAGAGACACACAAAGAGTAGACTTGAGTTTCCTGAAGAGCAGTCTGTGGTGCAAAAGAAACTCTTCTCTCCCTTGCTGAATTGAAGATTAGTTGGGTTTTTTTTGAGTGGTGATTGTTTGATTTAAAACCCGAAAGTTTAGTCTATAGAGAGTAATGTGTGGGGAGTAGAAACGCAGGAAAGAGAAGAAATGTTCTGAGAAGTTTTTATTTCTGTCTCCGTGTATGTTTGAGAGTTTTCTGTCTATGTTCTTGTATAACGCAATAAAGTTTGTTTTGTTTGTTTTCAAGATTTAAGCCTGCTCCGCTCTGTTCCTAATCACATCCCACAGTAGTTGTTAAAGAAAAAACATATATTCATAAGTGCATTAACATCTAGCCAGTGCTAACCCATGACAGAATGCTCATCTAGGAAGGCCCCAGGACTGGAACTGTGAATGATCTCGTCAAAGGAAGTTCTGACTCAACTCCTTGCAACGAAGGTTCATGTAAGTGGAAATGAATCTACACCAAATGTGAAGAACTGGAGGGTTGGGGCTTTTTCTGTCAAAAATCTCTGTAATGCTTAAAGCAAAGGTCAGGCATCTTCATGACTGGATGGAAAACTGCACTTAGAGGCTCTGAAAAAGCCCTTTTAGAGCAGAAGATGCAAGTTTCTGTGCAGTATGGTTGTGCCACATCCTCATCCCCAGGTCAGTGCAGGTGACTTTCCCTGAAAGAAACATCTAGCAGCACAGAGTTTCATCAAGACATGCTTTTTCAGAGTTGTCAAAGTTTTGTATATACGCACTTTCTATTTTTAATGCCCAACTCCTAATATTTTAGTTGTAAGAGCTGGAATGAGTTAGGCTATTTATATTCAGCCTTGAATTTTGTCACATTACAAATAAAATAGAGTTTTGTCGTGGTTGGGGGGGGAGGTGAATTTTTCCAGGGAGATGTGGGCAGTCCAATCAGTGATCAGCTTTTCTGCTGGCACCTGGATTGGTCACTCGGAGGTTTGGACACGCCTCTGAGGACACAAAGAGTTAAAAGCAGGAGTCTGGGGGGTTCGGCCTCTTTTCAGATCCCGGTTTCAGCAGAGAGACGTGTGAGGCTTCTTTTCCCTGCCCAGCCACGAGGCTGGGTGGGGGAGGGGAAACACGTGGTCGGCTCAGGTAAGCCGGAGCCCCCCGGGGTGGGGGAGAAGAGAAGGGACAGGATTGGAACTGAGCTGCCCCGTCCAGGATGGAGGGGTGGAAAACTGTGGAAGTGCCTTCTGTGTGTGCTCACCCCCCTCCTCCCCCCCAAACTCCGGGAGAAGGTGCCCAGCCACGTGGGGGTTTGCGGAGCCTGGGAGTGCCTCCGCCTGCAGCACCCTGCTGAGAAGAAACTGTTAACCCTTGCTTGGTAGAAAGAAACTTTTCTTAGACATTGATTCTCATGACTGGTGGTTTTCGGAGAGAGGGAAGCGGCCTGGGACCGAGATGATAAAGCATGATTGGAAGGAACTCGATGGAAGAATGAGAGGAGTAGCCTTTTGAGCCGGACTTTTCTTGCATAATGTCAGCCATGGACTGAACTTAAATCTCTTTTGAACATAAACTGCATTTTGGGTGGATACAGCTGCCCCTGCTTTTGCTACAGTGACTGGCACTTTGAAGAGTGGAGCGAGCAGAGAAAAGAGGGGGAGGGTGAGGTGGCACCCTCTGCCCTCAGGGCAGACCTGCTCTCGGAACCTCGGCCCCTGGGTAAAAAGGGGAGAGCTTGGCATGCAAGTATCCTTAAAAGAGCCCTGTATGCAGTTTTCAGCCTGTGGACAGTGGTGAGAGCGCTGGACATAGGAAAAAGAGAGTGTCACCTTAGCAGACTTCTCCGGGCGGTGCCACGGGTGACATGGGAACACATAAGGGGTGGACCCGTGTTTTCTGAGGAACAGTCTGTGGTGCAAGAGAGACTCCTCTCTCCCTTGCTGAATTGAAGATTAGTTTGTTTTTGAGTGGTGATTGTTTGATCTAAAACCCAAGGGTTGGTCTGTGAAGAGTGATGGGTGGGGAGGTAGAAACTGGGAGAAGAAGAAAAATGTCTTGGGAAGTTTTTATTTCTGTCTCTGTGTGTGTTTAAGAGTATTTCTGTCCCTGTTCTTATGTAATTAATAAAGTTTTGGTGGGTTTTTTTTTGTTTTCAAGATTTAAGCCTGCTCTGCTCTGTTCCTGATCACATCCCACAGGAGTTGTTAGAGAAAAAACATATATTCATGGGTGCACTAACATCTGGCCAGTGCTAACCCATGACAAGTTTGTAAAGACAATTGACTTATGCAAAACACAAGCTGTAGTTGCTAAATATTGGACTGCAATGGGCTATTTTGAAACAAGAACAAACTTGTTTAACACCAGAAGAAAGGATATTCTAGTGAGATGTGTGATATATCTCTGTGGTAGTTTGACAAATCTAAATTTGAAAGATTCTTGCTCAAGAGAGCTGATGAGGTCAGTATTTTGATTTTTGTGGGGGCACTGGTGTCCCTGTTTTATTATCTGTTATTACAGATGCATTGAATTAATTTGCCTGTTTGAAGGGTCAGGATCTAAATGCGAGAAAATCTATGGGGAAAAAAATAGAAAATATGTATAACAGAATCCCCCCCCACCATTTATAATAGAAAATAAAGTAGAAAATTCAACAAATAATTTCAGTAACACTTATCTTCTTAGTCTGAAGTTATTAGGAACATGATCATTATGGTACAAAATGATAAAGAAGAACTGACTGGTGTTCAAAAGATGGGAAGCTCTGCCTGAGCACTGTTGGCTGAGAGATCAGGCAACAGCAGGGAACACAAAACACAAGGTGTGTCCACAAGCAATGTTGTTCAGAATCTTAAAAGTAATGATGGAGTGAATGTCAACCACTTACATGAAAAGCTATAGCCCATTTTCCTTATCATATTCACCAAAAAACACGTGGAAACTTCATATTTTGCAATCTCAAGTCCAACCTTATTATACAGGGACTGCCACGCTGAATAAATCAGAACTGTTTAAAACCCGTAGGCTGTTCGCAGAACTCAAGGCCACCTGTTCCTGGTTCTGGAGCCTTCCTGTGGCTTGCTGTGAACACAGCACTCCCAAGGTCAGCAGCTGCAGGACTTGGCGGCACGGCTGCCCTCGGTTGCGTGCAGCCACAGTCAGATTGCATCACTGCTCACACTGTGGCCTTGCCGGCCCTCCGTGAATAAATGTTCTCTGCAGACAGCGGCTTGGCACTCTAAGAGAGCACATTTATAAAGCAGTCACTTACTCCACACTTATTTCTATGTATGAATATATACTCAAGGACAGAAAGACCAACAGTGGTGCAGTTTAAAAGCGACAGCAAGAATCTGTGCCACAGGCAACAGCAAGGCAGCCTTTCCACTTACGTTTCTGAATGCTTTGTTGTAAGCATACAACATGTAGGACAGGGATGGAGCATGTCTTTTAAATGCACTGCCCACAAGCAGGGCAAGAATCTAGTTAGTTCTTAACAAATGAACTCCTGTCACTGGAACTAACTCTGCAGCAAGGATAGATTGTTAGGCTGTTTTCACTGAAGAACTGACACAAGAGAGTGGTCATACCCACAGACTATGCCTCCAGCAGAACAGAATGATTGTGCAACCAACTCAGGTTAAAAACATGCTTAAAGAAAATGTTTTTATGTGTAATTCTACTCAGACCTGAGTTCAGTTATAACGTAATTCTCAACCTGGAGTGACCAAGAAGCAAGAGCCTACCTACACTAACTTTTTTGTTTGCAGAACATCAGATTTCCCTTGTTTGTGCTAAATCATATATTGTGACATGCATATGGACTCCATGAGCTCTTTGTGCTGCTCCCAAGACAACAGCATCAGCTAGAAGATCCTGGTGAAATCAGACATTTTCTTCATGAACAGCTAAGCTCATGTACTGGTTTGAAAGCAAAACCATCGAGACTCCAAGTCAGAAATACAATTTAATAGAGAGAGGACAAGCAACAAGAAAGATAAAATAAAAATAAGACAAATGCAATAGTACAAAGGACCACTGACAGAGTCAGAACGCAAACCTGACACCCTGTTGGTCAGGGTGTTGGAAGCAGTCTGAGATAAGTCCTCCCAGAGTGACAGATGCTGAAGTAGAGATGATCCTGAAGAACGAGTCCAGTAGCCCTCTGGGAATCCAGTGGAAACAGGCTGTCTTGGTGTTTGGGATGGCAGGTTTTATCCCGGTGTAAAGTTTTTGGCTCCTCCCCCTGGGTGGAGCATCTCCAATGGAATGAGGTGATGTTATCAGTCATGTGAGAGGCCTTAAATGGCCCATTCACAGGTGATGTCCCTCAGAGGAGGATGGGTGGAGGAAGAGATAAGAAGGCACTGCCTTATCTGGTGTTATCAGGTATCCCATTAACAGAAGGCATCTGCCCTCTTTCTACCCCTAGAGTTACCAGAGATAAAGAACAATATCTCCCAACCTGTTTCAACAGATGAAAATAGAATACACATTTTTGGTTACATTTTTCAACCCAGGACAGCCCATCTGTCACTCGAAACAGACAGCTGAAACTCTGAAGGTAGTCTGAAGCTATCAGAAAGAGATCTCACAGGTATGCTAATTGAAGTGGTCTTCTCCAGCTGAAAGGGGACCTGAGGAGGAGGGTTTGATCAGTAAAATAGCTACGGCAGGTAAAGTTTGGTAATGTGGAAGTAAAATCTGGGAGTACATTTATACTTAACCTAAGAATTCCATAGATTATTGTAACGATTTCAGTCATGTTGGCATAGGCTGCATCAGTGAATGTTCTTACTGCCTTGGCAAAATATCTTACCAAGCTTTTTCTTGTTCAGACTCATCTGATATTAATGTTAGGTTCCCATGCATATGTTATGGGCATTATTGGCACTATAGAGCTGGCAAGTGGATCGAGTCAAATTCATAAGCACTTTCTTTCTGACTCCAGAGCATCTGGATACTGTGGGCAGACTGTTCAAAGAACATGTAAACTACTTATGCATCAAGCAGAAGCAATATCTGTGCCAGTTTAGCATGTGGTTTTTGAAATGCAAATGAAAAGGTTGAAGATGGGCTTCTGAAGCATCCCGGTAAATGCAAAGATATCTGAAAGAGACTTCTTTGTCAAGGGATCCAAACACTATCATTCTAGAAACCAACCAGTTTATGTAGTCCTAAAGGGTGCATAGAGCATGGGAAGGCTATTCTAGATCCTTCCCCATCTGTTCCACAACTCCTTGGCTTTTTTACCAGCAGAAAGTTTTAACATATTGCTGATGCCATTCATTACTGAAGTCTTCAGAGAAATATAGACCCGTGGACATATTGGTAAAGAACTTCAGCACCCTACTGCTGCTCTCCATTACTATCCATGTCTTTCTGCCTGCTATTTTTATTCCCTTGTAGTTTACCTTTTGATGGCTGACCTACTCAACCTCACCCACAATTTTACATTTGACGCAGTTATTTTGTGCTTCATCTTTTAAGGTAGGTAAGACATCCTGAGTTGATTGGTTGAGGAAATACATTACCAGGCTACTTTTGGTAACTTCCTGTGATATTGATCCAATATTCTCTAACCCCTAATGTCTCTAATGAGCTCTGCTTCACCAGTTGTTATCTTACATGCAGGCAAAAGAGCAAGTTTGCACTTGTCTGTATCACATTTATTCTCCATTGAAAATATAACTGCTTTTTCTATTTTCCAACCATATAGTAACAGTTCTTACTGAAAAGATTTGTTAAAAATATACAGTATTGACTTTTAAAGCTCATAATGGCATTTCTATCAAAACTGGGGGATGTTATCTGCACCCATTTTCTTTGTATTACTCTCTAGCTTTGCCCTGCCAGCTCAGTTTTTAAAAGCAAAAAATTATTTGTGCTAATGAAGGCATGATGCCAAAGCTCACATTTTCCTCCTACTGTATGGAACACTGGGTATTTCTGTTCTCTTTTTACTTGTATTGCTGGAGAATCTTTTATTATTTAGATATATTTCTCAAATCCTTTCTTGTCCCTGCCCTTTTTGACCTCCTAAGTGTTTCTTTGCTAATCAGGCCTTATTCCTTTCTGAATAGGCTTTCTCCTTGTTCTGAAGTGTCCTTCATGAAGTAGTCAGCCAGCCAGCAGAACTGTAGCCTGCAGGTTTTTTAACCCCTGTGTTGTTTGTAATATAAATCCTAGACAGTTTTACATCCATTGACTGGAGGGAATTTAAATCTTCCGTCGCATGTGAGTCCTGGTGTCCTCAATGTGACTCTTAATACTGAGAAATATCTTCAGTTTATCAAAGTTTATCCAAGTTTCTCCTCTTGAGAGGAAATATATTTTTTAATAAAATTTTCTTTATCTTTCAATGCATTTTTTTTCCATCTGTGAGTACAAGATGAATCATATCTTTACCAAAAAGCCCAAGGTTATTTCCCATGGTCAGCTTTTCTGTGACAGCCGTGCTGCTCCCCAGTGCCAACTCTCAAAGCTCCACCTCTTGATTCATGAACAGCTTGACCACCAAAATTCAGGAATCTTTAATAAGCAATCAACTTTGTCCTGAAAGATTTTGGCATTGCAAATCCCTGTCTTGCAGGTTGATCAGCAGTATGCTTTAATGCTGAGGGGAACCATGAAGTAAGAGGAATGACTCAGCGATCAGATTTAGGAACTCCTCTGTTCCCTAGGCCATTTGCTGGAGCTTTTTAGTTCTAATAATGTACCAGAGATTAGGCATTTTGTTGTCAGAAAGAGAATGCATAAGATGTTGCTATTTTTTACCATCTGTACTGACTTCAAAGCTGAAAATGACTGGTTTTAGAGCTTTACAACTATTTCCACTTTTCAACACCCAATTTGGAATTTTTCCTCTCTTTTTAAGAGACAAAATTTTAAATAAAATCAATTAATTGTTGTTACTACTTGTGACATGGCTGGATAAAATATTTCTAAAAATTGTATTGAAATCCTTTATTTGATAAAGGCATGCTGTTAGTTATACATGGTTCAAAATAATGATTTAGATTATTGACAAAAAATTTATACTTTGTGTTTGCAAATTTTTATGAGAATATCACAAATCTACAGAATTTCAATAAACCTTGGTTCATATACTTTCAGCACCTATTTTTTTTTAAGCCATGAATACATGTAGTAAACAAGGGGTAAGGAAACACTCAGTTTTAATTAAATATAAAAGGTTCTCCTCAGCCAGTCATCTCAGAAAATCTTGGTGAGACAAATTAAAAGTATCTTTTAACTCTGCAGTGATATTCTGATTTGCTCACCAGTTTTCAATGTAGCACTATCTACCTACTCTTTCCTTTATAATGCAGGCAGCACAGGTAAGTTATGAATTAATCATTAATAGTATGACTTAATTTTTTTCCCTACTGAAAAAAGGTGGCTATAAACTGCATGTAAAAGGTTACTGAATCTGATTCTTCATTACTTTCATTTGTGTAGCTGTTCAAAACAGATGCAAAGTCTGAAACCAACACAATTAACATTTAGTATTCCCTTTGTGGTCTCTGAGCAGTTGATCCCACAAGACACAAGGATTTGGATAACTTGGGTCGTATAAGACAGGGACAAGTTAAAAAGGTATCTTCTTCTCTGCTGAGAGTGAAGAGAAGGGAGAGCCCATAAGTTAAAACCCACAGTTCTTAGAAAGATTTGTGGCTAATGGCTGACAAATTGCACCCTATATATTATTCCACATGCAGTTTTTGCAACAGGGTTGTAACTAATCTAAAAGCAAAATGAAAATGAAAATTGAAAATTTAAAAAAGTGTCTTTATCAAACATCAGAAAATCCTTTTCTTGAAGGAAAGGTCTATTACTGTGAGCATCAACTCAGATTTCTCCCTGTTTTTCTATCAGGCAAAAATCCCAGTCAGTGTCAGCCTAACTGTTTGCAGTTCTGCTCTCATTCCCTCATGACCAGGCCTGCTGTGCAGTACTGGAACTGAAGGTAATCACTTTAGCACATGAATATGATTTGATTATTTTTGTTTTACATAGGCTATAAACCTGTCCAATCTGTTTTAAAAATCTTTCCAGTGTTCAATTCACTTAGCTTTTGCTGATTGAATTCCCTGCCTGAAATATATTAAGCAACTGAGGTTAAAAGAGGGTAGTCATTTTTATTTTTTCACTTTTAAACACAAAGCTCTCTTACTTTGTTGAAATAATTCTTCATTAGAAATACAAGAATTTGCTACAGAGGTTCGCACTAGCACTGTATCTGAGATTTTTAATCATGTCCCAGCCCAATATTACTTTAGTGGATTTTGTATGTGATATTATCCTTCTTTGCAGCTCAGTCATGGTCTCCTGCTGGCTGGCACTGGTGAACAGGCTACAGGCAGCAGCTGCTGGTTTGACAGCCAGTTCTGCTCAAGGAGGTAACTGCAGGGCAATGCATGCCCAATAAAACAAGCTAAAATTGTCAGGGGATCCCTAAACAAGACCCGGCTACGTTGGAAAAGTCTCTAAATAAACTCTAAAAGGTTTCTAGCAGCCAGGATGCAAGTGGAAGAAGTCTTGCTTTGGAAGTTTACATAATCATTTAATTTAATCCTTCCTGTGGTGTTTCCCAGGCACTGCTTTATTTCTTTGATCATAATCTGCTAGGACAAATGTCAGGAAATATGAGTCTACAAAGTGATGTGAATCTTGTTCCCTATCGGAGATGTGACTATGAGCATTATCTTCATGATATTTTCTTTCTCATATATTCGTTTCTGCTCAGTGTTTTTCCAGTCTTTGGCGACAAAGAAAAGCAATGACTTTCAAGCTTAAAAACAAAGTTTTATTATTGCCACTCTGGTGATGAGTGTACTTTAGCTTGCATTTCAACGTGGAGAAAAGTCATAGTAGATGGATATAACCTGTAGGGTTTATTTTAATGTGGTATTTGCAACAAACCATGGCTTTTGGCTTTCATATTGTTTTATACTTGCTGCAGCTCCATCATGGCATGTGTGATGAGACCTACTTGTATGTTTCTGTCTCACAGCAGTCAAACATGGCCACTTCTTGACTTACAGTAGCTTTACAGCCTTAAGAGCTTTATGAATTAGACTGAATTAAAAAAAAAAAAAGGGTCCTCAAAACAATAAATTTATGCCATCAATTACACAGAAATATATAAACATACATAAAACAATATGCATCCATAATGTAATAAAGACTATAAATACAGAAATTACCATCAAATAATATTTGGGCATCAATACTTTTCTGGTTCATTTAATCTTTGCATTTACTAGTTTAAAAATAGAAAGAAAGAGAAGGAAACTAAGAAGCATTCCATCACCGTGGAAGCATATATTTTATATCCATTTGACATGAGAATGTAATTACAATGTGCAGATGAGGTCATTACACTAAAGGGAAAATAATGGTAGAATGTAGGAGACATTGAACCAAACAAGAAAATGTTTTGCTACTGCTAATATTTTGGTCTAGTAGGAAAGGAGTTTTTCTTTTGACAGTGAAGTCCTAGCTTGCTTTTAATTAATGTTGCATTACTCTTTTCAGTAATAGCATCTATTTAAGATATCATTAATAACAACATCTATTGAAGACACTAAGTCTTAGCATTAATTTAATGGGAGCATTAAATAGCATCTATTATATATTCCCAGTTAAATTAGCATGATGGTTTTTTTAATGGATGTTTTAACAGACATTATTAACCAGAATATTATAAAATTAAAACAGAACTCAATGGGTTCTGTGAGTTCCTGTTGTAATACTCTGTGAAGCCACAGATTCTGAAAAAATAACAGTGTATGTATTTTTAATTTAATATAATGGCATTTGGCAACAGCTAGAACACACCACACACATGCTTTTATAGGGCACAAGTAAAAACAAATATTCATTGAATTAAAACATGGATGATTTAAAATCTATCTTATATTTTGATTCTGTGGGTCAAATTCTTTAATAAAGCGTTCTTTATAAACATCTGTATATAAAGAGGCATAATTACACTTTTTTTTTACTATCTGAAGTGTGTTGAATTTCCTGCTGATATCATCTCTGAAAATAATTGGGAGTCAACATTTCTTCAGAGAAAGAAACATTCTTTTGATAACTTACTATTTCCCATATTTTTCATAAAAACTAATTTTCTCTTGGTTTATGAAACTGCACAGTGGGTGTGAAGAGTAAGTCTCTATTCCAACTTTTTCACAGTTTCAAAGTACAAAGCTGTAAAACTCAACAGGTCATAGATCTGTCTATTAAGTTCTCATTTCAGCCAGCAAACATTTAGTACACAGACAGCAGAATCTGAACCTTCTCCTTATTGATTTTCTGTTTGTGAGCCACATTCCTGAAAGTATATATTTTATCCACGGTAAACATTATTGTTCTCATCAATGAAGAAGGTCATTGGTCATTATCTTTCCATTTCAGCAGCAATTATGATCAATTCCTATTTTCTGTACTGGTCTTCATTCCGCTGTGAGGATGTGGTAGACATCTGTCATACATTAAAAAAAATTTAGAGAAAAGTGGCTTGAATAATCATTTAGCTGACATTTTGAATATGTCATTAACTCTTACATTTGGGTGAACCTTTTTCTGGAAATGTCTGAGTCCTATACAACAGACCCTTCACAAATTATTGTATAACACTTCAGAGTCAGCCAAGAACTTTTAGCTAAATTTCTTGAATCGCCAGTATTTTCTTTGAAATTGTAATGGTCTTACTCGAATACAAATCTGTCATTTCATGCAACAGACAAAGCTGGCAGACCTAATACAAATTTCCCACTGGACTTGCTTATGAATCCAACTTTCACTGAAGGACTAAGCAAATCCCTTCCCATCTCTCAGCAAAACTTGTCAGGAAGCGCAAATGGAAATCTTTACTTTTTACATAGCTCTCTTGCTACCTGTCTGCATCCATCTGGCGCTTTGAGATAAGGTCATGCACAAATGGTGTTTCCAGGCTGATCTGTGTGCATTTAGAAAATACGTGCAGTCAGTAAACAAGGAACAAAACTATGAAGGTATAGCCTGAAAGTGGCAAAGCAAACATATAGATTGAGAAAACAAAGGGTTTTGTTGTGCTTTCTAAACACTCAACCTTTTAAAGGTATGTCTTAAACTAATGTGTCTAAAATAATCTTTTGATAAATGGGAAGAATATTTTTCCTGTAACAGTGAGCTTTACACTGCATTCTCTAATGTTGTGAAGAGAAGCTTCTGTTGAAAGAACTTGCCCAGAGGTTCTTTCAAGAACAGAAGATGTTTTTATTTATAATCTCCAGAATTCCCAAAATGCAATGGTGTACAAAGACACTTGAAAGTAGACTTTATAATAATATGGGAAAAAAGATGTGAATTCCTGCTGTGCTGAGCTAGTTTGATTATACTGTAAAGTCCCTAAAAACCCAGTTTAACATGTCTTTTGGGAGGAAAAGGAAATTTAAAATAGGCCTTCATAACAGGCCTATATGAGTTAGGAAGAAACTGCCTACTACATGTGCCAGTTTGCCTTGCTTTTTCTTCTAGTTTGGATGAAAATAGCTCATACTTGTAAATCCAGTGAGAGAATGAAGTAAACACAAGAGTTCAATACTTCAAATAGATGTCGAACTTTTAAATTTCCATTTACCAGCCTTTTCCCTTAAGAAAAGAAAAACTGCTTCAGGCAAGTTCTGCTGCTCCTATTATCTGGGCACAAGTCTCTCCTCTTATTTCCCAGGCTTGGACCAGGGAATGGAGGGTCGGGCTGTTACTAGGCTAGGCATCAAGGAGGAATAGGGAACCTCAGCTACCTCTCCATGTTTCCTGCCTTTATCTCTGGACAAGACAGAACATCTCTGCAGTGCCAGAGAGAGTGGCAGCCCAGGACTTCACAGGAGTGCTAGCTGGAGTGTAAAAATTCTGTTTAGCAAGGCTTTTGCTATTCACTTACTTGAAAGGAATGGGTCTATTGAAACTGAGTCTGTTCCTGGAACTGCCCCATGGCTCAGGACAAGAAAGGGAGCACGGGGGGCCAGGTACCACTGTCTCCTCTGCATAGCATGGAAGAAGTAAAACCCCTCCTATTCAAGACCTCATTAAATGAAAAACATTTGTTGGATAGGGGACGGTGACTTCTTGGCTTCCTGAGGAGGATACTTGCCTGAAATGCAGATGACCCAGATCCAATTTTCTGTTCCAATTCCAGTTCCAAATTGGATGGAACAGGGACTTGAACTTGCAGCCTCAATTCCCAAGAGAGTGCCACTAACTTAAAACCTAGTAGCTAGAAAAGCTCCTGGGATGCTTTTAATTTTAATTTTGTTACAGTGATTCAGAATTGGAGCCCATAACTATTTTCAGCTGTAGTTTCACTGAAACAAATACATGCCTATAGAATTTGATTAAAACACCAATGCCAACATCAATGAATCAAGAATATTTTGGGGAGCTACATTAAAGAAAAATTATTTCAAAGAAGGAAAATGGGAAGAGCAAAAGAGGAGAATGGCATGGAATCAAGAGGTAAAGGTAGATAAGCCAAAATAAAGTCCTATTTGAAAAGGAAACAAAAAATTCCCTTTTAATAATATCTCTAGATAATTCCTGGTTGAATACCTGTCCTTGCTTACAAGACCAATAGACTTTCTGCTCACCAGTAAACACCTGATCAGAGAAGGAGCTGTTTATAAATTCACTGAGTTATCAGAGTCAGGTTCAATCTGGAAAACTGCATTTACAGCCAGATATTCATCAGAGCCCAGTTCAGGCTCAAGACCCTTGATGTCTATTGTAGTCAGCAAAGCTTTCTCTTCTGCCTTTTTCCTCATCTTCTGATTCTTACACCTTCTGATATATATTTCTAGAAGCACCCTTTTGTTTTCTATCCTGCCTGCATTTCTTTTAATTGCACTGAGATTTTTTTTTGTCCAGAAGTTTCAAAATCATTCATTACAGAGGCATACCTCCTGCTTTGGTCCTTTGAGTATACATGTGCTGATGCATTTGTTTGCCTCAGAAAGACTGATTTAATCATTTGAGCAAATCATCTACATCAAGGGAAGAATTTTACATTCTAGTAGTCTCAAAGTGAAAGAGGTTAAATTTGTTTTAAATTTAATTTTTTTTAATGAAATAATATCATTTTGTTACAGCAAAGAAGGACAATACTTGGAAGATGGAGCTTTTTTCATCTCTCTCACATTATTCTAATACAAAACAGTCTAAATGTCTAATCTTGTCTGTTTTCCAGCTCAACTACTAGGTAACTTCTGGCAAAGTGAAACAATGGAAATGGTAAAGATTAGGCAAATGGTTAAGAACCATTACAGATATATGCAAACCCAAGGATATCAAAACACCAATAGTCCTGTCAACTGTATTTTACACATTCTGTGCAGACTCCTTAAAAGTGCATGAATTCTAGACCAAATAAGAATCCAAACACGTAGGAACACAAGAACAGGTTACTAAGCTGGTGAAGAAAACCTCAAACCAGGAAAAGCACTGGAGCTCTAAACCACCAGAAAGCAGTCATATTTACTGAGATATAAAAGGAAAGGTATAGAAGAAAATCTTACAGATTTTTTTCTTGAGAGAAACATAAAAATAGGCCTTGTGGCATTCAACTGAGTTGAAAAATTAATCTTTGTAATAAAACAATACTGCCACTTCAGCATATGCCAAAATCTGTGGCCCATTCATGCCAAATCACTTTTTGTTCATCCTTCCTTACTGATAGTGTTTTAAGTTCAACTAACATCAATTCTTGTGTATTGGTATTGTGACTAGATTGATGAGGATTTTAGAATCTTTAGTACTGCAACTATTTAAAAAAAATCTAAATCCTAAAAGACTGGCTTGAAAATTAAATTTAGTAGAATACATGAATTTGGGGATTGCACTTTCTCTGTGTTATTTGACACTTGGGTGCTGGTTTTTCCAGGCTTTACTGCATAATGTTTTTAAGCTAGCTGCAAATGTAAAACAAGTGAAAAAATAAATCTGAAATGTTCACAAAATCCAGAGGCTCAGAGTAGAGCTGGGAAGAGTGCTCAATGCCAAGAGAAAATGAGTTCTCTGAAACTGAATTTCAGAATTTATGTTTCCATTTGTTGTTTTACTATGGGAAAATTACAATTAACAATGTCTCCTGGTTCTGTAAACTGTGCATTTGAAATATTACAAATTAATGAAATGTGGTATATTAACTTGGAATCAAGTTTAAACTGCATTATTCTTGTCATGTTGCATCATTCCACATAATTTGTTTACAAAACAACATGTTTCCTGCAATGATAGCATGCATGTTTGGGAGGGGGCAGTCATTATTAAACTGGTTTACAAATGTGGAAAGGAATGCATCTGCATTCTGTAAATATCTATGCAATTAATTCCAGCTATGTTATATTGATTCTGCTGTTTCTTTTCCTGGTTGGAAAGAGAAAGATCTGCTCTTAAAATAAGCAGATGGACTTTCAAACTACAAGACTGAATGAATCACTGAAGAAGCAAAAATGGTAGAAGAGAAGACTGAAATTTTGGTGGAATCAGAAACATGGATATGCAGAAAAGACATCAGAAATTATGGATGTCAATGCAAAACAATTATGCTAAATGTGTTCTAGTACTATAACATCACTGGCATTTTAATAAAAGGAAACACCTGAGAGTTTGTTTTATAAGCAGGATGCTGTGTGGTTCTAGTCCATGTGGGAGCTACTGAGAGGTACTAGGACAGGTTTCACACAAATCCATTTTTAAAACTTTTAGAAATCTTTCCTGATTGGTATTCCTGTTACATCTGCCATGGCAGACACAGTCTGAAGAGGTCACAGCCCTGATGTGAATGTGATGTCTTAGGCAAGACCCTGGGTAATGGATGTGTTTGGGCTCACTTGCTCAGGCCCAGAAGCAGGAGAACAGTTTATGACCTGGAGCACTATCTATATCCTACAAACAGACCCTCAACAAAAACTGTGTTAGTCAGGACATCCTGGCACAGACACAGCTATAATATGGTAATCTGAATTTACAGAGTCTTCATTGTCCTCCTCCACATGCCTACCATCTTGTACTTCCAGCACAGTTCCACTGGGAATCTGTCATTCACAGATTGGCTTTCTTCAACTAGCTAAGACTGAGCATCAGTAAAATCACCTTGGATTTCTGTTCTTAGGTAAATTTGACTGTGCAAAACTGTGCCTCTGTCTTTCACTACAAGATGACCTTTCTCTCAGCACACATCTCTGGTTTTGGGCTGCAGGTTTCAAATTTGCCTTAGTTTTAACAGCAAACTGGTTCTGCCAAGGTAAGAGCCTTGAGATGTGAAAACAAGTGAAACCACTTTTAGAAATATATAGCTTTTAGCTGCTACAAGCAGTGGGTTTGTGCCCATCTACATCTGAGCGTCTTTGAATTTTTTAAAAAAGCAGTAAGTTTTATTTAAAGCAAATTATAATAATAAAGACCTAAAAACTTGGTTATATTTTTACTATAAGCATTGGATTAAAGCTGAATAACACATTAACAAGTTTCTGTCAAGGAATACCAAAAATATAGAGGCAATTTGCAGAGAGAAACCTGAGATTCAGCAGCTTCTAAGTAGCCATATACTCAATATATTCAGCAGCTTCTCACTAGCCAGGCTGACACTAAATTAGGCTGCTAGAATAGGATGTTTCAGTGAAGGGCCAGTATTCTTGGGGTCAGTGCCATCAAGTGAATATATAAAGAATCAGGGAATTCAGCCAAAAGGTTTGAATTTGAGAAGATCAGATAGTCAAAGATCAAACTAGCTTTACACTCTTAAATTGGTTCTAATTGGAGAAATGTGGGTTCTGTTAAATCTGCTTTGAGACCAGTAAAATGTCCAAATGGAAAACAGTAAGAACATGTCCCAAAACTGTCAGTCATCTTGTGAGCAATGGATTTTTGAGGAGTTTCATAATGGAAAATTTAGGCTAAATAATGTCATCTGTATACAGCAAGTCAGATATAGAAAGTCTGGTTCAAATACAATTTAAATATTACACACAGGGTTAGAGAGGGAAAAATAGGGGAAGAACTTTAGAGAACTTGGAGTAAAATGATACAGCTAAGTACAAACAAGACATGGAAAGGAAAATAATATAAAAAAGGCAAACAGAACTCCTGTACTCCCATAGCCAAACATCTCTCTCACATTAGAAAGAATAAAGGCCAGAAAATATCAGCATGACCTTCGTTTAACTTATTAAACCTATATTTAGATACCAATAGAAAATAAATGTGTTCAGTTTGGATCACAGGCATCCTCAGTCTTCAGATTACCTGTGTTCTTTCACCAAGAGCTCTATTTTAGAAATTCTGAGTCACAGAAGTCCTATATTTCTGTTATATCTATGGAGAGATCTTAGTAGACCATTATAAGCTTAACTGTATGTCAGTGCAATTTATTACATGATTCAAATCAGAATGTACTTTTGGAAACCTTCCCAAAAGTTTACATTAGTGGATTCTTACTCTTCTACATTAGGACTATTAACATTATACAATGCATTAGAGGCTGAAGGCATAGAGCAAAGAAAAGGTTTAATTACAGTTCCTGTGTGGAAGCTATAAATATATGGCAAGGATAAAGAAGAAAAGATAAGAAACTAAAACCAGAAACAAAACTTAAAAAAAAAAATAGTCATAAGAAAATCACCTTAGAAATGACATCCTGAGGCAGAGTATATTCTGATAGATAGTGCTGATGGTTCCAGCAAGAGCTGCAGAGATTATCATTGTGTTAGTCACTTTTCTGTGGCTTATTAAGAGAATTTTAGTTCAGTCAGCTCTTCAGTTCTGGCTCAAGTGTTATGACCTGAAGGCAAAGATTACTCTGCTATACTTTCTATCATGAAAAAATGCATTAGATATATTTTTAATTAGAAGAATAAACATACATAATTTTCTGCAGCAAAAGTATTATAGGAGGAATTGTTACTGAAACTGTATTAAAAATGTAGTTCTTACTGTGAAAGTGAAGTGACTTTTGCATATTTTAAGGTTGCTTCAGGGTATTCCAGCAGCCCCTTGAAGTTAAAAAGAATAATATCAGAAAGAGCCTTTTTCATCTTTTTCCAGACAGTACAAACCCCAGTTCCAAAACAAACTTTAAACTCACTCTCCATGCCAAGAGAAGAGTCTCTTAATTGCCATACTAGCTTTACTACTACTCTAGTAGCCTCACTGTAAAATTTACTATATCCTTTACTGCTATAGTATATATCTTCAATATTATACTATTACAGGTATACTAGTTCTGCTAATTTATTTATTGTTTTATTTTATACACTATTTCTGGTTTATTTTAGAAAATACACCAATTTATTTTACTTTTATATTAATTAATTTAATTTCTAATACTGCTATACTAGTTTTATTACTACTATATAGGCTTTCCTACTGCTGTAATAGAGGTAAGTAAATAAGTTATCATAGAGCTCATAACATTTAATTGTAGAAAATGTAAGTACCATTTTCCCATCTCAGTATGAATCTGCGCATGAGTGCTTGGAAAGGAAGTCTCCAATGTATAATGAGAAGGCTCAAAAAGTAAGCAAGGAAAAGGCCCTGAGATATGTACTCCAAGGCTGGATTATACAATGAACATGAAAAGCCTAAACAGAAATCTAGAGCTACGTGAAGCGTTACACCTTCTATACTTTGCAAAGGTGATTCACAGACTAAGTCTGTATTTGGTGCACGCTTGAGCTGTACCCACATTGCTGCAGTCTGTAGATTGTGTCCCAGATTGGTTTCCCCTCACTACAAAGTCGTGGTGGTTATAGATAATTATAGCCCATTATTTTGCATTTATTGACCCTCAAGTTCTGTTTCAAACACAAGCTGTAACTGTCCCAAATACAAGAGCAGCTCTCTGCTTCCCAAAGCCCATTATGACAATCTAAATGTGCTCTGTGAAAGCGGCACGCAAAACAACAACACGGAGGCAGGAAGTCTGCAGTGAAAAGCTGCTCCCCAAAAAGAGGACGAGCCTGTTTATTTCTTTCATCCTCATACATTTGTGGGTCTGGTTGGGGATTGGCTTCTGGGGTTACTACTCCTTCACCCCACTGGTCATACCAGCTGTCAACCAACATTGGTTTCAGGCTAGAAATATGTAAACAAAGGACAGTGAACAAAAACAAGAAAGGTTGTTTATGTTCCAAAGTGTGAGAAAGTGAAAAACTGACTCTTAATATTGTACAAAAACTAAAGAACTGACTCCATCTTATGAACAAGCAGAAGGTTTTAAAAAAACTCAGAGAAACCAAAGCAACACTGCTCTGCAGACATCATCAGGTCATCCACTTCCACTCTTCTGCCGCCGCTGGGCCTGACGATAAATGAGGGACTCCATAGTTTATTTACAAAGTCACTTATATACATATCCTATAATGTCCATTGATTGGAGGATGAAATCCCCACCTTCCAATCCCACTGGTCAAGCTAACAGTCAGTCACCTTTCTCCTCCCATCTAGAAATATGTAAACAAGGAGAGACAGTTAGCAAAACATGGCCAGTGTTTACATTAACAAGCGGGAGAGAAGCTGCATATTCTCTTCCAATATGAGCACTCGACACACAGGAAAAAACCTCATGGCAACACTCTTCCACCTGAAGAACCAGGACAAAATCTCTTGCAAATCCTAACCTCCTCCAGGACAGACTGGGCCATAGCTGCATGAGTGCAATCTGTTCTTTGTTGCCTGGAAACTTTGGACAAATGAAATAAATTTCAGATAGTAGAAAAACATCCATCTCCAGGCCTGGAACAGCTTAAAGCAGATTTTCAGGATGACAGTGAATTTCAGGACAAGAATAATAGCATTTGCAAAGTGTTTGGTGTACCTCTCTGAAGCCACAGATCTTAGGAGGATGTCATTACCATTGCAGGCTTAGTCACTCCTGATCATTAGTTCGAGCTAGGAGAACCTACTGTCAAGATCATAGAATTGCTCACAGACCTCATGTATATCATCCATAATGATATGGTTTCAGAAGGATCACTATCCTCCTCCAGGTATTACACAGCTTCCCCACCTTTCTAGAGTGATGAATAGTGTTCATATGGCCAGCAGACCACCACCTCAGGAAACACAGCTCTCTAACAGGAGGGACGGTTGTGGCCCCTCACAGGTTGGTTCATGGACTCCCTGACACCAAATTCATGAAGGAGGTGTGGGAAGCTGACACATTTTAGCTGATTCTGATCAAGGACGGACATACACATACACAGCCTTTCAATTTCTCAATGTATAGCTGTGCTTCTGAATCAAGAACATGAATCAGCAGCATGTTGTTGCCGCAAAAATGGCCAGCTACATCCTTGGCAGTGTCAGCAAGAGAAGACCCAGGAGGTCACGGAAAGAAATCTGTGCCTTGATTCAGTACTTGTGAGGAGGTCTGGAGGGCCACCTGCATGACTTGAAACCCTTCATCCTTCACGGCACTGAACAAAGCCCCAAGGAACCTGTTCTATCAAGATCTGCTCTGAGCGTGCGGTTAGAACAGATGACCCCTAAATGTCTGTCGTAACCTCAGTTACTTTACAGATACATGACTACATGTTATTGGCAGTAAAACTTCATGGCCATGAAATTTAGCATGGGGGGGCATCAAATCTTTTTTTCTCACATAACTCTCTAACCAGCACCAGAAATAGGAACAGAACCTCAAATGATCCTTTGTACACTACTAATATAGTTCTTTGTAGTATGGCACTACAACCTCCTTTCTGGAGGTCCTTCCAGGAAGGTACACAGATTTTTGAGATTCTTGTGGAGGACTGTAAGCTGACATCAGATATCTGATAGCATCCGTAGCAAAGTGAGACAAAACATGCCAAAAGCATCAGCTAGTCTCAGTATTCATGCTCTGAGATGTCTTTTCTAGGACAGCCACTGAATGTGTTCATCAACATATAAAAAAATCAATGAACTATGCATCAGTGGCAAAAACTGGGAGTGTAGAAACACCACAATACTGAAATACTCCAAACAGGCTTGGCCAGAGAATTTTTCATGTTCTGATCATCACTAGAGGGCTGGTGTGGTTTTTCAGGGCAGTCTGCTGACATCAGTGTGAAGCTGCCCAGCTTCAGACACAGGTGAATCTGTTGCCACTGTGACTCCTAACATCTATCACAGGTCAGCCTGCAGGGTACAGTGTGTCACAGTAAATGAGACATTAGATTGTAATTAAACTGGCAATTAAACTGTAAATAACTTTGGCAAATAACCCCTTTTCCTCAAAAGAAAACCATCATGGATTGTTTTAGAAGTGACTGCAGGAAAAAAATCAAACAAGTTCTATTTAAATAAGAGTAGAGGGGAGAGAAAACTAATATAAATCTTCTGGAAAAAGTCAAATGTAAACATTTTTATGAACCCCTGTATGACAGAAATGGCATGACAGGTTTCCTTAAAAAAGAAAACAGTTAGGTCAGAGATTAAGCTTAATAATTTTCAGAGGAAAAGCTAAACTGAAGAGGAAGCTAATAAAGAAACCCTTAGCATTGAATAGGTCTTTTTAAACTCAGGATGAATGACTGATGCTCTAAAAAATCTCTGAGATTATTCTGCAGATACCTTTGTATTTATGAGGGAATAATGATGATAATGCCTTTCTGTGATTATGGTGGGAAAGTGTAGGCCATAGATTCCAGAGGAAGTAAGGAAGGAAGGAGTCCACTTTAAGTCCCAGAATAACTTAATCTAGGCTCTCACCTTCAGAAAGAACATTTTAATTTAAAGTTCTAACATCAAAGACCATATGAAATCATCATTTCTTTGAAAATCCACACTAAAGGACAAGGAGATATTAGCCAAAATCCTTAAACTAATTAGTACCAAACACTCCTTTGGGCTGAACTTCTCCCTAGGATCAAATTACTGAGCTTAAGTTAGCAAGCTCTTTGTCCCATCTCAGTGTGGGCAAAGACAAGTTTCCAGTGATGAGAATCTTTATTATCCCCATATATTATTATATATTATATTATTATTATTATTATCCCATACTTTTTAGTCTGTTTTTATTCTTTTCTTTTCCTGTTTGTTTTTAATTTTGTTTTTATCCAGGAAGCAACATTCCTTAGTAACTACTTCTGTTCACATTCAAACAAAAATGAAAAACCAAACCAATGACCTAATGACCTTTCCATTCCTCAGCAGGAACCACTTTATTACTGTACCTCATCATCTGTCAGAATTCTGACTGCAGACTTCACCTCCATCCCTAACAGAAAAGAACCAATCCTGGTTCTTGCAGAAATGCATCTAACATGAGGCTAAAGAGGATGACTGTGATTGTTCAGACTGTTCCACTGAGGACTGGCAGCGTTATCCCAAAATATACTGTCAGATGAACAGAAAGGACTGAGAAGGAAGGTGAAAGGATTGGCAAGCAAACAGACCAAAAGCAAAAAGCCTAGGAGGGTGATAGGGGATTCTCAGTACAGATTTATGAGCAGCTAGGGAAGATGACCTTGCCCCAGACTAAGTAGGAACTACTGAGTAAAGAAGAAACTATGTCCCCAGAGTGCACCTGGAGTCTCTGCTATCTTAAAACTTTGTATTTAAATTCAGCACTTGAATTAAAAATTATGCATTGGTACATTAACTTCTTTAGGACTGAGGCAGTTTGATTTATAGAAGATAACAGTCATGAAAACTGTGCTTTTAAGACAGCAGGTCTTACTACAGATTTATATCTAACTGTGAGGAGAATTAGGTTCATTGGGTAGGATTTATTTTTCTTGCCTAAATTTTTTAAAAAGCAAGAAAGGCCTTATTTTCACTAACATATTGCAATGAATAAAAATTCAGCTTCAACCTGGATAAATATCTATCAAGGTTTGCGGAAGAGACATTACTATTGACCTTATCATCTTAACAACACAGTTGGAGAGCTCGACTTCCTTCTAATTTATACTTGAGCAATTTGAAGGCTATGGCATATGCTATAGAAAAAGCAGGATGGCAAACAAAACAATTCTTTTAGTTTGTAAACAAAACAGTGTTGCTGACAGACAGAATTGTCAGAGTAAATGCTAGTTTACCATATTGTATACTGGCTAAAACATTGCTATGAAGAAAGAAAAATTCAAAAATCTTTTCTACTAATTATATTAATGACACATAATTTTCAGTTCATTTATCTATGTGGTTTGCAAGCATTTAAGCTCAATAAAAATCTAGACATCAGATTTTTTAAGAGAAGTAAATACATTTCTTAAACAGACATAAATTACTATGAAATAATGACTACTGTAAAAAATAACACTGACAGTTTCTTGATTTGGCATTTTAAATACAAATACTAGGGTAACTTTACTTTGAATAAAATGACAATGTGAGCTAATTGAAAACAAACTCCCTTGAGAATTATTTATCATGCTACTAACATTCAGAAGTATCTTCTGAAATTTAAAATACATTAACTAGTTCTTTAGGAACTCTATCCCATTTTTAATTCACCTGGAAGTTCTTGACCTACTCTGCATAGTTAGATGGTAGAACTTACCCTGCTTTATGCCTGGGCTGGCTTCCTGGGGCACTCTTGCTGTATGTCTGCTGCATGGTGAAGGTTTCATGGACATCTCAAATTAGAGACATGAAATCTAGAAAGCCTGAAGCCTTAAGATTTTACCTCTATTTTAGTGTTATGGTTTGATACTTATATGATTCACCCACACTGCACTCTCAGGTTGGAGTAAATATAAACATATTTTGCACTTAAAAGGCAATTCATTTGAGTCTCTCCATATGGAGTTATGCTTAATTTGTATTGGAGACATGGAATGTGCTCCCTTATGTGCATTGTGATAATCATTCATACTGATTTGAAAAGACATTGTTTAAGTCTCGACCCTCTCCTCAGAGGTAACACTGACTGCCATTACACAGATCTTCCTGCTTTGCAAGGTCATTCCTCAATATTAAATTAGAAATCCCATTTCACATTCTTTTTATTACACAGTCATCCATGTGATGCATATACTAGTTATGGATTAGAAATTTTACATGGAGGAAGCCATAAGGTAAGGAGATGGATAATATCTGGGTGTTCTGGAAGCTAAGAATTCAGTACTTTGTTATTTTATAAAGTAGATTGTGCCTGAAAAGAGGACTGGGACTTCAGTCCAGCTCATCTTATCTGCACTGAAAACATTTTTTTCTGGAGTACCATCCTGAGCACCTCTTTGGTGAAAACTGACTTTCAGAGTGGGGAGGGGGATTAGGGATGCAGATCTGACAACCCAAAAGAGAATCCCTGAACTAGGGGCACCATCTACAGGGGAACAGACTGACACTGACTCAGATCAGTTCTCACATTACACAGCTGACATCTGTGCGAAGCATATGCAAGTTGGTTTGGCTACACTTGAACACCCCCTCAGAGTACTTCTGTTTTCATTTTCATTTCTGCTGCCATAGTGTCCAGGAGCCCTGGGCACAAAGCAGGAGCTCTCAGTGTCAGCTGCTATACAAATGCAGACTAAAAGAGATCATCTCTGCCTAAACAACTAAGAAGCAGCAGCAGATGTGTACAGATCAAACAGAAGAAAACAATGAAATCAGATGACAAACTGAGACAAACATCAGGGAGTGGACTAACAAGTTCTTTGATTTTACCCTTTGATTGTTAGCTGTAATTAAAACCACAAAACCTCAACATTTATTCTCCATTCTCTCTACCCAAATGGTAATCACATACATTGTTAGAAAAATCATCTTCAAAGATGATTTACTTCATATAACACTTCCATTAATTGTGTATAGCTGAATAGTTACTCCAGTATTTATGAATTTTACTGAAGGTTAATTCTCACTTTGGGGACGTAGCTTTCTCTCTCTGCATTCATATCTTTCATTCTAAGTGCATCATCACCACTCAGTAGGTATTATGTAAACTTTACTGAAACCAAGAGTGTGACAACAGAACATAAAAATGGGATTCCAAGTGTTTAATTTTCAGCTATATAGACCAGCCCTTGGATTCCCAGTCAACTGGAAAAAACACCAAAACAATCAAGAACAGACATTTAATATGCTAAAAGAAATTTCAGAAACACGTTCTTAAACTCCTGCAATCAGAGCCTAATTTGAAAAGCTGTTCCATTTCCCTAAGCAAAACCCAATTCCTTTATCTTCTCACATAGGAACATCTCTAAAAACGAAAAACTTGAGGATGGAAAAGACCAAATCAAAGCACAAATAGGAGTAAATTACGTGATAATGAAGAACAAAATAAATGCATTTTTCTGTTAAAGGCAAGGATCTGTAACCTTGTGTAACACAAAGCCAGTGAATCACAACAGTCACAGTTCAGTTTTTACAGATCTACCTGTTAAGTAAATTAACATGCCACCGGTTTTATTTACTTATTTACCTGCCAGTGATTTGCTCTCATTATTTACCTGACTTCCCATCTTGTACATCTATTTGTGGCAGTTGTGATACTTGGTCACACAAAGGGTGACCTACAAAAGGAAAGAAGTCAGAACCCTGATTGCTTTTTTTTATGTGTAACAACTGCTGTTGCTCCTGAATTAGCCTCAGTTCAGTGACTGCCATTCTAGTATCTGATCTTTATATGCCATAAAACTTGCCAAGATAGGCCTGAGAATATTGGTTTCATTGGCTTTGGCTCAGGCTTCCTTCTTCTTTATGAATCAAGCAGGAGTCTTTCATTTTCAAAACCTAGTTTTTATGGCTCATATTGCTTTTTAATCTTGAGGTTGTATCTTGAAGTCACAATATACATAAAGTAAAAAATAAAAATGACAAACACAGAATCATTTCTGGTCTTGCTTTTTATTCAATTTTTTTCGTGACGCCCCTGTACCTTTGGCTCAGTCAAAGTTTAAAACAAAACCAGGACATATGAAGAATATAATGGAGTCTAGTTCTTCATTTGTATGTTGTAGGATTCCTGATGGAACTTCTGAATGGTAGACACTATTTAAAGTTCTCTTCTGGTCCACTAAAACACATTAAAAAATTAAAATTCCAAACAAAACAACAGAATAGGGTTTAGAATACAATTCCTTCTGGATTTGCATGTTTCTTCTTTTTTTTTTCATAATAGGATACCTTCTTCTTCCCTAGACACAACTCTGGAAGAGTTAATAATAATAAACATAGTGATCTATGTTTCATGAGTTTAGAGGCTAGCATTTGGCTAGCACTGCAAGCATTCAGTGGCTCCTGAGCTCTTCTAGAGCATCCTTGTCCATTCAGGATATGCATGTCATTCCTCAAGCCTCACAGATTCCCTTGGTATAATTAACATAATGACTGGATAGCAACTACCCATTTCCTTGAAAATGGAGTGAAATAAAAATTGCAGGACTGAAAACCTCTTTCTGTATGAATAAATCTTTAAACTTGAAAGAAACTGAAGGAAGCAACTTTTGCAGCAACTATTTCATTGCAAACAGCCAAGCTCAGAAAATAAAAGGCAAAAACTCTCCCAGCCCCTACAACAGCTGGTTTGGGGAGTTTCTTTGTTGTTGATGGATATTTTTTTTTTAACATAGCAGAACAATTATGTATGGACTACCATAGCCAGAGAGTGCAAAAATGATGGTATACTCTTCAAGGCTACTACTAGATAGCATTTCTGCTCCTTACTGTCTGTACACTAAGGAAGGGCCACTGGCCTCCAGTGATGTCTCTTGTCTTTGCTCAAATACTAATACAGCATATGATGTGTCATGCCTTGTGAATGTAAGACTCCCACAGACTTCTGGCTGTGTGGCTGTTAGGAACTCAGCATCAAGTCCTCATAATTACTAGCACTGAAATGTGTGGGTTTTTTAACTGACCAGATAAATGATCCTCGAGAAAATAATCTTTGGTATCTATTGTATTGAGACAGAGACAACAGCAACCCTTTGAAATCATACAGGGTAATCTGAGCACAGGTGACACTTCTGAATATGCAGTTTGAAATATGGTTTTCCTCCTTTCCATAGCTAAGTAAAAGCTTTACAACATAATTTCTTTGCATTTGCTTTCCTTCTCTCCTCTCACGATCAAATGTGCCCATACAAGAAAAACTGCTCTTCTGACTAACAGACATAAGAACAAATGTGATCAGAAAAACTCAACCGGAAAAGGGCTGTGAATTGGAGTCAAACCCCAGCATGAAAGTCAGGATGGGGAATAGCAGAATACAGTTCTGTTGAAGGCACAATAAGTCACCTACGAGATGTGCCTGGGGGCTGCGTGACTTTCTCAGTTACCTGCTGACGATGGCAGACAGACTCGTCTCTTTGCCAACATCTGCTATCTATATTAAGATGTACTTTAGATAAATTTCACTCTCGTGTACTAACTGAAACCAACTAAATGGTTGTGAAATATATTACTACTTTCTCAAGTTTTCTTAGAACAACTGTAATCCAGCAGGATCACGTACAGTAGTGCATCAAACCTGGGCGACAACCTGTATGTTCAGTACCCTGTAACAATTAAAGGTTGTGGGAAACACTTGCATAAATACCACCCTGTTATGTTTGCAATTTTGCAGGTAAAATTGTTTTCCTCCTCTTTGAGGAATATTGCTTGTTATCCTCTTTGAGGATATAAATGCAGCAATAATATATGCTGAGGAACAAAGAACTTTAGTCTGTTGTGTTTTTAAAAGCTAAGCTTACATCTAAATCTATTTCCATTTCCCTCTGGAGCCCGAGCAACTTTTTATGTTATATTAAACATTAGACAAATAGGGTAGATCTAATTAAAAGTTGAAGAAATGTGCTTCCCTTAATTGAATTTGTTACAGTTACATTTTGCAGACCAATGTTAATCAAAGCTCCGGTTCAGAGTGGATGGATCAAGGGAATTAGGTTAACCCTTGCACGTCCTTACCTGAACACGCGACACAGCCTGCTCTCGCCTAAGCCACAGACGCCCATCACGACTCCCCGCTCGGTCGCGACTGCCCGGGCGGGCGGCAGCGGGGGCAGTGCCGCAGCTCGCTAACAGAGCCAGCTGCGCCTGCCGGGGCTCGCCGCCCCCCGCGCCCTACGGGCGACGGCCCCGCCGCGCCCGGCCCGGGGCACCCGCCTCGCCCGACGGCCGCCGGGCTTGTGGCACGGCGCCTCGTGCCGCCCGGCGGCAGCCCCGCGGCGGCCCGGGGAGGCCAGCCCTGCCGCCGAACGCGGGGATACCCTCCTCATCCTCCTCATCCTCCCCATGCTCCCCCTCGTCCCCCGCCCGCCGCCTCCCGGCCCCGCCCGACGGGGCGGACGGGGACCCGCGGCCGCGGGATGGGCGAGGCCGGCGCGGCGGCTCCACCCTCGGTGGGCGCCGGGCGATTGGCCGCGGGAGCGCGTCTCCCCGCCCCGCAGCCAATGAGGGCGGCGGGCCGGGGGTGATGGGCTGCCTCTCGCGGGAGGGATTCCTGGAGACGCTGCAGTGTGGCGGCGCTCCCGGCGCCGCGCAGCCCCCGTGCCGCCTCCGCCGCCCCGCCTGCCTCGCCTGCCTCGCCTCGCCTCGCCCTGCCCGCCGGCGGCCGCCACCGCCGCTGAAACTTAACGCCCGGCGCGCCGCCAGCCCGCCGAGCGCAGGGGCCCGGGGCAGCCCGCCTGCCGTGCCGGGGGCGGTCCGCCCGCGCCCCGCCGAGCACCGCAGCCTCGCCCCGGGAGCTGCCGCCGTGGGGAGAGGCTGAAGGACGGAGCCGGCTGCGCCCGCCCCGGTTGCCAGGTAAGGCAGCGCTCCGGGGCCGCCCGCGGCCGCGCCCGGGCGGCGTCGCCTCGGGCGGGGAGGACTGCCCGCTGCGCGGGCGGGGGGAGCGCACACGCTCCGGGGGCGGCTGCAACGCCGCCCGCCCGCCGGCTCTGCCCGCACCGCCGGGGGCGGGGGCCCGCCCCCGGGGCGCTCCCGGCGGGGGTGGGGGCGTTTACGGGAGGGGCGACACAGACAAAGGGGACGCCCGCGCCCCCCCCCGCCGCCCTCCTTGCTCCCCGCCCTCACGGAGCTCCGGCGTCGCCCCCCGCCCCGGCTGCAGGAGAGGGGAGCCGTCCGCTCTGCATCCCTCCATCCCTCCGCGCCGCTGCCCGGAGCGGGCGCCGAGGCGGCCGCCGGGCCAACTTGTTTCTGCGGGTGTCACCTGGCCGCTGGCACCGCCGAGCCCCCGCCCTGGGCAGGGTGGTCTGTCCCGACGGTCGCCCTGCTCGAGGGCGGTGGGGCGCGGCGGTGTGCCCCGCCCCGGCGCTGGTCTTCTGGACCGCAGGACAACAGCTGATCTTTTATGTATCAATTCACAAAAGCCTTTCCCACATTACTTAGAAAGGCTGTCAGGCTAATGTGTTTTCTTTCCATGCAATTTCATCTTCTCTGACATTGTTTCCTTCATACCGGGTACCACTTGCTCTGCTCTGGTTTGGGTACCTTCTGTTCTGGTTCCTAGGCGCACACGGTATAGGTAGGGGATCAGCGCTCTGTTTAAAAGTTAATTTTGTCTATCAAACTGTACTAGGTACAGTAGTAAGAAAGTGACAAAGAATGTTAATATTTCTTTTGTTTCCAGCCTTCTGAAATAAAGATATCAAACGACTGCTAGCTTCTGGTAGTCAGTATAGTAAATAAATTAAATGTAGTCATTGGAATGAGCAGTTTATGGCACTTTCCGCAATGTGTAGTTCAGTCATCTCTGGTACAAGCTGCCTTTTGCTATTATTCATCAGAGCCAGCTGAGTGATTTCTGTCAGATGGGAAGCGGTAGAGAGAAATCTCTAGGTAGATGTAACTGAAAAGCTTTCCAAGTACAATCCTAAATGAGCACAGAAAAGCACTTGGCCACAATCTCAAGACAGATGTTGGCATCCAAATAAATCATTTCTTTTGATTGTCTCGGGGATGTCAAGTTTTATTTTCCTTTTTTAATAGCCATTTGCGTGTGAAGAAGTAGCTCTGTCTTTATTACGTTGTAAACTCGATGCAAAACGTTGTAGTGCAATAATATTTCACTGTCTCTGAAACAATATTTTCTGTACAAAGGTCAGTAGAGTAGCTTTAGATACATGTACATGTTGCAGATGACAAGTGGACTACTAATCTGCAGCGGTGATATTGATCCTCAGAGCTGCTGTGCAGTGTGCCATCCATGTTGCATGTTAATCTCTTATGCGCTGTTTAAATTGCTTTATTGTCCGAGAGAGTTACTCTGTCCTCGGAAAGGGAAGATGGTACTTGTAGACCCAAGGGGAGTTCCCTTTCCCCGGTGAGTTGACATCTAGAGTTACAGATGGGCAGTTGTTCTAGGAGTGTCCCTGGAAAAGGGGAGGGGGGGGAGTTTTTGGGTACAAGGACAAGTAGGCAGGGAACTAATTTGCTTCTGAGGATGTGAAATGACATCTCCTGCTATGCTTAAATAAACCTGCTCAGGAAAAGCATGAGGAGATTGCACATGTGTCTAGAATAGCATTTTCTGCTCTTTCTTGGAAACAAATGACCTGATTTTATGTCTTGAGTCAAGTATATATTTTTTTTGTTCAAAGCTTTTTGGGTTTTTAGTTCTGTTAGTAGTGTCTGAGGGAAATATACTTTAATGTGGTCTATTACTTGGCGTGTGGTATAGTTGCTCAAAATTTGCATGCATACAATTCACAAATTGAAACTATATAGCTTAAAAACATAGTGTAGGCAGCTTAAGTGAGAAGAGATAATTTCCAAAAGAACCACAGGGCACAAGATAATGACATGCTGTAGGAAATAATCATACTCCTGCACTTGCAAAAGCATGAAATGTTCCAGTGTAGCCATTTCATACAAGCCAAATTTTCCTTCACATTAAGAGCGCCTAAGTGAGCCTTATTAATGTTTGATGCGAAAGATGCTAAATCCATTTCAAGGATTGATACTGGAATTTAAAGAGGTAGGTCACAGACTAACAGAGCAGTTCTAATATTTCCTTAAAACAAATGTGAGAAATAATCAGTTGCCACATATGGCATAGCCGTACAAGTGGGATATAGCCTCCTGTGTAACACTGATGGGCAGGAAACCCCTTAAACCCACGAATATAGAACAGTGAATTTAACAATCAGAAATGTTTGCCTACCTTAATCATAACTTAAATCAGATGTAAGGGATGACCAAAAAGATGCTCAGTGTTGGTTAGAGTAGTCAAGGTGTGAGATAAGGGAACATTGTGTTTGTCAGAAACCTAGGGGGGGGCGGAAAAAAATCTATATTCTTCCAGCTAGCATAGAGACACCGGAAACATAAAATCAATTTTTATGGTCTTTTGGCAGGGTTGGCTGTAATAAGTAAAAAGAAGGAGCAGCTTAGTGTCTTGGCAGAAGTTTTTAAGCCACTCAGCTGTACAGAACTCAGTTAATTGATGTTTCCTCACATGAAAATGAAGCTCTTATTTAGCATATCGTTGTCCATTCAGCAGTCTGCTTAGAATTTTAAAGATATTTCTATGTAGTTTTGTATTTGCATGCATGTTTAAGCACACAGATAAACTCTTTACTGGGAACTGCTTTCTGAATAAAGGGTGCACGCAACCTCGTATTACATGCTGTGGAAGAGACATTAAAGTTTGTGATACAAATGAAAGAGACAAGAAAATATTTCTGCATATCTGGAAGAAAAGCATGGAGGAATTATTATGCATGGATACCATGATCTCCTTCCCTCTGCTGGTGATGCCTATATAAATATGCAGTTTCACAAAGAGATACTTCATCCTTTGATTTTACTTTGATTCTCTATAGAGTGTTTATTTTAGACATAACTCTGTATCTAGGAAAAAACTTAATTGGAAATACAGATAAGGAAGCAAACTATCAATTCGTGTTTACAGCTGACATTTACTAAAGATACTCGAGGTTAAAAAAAAAGCATTTGCCAGACTAAGTAAACAAAGCATTAGGTTTACAAATATTTTTGGGATCGTTAGGTACAAATGTCATCTTTGCTGGAGTAATACCAGACACCAAAGCAGAATGCATTAGGAGGACAACTGACAAGGGTTTTTCATGATTTCTTCTGGTGATAGGCTAAGAGCAGGCTACAGGCAATCTCTTTCAGGGAATACATGGATTAGCTGAGCAATTTGTGCAGCAGCATTTGGAAAAAAATTTTCTTGTTTAAATAATAAAAGAAGTAAAAATATTTACTAATACTATTTTTTTCTTTGAGTCCTGTGATGACTGAAAGCTGGATGGGAACTGTAATAAGAATGTCTCCTTACGTACTACTTTTGACAAATGTTTAACCAGTATGTTTTAGAGGCTGGCTTTTCTCTTCTGTCGTTTTCCCCAAGTACCTTAAGGAGGAGCACATGGATGGCTTATGAGAGAGCTGACCATTTTTCTTAACCTGTTTTCTTATCACTGCCAGTCTGGAGGTATTTCCCTGAAACAGCAGGCACTGAACACTTCTCCCTCTCCATACTAGAGGGAGTGGTGTTGCCATCTTTTAAATTCTCAGAGAATTGCAAACTTGGGATGCCACTTCTCTTTTCTAAACATCCCTGAACAGGCTCAGAGAAATCTCTCAGAACATGAAATAAATCTGGAATGTCTCCTGTACAGTGTAGTTACCTGATAAGCTTCTAGTATTTATAATATCTTTTTAAATGGAGAAGATTTAACAAATTTTTAGACAGTCACAAGAAATTATCCAAATAATTAATCATCTCTGAATTATTATTTTATATAAACATTTCAGGAAAACAAAATTTTATTTAGGAGAGTGACTAAATCCAGTTTGGTTCTTTTAAGGATGCTGTCTGTAAATTTCCTGGACACTATTCAGGATTTATGGCTAAATGTATTGTAGTAGCTCTAAAAATGTAGCCATGGCTATAGTGACTGGGTAGTACAGTGCCTCAAAGCTGCTCAGTGATGTTTTAATGAATTGATTAAAAATCCACTTCCAAGCTCTGTTTTGCACCTTTATCTTAAGGGTATTGTTTTTCTGTAATCATGTGGTTGAAAATTCAGTGTCGCAGTTGCAAAATGGGAAAGCTGATAACCATTCCTCAGCTTGGCTCAGAGACGTGAGTTTACCCATGAACTCTCATATCCATGTCTTTAAGTAAGAATGCAGATAGTGCAGTTAAAAATAATTGGAGTGCTTTTGTGCAAAGCACTGTGGAAATAAAGATTCCTTGACAAGTGGCTTATCTGGTCTGTGTACAGATGCACACTAGGTCTAACTCTTATTTGGAAAACTTAATGACCACGAGTAGCATGTAGGGTTTTTTTTGTGTTTTGGAGTTGATTTTTTTATTTGGTTGGTTTGGGGTTTTTTTGTGGTTCTTTGTTTGTTTTTTGTTTCTACTTCTTTCCAAAGCTACGGACAGCATTTCTTTATAAACATTTATTTCTAGGATAAACTCTTAGAGTTGGGAGGAATTCTTAAAATACATGATGATACAGGTGGAGAGGGGGAGGGTTGTATTTTTAAATTTTTTAAAGGATAAAGTGATGAGGAAAACTTAGTGGTATGATGTGTTGGTAGAAGACACAATATATTGGCAAATAGTGGAGAGTTAAAGAATGATCGTGTAATACATCCCAATCAAAAGAGTTTTGAAACTTCTTTTTGAGTTAAAAAAGAACTCTTTTGTTTCTTGTTGAAATTGTAAGCTTTGTGTTTTGAATTCAGTAAGACATTCTATTTAGTTCAGGGTGATGTTCTAGTTGTAAAAATAATACTGTGGGACAGCACTATTGTCCATTTGAACAGAGTTTTTTTTTCCACGTAATAAATTGCAGAACAGACAGTGTATGGGGAATTGCCATCTCCATTATTCCAACTCTTTTCATTACCTTTGACAATGATCTGGAATAAAATACAAAATCCATATTCATGAGAATACTTCTGGGTTTTTTGTGCCAATTTTAATAAAGTTGGAAAAAGTGCTATCATAGACTGATTTCATTTGGTTTCTCATTCTACATCTGAATGTGTTTTAACAAAGTGCACTGTAATACTTTTGGCCACTTCTGTGGGAAAAAAAGAAGTGAGTCTCCCCTAAATACTGGTTCTGAGAAGGATTTGGGATTATAGCTGGGTAACATGACCTGCTCTTACTTTAAAGAGAAAAGAAGTTGTATGCAGCTGTAAACACTGACTGGAGTGTTGAGAGTAGGCAGGGTGTGTAACTCAGAAAGGATGCTGGACTAGAATTTGTTCAGAGAAGGGACTTGAGTTGTCTCAGTTGAGATGTCTAGTCTGTTTCCTAATGGGACTCCTAAACGCTTACCATTCTCTGGAAAGCTGGATATGCCGAAAGGCTCCCTGATCCCCACACAGTGAAAATACTGGTAATAAGTTGTATTTACTGATACATAAAAGTTCACACAGCAACGTGGCTGGGCACACAAGCTACAAGAGCCCAGACTCAAAATAGGGTATCAGTGTTTTGTCCATCAGAGTAGCAAGTATATGAGCTTACTGAACGGATGGCACCTTTCTACTTGAAGTCTGTAGACAAGTATTTTCTTTTCTTTTAACTAGACCAGGTACAAGTTCTAGATTTGATGTTGAAATTGCTGGATTTGTGATTTGTGTTAATCCTTGAGAATGGAGGAGGTAATCACCTGTCCTTTTGACCTAAAAATCACCAAGTTGAACTTGCTGCTATTAACTCCTATTGTGTCTCTTGGATTAAATAGCATTTGTTGTAAAAGATGTGACATGTTGTGTAGTGTGAAGAGGTTCTCTCTGAACTTCCTTTAAGCTGCTCTTGTATGTTATAATCCTATTTCGAAAGTCCATTGTAACTGATGAGAAATTTTTGGTTATTTATCTAACTAGTGTTTATCTTTGAGACCTGATTTAAAGCCCCTTGAAGTTGCTAACCTTTCTTTTCATTTATTTTGTTCCTCTGTTGTGTCCTAAAGCTATAAATTGTGCCTATTAGCAAGTGCTACACTTAAAAAGAGAATTCCTGTTACTCTTTAGGGTGTGGGAGTGCCCTGTGTCTCATGGTTATGGCCTGGATTTCTGTAAATAGGCTTTAGTTTCCAGGTGCCCATCAGGGAGATGATACCAGACGGACCATTCTGGGTTTGGAGCTGGCTGTGCAGGTGGTAAACTTTGTGGCTGGCATCTGAAGCAGAGGATCCTGTTGTGATTCTGCTTTCAACCAGGATAAACTTGTCTTGATTAGCATTTTCCATGTCCTCTTCCCATGTGGCAGGTTAGGGATAGTTAATTGGTGGTAGTGGTCAGACAATGGGTGTCTCTGATGAGGGGAGCATTTTGAGAGCGTACTCCCACTGGATTGCCAGAGATGGCCTCGAATAGTCCAGCCAAGGGTAGAAGGCAAATGTGTTTTTTGACTGCAAGTGGAATATTGGCTGAACTGCAGGATTTCTAGATACTGAAATTAAAGTTTATTTATTTTCTAACAGCCCAAATATTTAATTAAAGATATGTCTGTTATACTGTTGCATTTGATAACTGTATCTGGGACATACCAATATTTCCTTATGAAAAGACTGACAGTGGATGCCTTTCTTTTTGAGATTTTTAATTTCGTCATAGTTGTTTTTCATATGCTAATAACAAGCAGTTACCTTGGACTTGCTCATCATCTTTGAGTTTCTTACTTCATGCTTTGTTAGCTTACTCAGCTGCTAGTTAGAGCAGAGAAGCACCAGGCAATATCCATGTGACCTTGACAGAGGTCACTTGCTTCTTCATGATGTGCTATAGCTGACTAAGGCCTTTGCTGCTCTTGTCTTGTATATTTGCTTTATTTTTGTAAATCTTGCATAACAGGATTGATCTGTTTGGGGTGTTTATTAATGTGTATTTACTGCTTTTTTTTTTTTTTTTTTTAGCTTACTGAGAAAATGCTGATAGTGAAAAATTGAAGTAAAATCATCTGGAACAAAACCCACCTGAAGTCACATGCTATAGTTTTTTCTTGCATTTGCCATTTTCAAAATATGTCTGGTTTTAATAATGGGCTTACTTTCATATCTGATATGCCATTATTTGCTTTATAAATCATATACTGGCTAATAATTGTGAGGTGTTTATTCAAAATTAATTATTCTTTATAAATATTGATGCAAGTTGTGTTATAGGTGAGCAATGCATAAAATTCACTATGGAAATCAGCTTTTTAGAAGAATAATAGTACAAATATTTTATCTTTACATCAAGCACCTACAACACAGATTTTTGAATTGAGCACTGCTTATTCATGTAGTGTCAATTAGATTTTAAAGCAAAAACCAGCTATACATCCATCTAAACTGATGAACCAGTCTTTTGCAGTAATAGTAGGGACTGTCTGCACTGTTACTGAAGGATTCAAATGAATCCCAAAACTTTTCTCTGCCTTTCCAGGTATCTGTCCATCAGATGCTGGTGTTCCAAAATGTGTGTATTGCATGTATGTGAAAGGAATAACAGTTGGCGTAATTTTAATGGAACATGTCAGTATTATTACTCTGGTTAATAGATATTTTGAATTTCCTTTCAGTATTAAAATGAGACTTGGAGCAGTTAATTTGCTTTATGTTGAAATTTGACTTTTAAAATGTCTATGTGCTTCACCTACTTTTAAAACAACTTATGAATTCAGTTGTGTTTACTGATTTCACAGAACAAAGCTAAATTATTTGCTGGAAGGGATCAACACCTGACATTCCCTAGTCTGTGGTGTCACTCCTTCCACTCAATTCTCTGACTCTTTCTGTGATGAAGAAGAGTAGTCTTTACTGGGGAGGTAAAAATCCAAAGACTTGGCATATTTTGCATTGTTTGCTTTAGGGGCTTCAAGTAGGTGAATGTGTAAGTCTGAAAGGATGAACTCAAGGGTGGACAGAAAAGTCATAGTTGGATGTAACGAGTACTGAGCCTAGGTGAGATTGTTGTAGTTAACAAATTGTTTAAGGTTTTGTCTTCCAAATTCCAATTTTGTCTTCCAATTGGCCAAATATGGGCTTTTTCATGGGTCTTTTTGGGATAAGTGTATTGATCATTCTGAATACCTTAGGGATTATGCTGATGAAGTAATACAAGAATTTATCTTCAAACTGTGAAAAATATTAGCTTAGCCTGTCCTACTTATAACTGTAGTGCTGTTAAGATACTTACAGGTAGTTTCTTCAATCAGATTTGGAGGTAATTGTATTGAATAAATTCTAGGTACAAAGTTTAGGAGTTTGTATAGTAAATAGTGCTGAATTGTGCTTAGTGTTTATCTTAAGCTGTAGTACTTACAAAAAAGGAGTAGGGGAGTACACTGAAGCTTTTCCAGTCCTAAAGACCATCAGCAAGTTTACTGATTGTGGTTAGTCAAGTCAAGCTGTTGGCCCATGGTTATTGGCTGTGTGAATTTTCTGTACTTCTGTGTAGCAAGATGAGGAGGAACAAGAAGTGATGGGCTTAGCAGTGAGGTGTGTGAGTGGAGAGGCTCCGTGTTGTTCCATGACAGTCAAACATTCCCTACCTGTTGGTGCTGAGGTAAAGATGATGACCTACACAAACTCCACCTAGCAGAGTTAGAACTAAATCTTTGTCTGGTTCCAGCAAGTTAGTGTCTAAGACTAACATGTAATAAGCATATTCACCATATGAGACACACCTTGTACAGTCACAGCATGCACAGTTGCTATGAGTTTTAATAGAAGTAAATACATGTGAGTTTTTCCCCTCAATAATGCACAGAAAGAGAGCCTGAAATAAACGTGCCAAATTTTTTCCTGTTACAAAACAACTGCTTCAGGCCACGTTGCTTTTTCCATTGGGCTTGGTCTGATATTGTTCTTGCAATTCTGGCTTGCATAGACCAGAATTCTTGTTAATGTATTTCTAGTGAATCATATTTTTTTTTAGATGAGCAGAATTATGTCCCAGAAATACAGTTCTATTTTTTTCCCTTCAAAGCATTTTTATAGTTGAGTTGGAAGACTGCATAAAAAGTCATTGTCACCATCACTTCAAATAGCTATTTAGGCTTTTTTAAACCTGTTTACCTGTTTTTGTAGGCTGCTTGCTTGCCTGGACACGTGGGAAAAATCAAAAGCAAACATCATAATGTGTGGTGGCCATGTTCCTTCTTTCTTCTTCTTTTTTTTTTTTTTTTAATTTTATATTATTTTTATGGATGCTTTGCTAACACATGAATTCCAAATGTGGGTTGTAACCGGTGACAGCTGTTTCATCAAGAGCTGCTTCGTATTTGCAAGGAACAGTGTTTGTTCTGCAGTCTCTTTAGAACAGGGCCTGACATATCTTTTAATGTGTTTATACTGTGCCTAACATAATAGGATCCAGATCTTTGACTGGGGAAGTGGACTGTTGTGCAAAAAAACAAACAAAAAAAAATTAGCTCAAATGTTGGAAAAAGTGCCATCACTTAAGGCCCACAGAGATCAATAAACAACTCACTGCTGTAACCATATCAATCCTCTCCTTCAAAGGGATTTTAATTGTATCATGGAAACTTCAGACATGTGAATGTAAGCACTTGTCTGTTAGGTTTTCTGCCAGATACGTTTTGCTGGTCATTAAGTACTCTTCATACTAGGGGATTTGGACATCTAGTTTGGAGGTCTGTTTAGAGAGCTGAGTTACTCTTTACCTTCATCTTCACATAAATGATAAAATTTTCAGTTTTAAGTAGAAGAAAGTTTCCTGTTTCCTGGTAATCATGATTTGCCATTTTCCAGTTGAAAACTAAGTAAGCTGTTTGACTCGCTACTGAAGAAAGCTATTTTATGTATAATGCCATGCTCACAACTGGTATTTGAATTATTTACAGGTGGGATGGTACAAAGCACCTGGATTTTAGCCTTCTGCGGTCAGGAAGGAATTTATGTGACATAAAGGAGATAAACTAGTTTCAGCTGCTGTAATGCTTAAAAGACTAGCTACTTCATACCAGAAAGTAGTTTTTGTCATAAAGGAATTAGCAAAATTGTGCTACAGTACAGGGAAGCAGCAGCTTCCCTGGTACAAGACCCAGTTTATCTGTCCAGAGATTGATGTAATTATTGGAGATTTCTGCTCTCCCCCTCAGTGAGAGGATGACACAGAACAACTAGTAGTACTATGATATGTGATATTGTAAATGGGCAAAACAAATACAAAGTCAAAACCATAGCTGCCCAGATAGCCTGTCTCGAATGTATGTGTGAAGACTTCAGGTAAAGGTCTTAGGAATAGCTTTTTGTGAAGAGTGCAAGTCTGTACATATCAGACAGTCATTTATATTATGTAGGCGCCAGTTGAAGTAGTGTCCTATTGATGTGTTGAAACATAAATCCCATATGACCAATGGAGATCAATGGCAGAGGGAGATTAGGATAGGATTCACCTCATTTAAGTTTAAATACCTTCAGAAGGTGATTCATTTGACCTACCTTAGGTGTCTGTCTTGGTGTGGGATGGACTGCTCTCTGGAGCTGTCTGTTCCTTTCCAGTGACTGTAAGAAGTCTGGGATTACTAGATGAGACTTAGCCAACAGACCTGTCCGACATGGGACACTAGAATCCTCAGTGATGTGGCTAAGGCCTTATGGGGAGTCCATGGCAGTGCTGGGAATTGAACCCAAGTTTTCTGGTTCCAAGTTAATGCAGCTGATCACAATGTGTCTGTCTGCAGAATCTTATAGTGCAAGAAGCACTCAGAATAAACTTTTTATCTCAGAGTCTTAACAGTAGTGAAAAGTCTACTATCAGCTCCATGGGTATCTTGTCAGTAAAATTGTAAATAAAGTCCTTTGTGTTGGGAGTGACAATATTTTACTTGCAGTTATGGGCAGTTTGAAGTCAGACTTACTCAGGCAGTGCTGCTGGAAGTGGGCTTCCCTGAGAGGAAATGCCTTATATTACTGTGAATCACAGCTGTTAAGAGGCTCGATGTTTCCTGAAACCTGAATATGAAAGCTGATATGGGGAGTGATAGTGGCTCCAGCAGGCTTTGGATCTTGCCTGAAGCATGCAGGGAGCCAATGAGGTCTGCACAAGTGGTAGCACACTGGGCAGAGTGTGAGAATTGCCTCTCCTCTGGTCATCTGGTCAGTAAAGCTCTCAGAGGAGAGAAGAAAAGCAGCAGCTCAGGTGCTGCTAGTGTGTATTTTCTCTCTCTGAATCTGCAGTAAGTTTTGCACCTGAATGAGCACAACGCATTTAGGGGTTAGCTTGGTTCTTCCTTGCCTGCCTCCCTGCACATACCCAACCCATCCCTTCCTCCCTAACCTAATTCAAGGCTGTAGTTTTAGTGTAGCATGTAAGTGAGATGAAATAATATTTTCTGAACTGTAGTGCAATATTTGTTTAAACAGCTTTGTGTAGTTTATATGCAGAAATCTTCTCAGATGATCCTGTCCAGCTGTGAACCAGAACATCCTAGTAATTCGTGACCCTCTTTAATTCATGGTATCACATTTCTTTATGTGGGAATATACTGTGATTTCAGAGCTTCAGGATGTAAATGTTGGGGGTTTTTTTCCCAATTGATTGCTGTGGTAAAAAGAAGGGGATAAAATGTGCTATATTAAGCTAAAAGAAAAGCTGGCAATGTCAGGAGTAAAATAGGATGTGTATTTTAAGCTTATGTAATTTCTGCCTCTAAAAATTGGAAATTGGCCACTGGTTTCATAGTACTGTGCACAGTAAAAATTGGATCTTTATGTTAGATCTAAAGTAAAGTTAAATCAGAATGGTCTAGAAAGAAAAATCTAGTACTTTGAAAAATTACATTACAGCAAAATGGTTGTCTTGTTCACACAGATCATGAGAATTTCCCATTCTGTTCCAGCCTCCTTTCAGCCACTAAACATGATGATTTCTAGCTAAATGAACCTTTATAAGCTAGACATCAACTATGTATAAATGCAGAACAGTACATCTAAAACCTGTCACGCTGTCAGAGTACAACTGTTTTCTCTACAAATATGGAAATTGTAATTTATCTGCATTCTCTCCTTGCCCTATTTCTCCCCCATATGTTGATATTCACCCATGTGAAAGAGGCCAATTATAGTTTGGCTGTTGTATAAATAATGCAGAAGTTGTCAGTGGCAGAGAAAAATTTATGTTAGAGGACTGAGGCATTGAATAAGGAAATAAAAGCACCTTTTACTGAGGGTAGTGATCTCTGTTTCTATATTACTTCATGTTAAAAAGGGTGTTTAACCCCCCCAACTTTTAGGAGTTATAATCCTTAATCTGAGGACTGTTTTTAATAATAAAATCCTGGTTCAATTTTCAATCAGAATATTATGGTCTGCAGTATTTTACATTTTGGCTTTTTTCCCCAGCCTCTCCTGGAAGCAGGCAGTGGGTCTTTCCCCTTGGGACTGGTGCTAAACAGCACCTGAACTGGAGGGATACCCCAGATCCGTGCTGAGGCTGATAGGGAGTGGGCACCTCTTCCCCTGGCTTTGCGGAAAACATTTGGAAAACACAGTGCAATCTGGAGTCAGGCTACCTTGAAAGTAAATTAATTAGCCTCATTAAAGGTGAAGTCACGAACTTCGGAGCAGCTGGGGTTGATTCTCAGTGGCTGCTGCTGGTAGAGCTGGAGCCTGGGCACATGCTGGCTTGGAGTTGCTGTGAAGTTGGCCAAGCTAAAATTGCACATTGTTAGAGCAGCTTTCATTGGCCTGCGCTTCTGGACGGTGGTCAAAGCGTGATCCCACATGATGGACTGGATTTGCTTTACTTCTTGTCTCCTTCCTCCAGCTGCTGTTTCTGTTGGTGTTACAGAGGCTGCTGTGGCCTTAAACGTGGTTGTACATAAGCACCCACTCGCAAGGTCTGTGACCTGGCATCAGCCTTCAGCAGAACTGCTGGGCTGCCTGGCCCCTGGGCCTGCGGTGCCTCGGACCAAGGCGTCAGCGCCAGATGAACGGAATGCTAGCCTTTGCCTCTCATGTCTGACTCCTTGTTTCGCATGGTGATGATTTTAATGTAGCTAAAAAGGATAGTGACAGAAGGAGATAAAGAAAAGCCATCATCTTTTGTGAGTCAAAACAGGAGTACTTGCTTACCTCCTTTTTTTTTTTCTTTTTTTAAAATTTAATTTGGTTTTTTTGGGAGTTGGGTTTTTTTTTTTGATCAGGAAGCTGCAATTTTCCTCGTTAGCTTTACTTTTTCATGATTGAGCTGTTTGTTTCCAGATGGCTCCTATGTATGCAGGGACAGGGACACACACAGCCCAATCTGTTCAGCTGCCGGCCTTGCATCAAACAGCCCAAGGTGCTGGGCACGCTGACTCATTTGGAGCAGTTGGGCAGCCCCTCCTGTAGCAGGTACTCTGGTGCTTTGATTTCCACATAGGAGGGTTTTTTGTGGAAAGGAGGTATTTCAAGGTTCAGAAACTGATAGGTAAAACGCCAGCCTCCTATCACCTTTCTAATGAAATTGAATTTATCAGTGTTTCTAAATGTGTCTGCTGTAGCAAAGCACTTTGAACTTTTTTTATTCGGGTGTTGGCTTTGGTAAGCTATTTCTCTAATCCATTCTGCTATAGCTGAGTTCTTAGTGTAATATCAGGTATGTCAGGTGAAGTATGTAAACAATTACATTTTTTTCACATTTGACAAAAGCATTGCCCAGAGAACAGTGATGGTGTGTGAAAATACAAAGTTAGCACCATGTGTTTACAGGTACAATGCCAATCTTGTAGCAACCTTAAACAACACCGGCTTTTTTTGTTGAAGCACCCAAATACAATTCTTTGATTGATTTTTACCTCTATGGCTGTTAGGATTTGAATTGACCAAACAGTTTCCGCACATATTTCTTCCCTTACATGTGCCCTTCTCTTCTGTACTTTTTAAAACTGTGAGGGGAGAAAGATGGGAAATGTAATTAAAAACAGATACTGCAACAAGCTCTGGTTAGGAGGCAAGCAATGCTTAATGTACTGTAAAGGCTAAAGAGGTGACCTGTATGTAATCAAAAAGTAACTGTCATTAATGCAGTAGACCAAGTGATTAGGTATTACCCTAATGGAACTATGTTTATGATTGAATGAATGAATCAACTGTTCTTCAGTTGTGAGAGTCTGGATTTCTGAATGTTTCTGTTGTATTTTCCCAGAAACCACAGTGGTGGTTGGGAAGCCCTGAAGTTCCCCTGGTAAGATGCTCATTCTGTGCAGTGCAATGTTCATTTGAATTGCTGAGCATCTGAAAATCCCTCTGACATTAAAATGATCTGTACAAGTGAAAGTGTACCCCTAGCTAAAACACAAGCCTCTGAAATGGAAGCGTGAGGTGCCACTAAAAATTACTACTATGTATAGATTTAATTTTTCTGGAAGGTTTTGTTGAAACCTTTCATTATACCAGGTTATTTACCTAAGAGAAATATAGCATATCTGAGCCGAGAAGCTCTTCAGACAACAAATTATTAATATGTTGTCTGAGAATAGAATCACAGAATCATTTAGGTTGAAAAAGGCCTTTAGGATCATTGGGATCATTGAGTCCAACCATTAAAGGTTGTGAAGGTGTACCAGGGAGATAAGGTGAATTTTATGAGATATTCCAAATAGCTTATAAAAAGTGCTTAGTTTTCTGGTAGGTTTTGTTTGTGTTGTTAGGTTCGTTTGTATTGGGTTGTTTGTCTGTTTGTGTGTGGGATTATTTGGGGGTTTTTTGTATGTGTATGTGGTTTCTTTGATTGGTTGGTTCCTTGCTGTCCTCCCAACTCTCCAAACGTTTGAACAATTACAGTTCCTTTAGTCAAAGCAATGCTCTTGAACCCTAGGACTTCCTATTATGTTTAATCAGCAATTGTGAGGTGTTCTGAAACCTTAGTCACCTGGTGGTTCTTGCAGCAAGATTTTGTCTCGAGACTTCTGTAGGGTTTAATTTTCCAAAGTTTCTTTTCAAAATATCACTTAAAAATCAAAGTTGTTCTTACCTCTGCTGTATTACAGCAGTGTATAAAAATAACTCCAAATGTGTAAGTTCAGATGGCTATCACATCGGTGTCTGCAAAAGGAAGTATAAATCCCACATGGAAAACATGAGCACATGATTTAAGCACTCCAGAGAAGGCTGGTTTTTTTCAGAGTCCTTAATGCTGAATGCTAATGAAATAGAGCTTTTAGAAATAAATGTCTGAGTAGCTTTAGTTTTTTGTTCAATAGCAGAAAATCAGTCATAATTCTAATAATTTTTGACACTGAATACTTTAGATGTATCAGTCTTTTGTCAAAATGAATAGTAATTTTTAATTCTGCATATTATAAAAATTAATATAAGCCTGTGAATTGAACATACTTGTGATGAACAGCATTGTACAAACTAGAGTTCATTAAAACTTCCAAATTCCAATTATGCAAGTAACAGGGCCTTAAGATTATCCTTATTGTGGAACAGAATGTCTTAATGTTTTCTGTTGACATCTTAACAAAAACTAAAAGTACTAAAAGTATAAGTAGTTCATATTTTAAGAATGTCAAGATAGGTTTTTTTTTTTCTTTTTTTTAATATTTTGCTTTTATGACCTGATTTAATTGTAGCATTCATAGAATTGGACAATTATTAGGGTTAAGGTGAGAGAAGGCTTCAAGCTGCAAGAGAATCTTGGGGTGATATAGAAACCTGACACAAAATATTTTTATATGGGTAGTTTTCAGTACTGTTTTAGTTCTCAGTAGATTATATGTTTTGGAAGGAAAAAAGTCAATTATGCTGACAATAGCAGTAGTCACACAATGTATAAGGAGTTCAAAGGTTACTTTTCACTCCAAGAAGTAAAGCTGCCCAGGAATTCCCTTCCATGGTAAAAGATTGTGACTATAATTCTGTTCAATTTTAGGTTATGCTTCATTGCTTTTGAAATAGATCTACTTGGGACAAATGCCCAAACTCAAGATGTGGTCAGTGTGCTACCACAATTACTTCATTGTTGAAGAGGTTTCTTTGCCAGAAAAAAGACATCTAAGACAGATGCTACTGTGACAAACAGCTTGAAACTCACTACAATAGATACTGAAAAAATTATTATGGTGAGAAAGTAACAGTGCCAATATTACACGTACTTAACAGTTGTCCTGGCTTAAGCGGTCAGGTTGGGAAACACCACTCAGATGCCTGCTCACTCCCTTTCCCAGTAAAATGGGAAGAGAACTGGAGGGAAGGGCACAGGAAGCAAAATTCAGGGGTTGAGGTGAAGGCATTTTGGTAGTACAGAAAGAGAAGGAAAAACAGTAATAATGATACAAGAATTTGAATATACAAAATGATGGACAGTGAAATGGCTGTAGGTAGTACCCACTGACTGATGCCTTTTCCAAGTATCCAAGCAATGGGGCCAGCTTTCCCCTCAGTTTGTATACTGACCTTGCCATCATATGGGATGGAATATCTCAGTAGTCAGCTGAGGGGGCGTCTGCCCTGGCTGTGTGTTCTCCCAGCTTCTAGTGGCCCCCAGCCTCCTTGCTTTGGGGATGGTGTGAGAAGCAGAAAAGGGCCTTGACTTAGTGTAAACCTTGCTCAGCCATAGCTAAAACATCAATCAGTGTGTTCACAACATTATTTTCTGAAATTCTAAACACAGCACTATACCAGCTACTATAAAGAAAATCACAGCAAAAGCAAGGACACAATCCTGTCCATCTTAAGCATATATGAGAGGCAATACTTGACAGATGTCTCCTAGTTTTGGGAATGAAGGGCAAAATTATTACTATTTAAGCAGGTCAGGATTTGTAAATGACCAGTTCTAGCAGCAGTTCCCAGCTTGAAGCACATTTGGAAGTGTCTTGTTTTCAGCAGGTGCTGGGCATGCATGCTGCTAAAATCAGGCTTAATTCATGCTTGGCCCAAAGGCAAATTTTATTCATCTGTTAGAGAAACTATGAGATAGAGGCACTTTGACCACGTGACTGAAATGACTGTAGAGAACACTGCCTGATGGAAAGCCTGACCCTGTGTTGTGGGCCTGTCTTCCCAATCCAGGGTATTCTGGGTGCTGGTCAGATGCATTCCACGTAAGATCTTTGGGGTGAGTGTAGCTGTACTGTGTAATGTGATCACTAGGTAAAACACACTTTGCTAGACCAGACTAGTGGCTTTTAGCATTTTTGGAGAGTAGTGGGTTTCTACTTATTCCCTGTCACAGAACACTGTTGAATAAAGGTGAATAACATGTTCATAATACATGCTTTGTGATCAGGATGCCTATGTCGTCTGTCCTTGTAATTTTGTCTTCTTTCGTACTTGTAATTGATTTGTACTCCAATTAGTATTTAGTACAGAGTCTCATATATGATACTTTGATTATGCAAACCTGAATGAAATTCCAGATTTCCTCAGGAACAAATAAAATGCAAACTGTGTGGTGGCATAAAATGTTACTAAGAGATTTCTGTTGAGTACCTTTCAGTGCCCTGCTGTTTACATGATCGCTTAATGGAATCCAGAGAGACCAGTCATTAAGCATTTTTTCTTAAGGTGTTGGAAGCAGCATACCTGCTGGTACATCCAAACAGATTTCAGAAAACTATATAAAATCTCAGCAGAAGTCTCTTGCTGATGCTTCATTTCTTATTCTGATTGCATATATGGTCCTGGGAGTCCCACATATATCAGTAATGATGTTGCTTCCTCAGCTGAGTTCAGTGTGCACACGTGACTATGTAGGTCTGTGTGCAGTATACACTGGTGTTGTGCAACTTGCTCACCTTGGCCAATTAGGATGTTTCTAGCCTGGCATGATTGTTTTTCCTGGCCTTGGGCATGTCTTTGCTATTCTTAGGAGCTTGGACATTGCCTCATATTGTGTCATACTGTATTTGCAGGGGAAAAGTTTGGGGATGCTAAATACATGTCATTTAGCTAGGATACTTTGGGAGTGACCTTGAAATATTGTTGTGGGTAGCTACACTGAGCATTATGCATGCAAACAGCCTCTCCACTTCTTCAGAGTGAAGCCTTTGATTATAAACTTTCTGTGGATGTGCAGTCTTGAGGGTGAGTATGAAAATATGTGCATGCAAATATGTGTGAAAATACTGGGTATTTTATATCCTTAGGGATAGCGTGAGCATGTGCAGTTATTTTGTTCAAGCTACCTATATTAGCTGTCCATCAGTTAAATTAGAATTAAAAGGCTGGAATGAAGAATAAAAATGCTTTAGAGGTGCTAAATTAATTATTTTGTGCAAACAAGGTGTTCTTTTAATAAAATAAAATGACATGTAAGGAAGCAACCACAAAGCCTACAAACTGATTGTAATGCCAGTGTCTAGCACCAATAAAACAAATAAGGCTATAAAGAGTTATCCCATCACCTGTTGTATTTTTTTTTCCAAATGCAAATTTCTAAGCTTTTCACATTGGCATGTGCTGAAGTCTTTTTTTGACAATTCTGGGGGTGAAATTGTCAAGAATGTCAAGAATACTAGAAAATTCTGTGGAATAACTGAGCAACAAACTCTCATTGTTCCCATGTTCCTGAAACAAAGGTAGGTTCTTAGGCTTTTGTTCCTAATGGCAGCAAGCACATTTCATAAAACAGCTCCAAAGATTTAAGTGATAATTTCCATTAATAGTGAAAGACTTTAAATTAATGAGTCAAAATAGTTGAAGAAAACAAAACTCCAATCAAATAGCCAACATATTTTGAGATTGTTTACCTCCCCCTAACAGTGTACTGGTCCCTAAGTAAACAGCAATGGCCACTAAAGGACATTGGTTCTCTGCAATCAAATAGTAAAATATTTGAACAGTTAATGGCCGAAGGGTTTTTGTTTGTTTAACCTTGTGCTCAGGCTACTTACTCCAGTTTCTTCAAAGAATCTTCAACACTCTGATGCTGAAAAATCATAATTATTTTGCCATTAGGCATGATAATTTATAATACTTTATTTTGCACAAGAACCTTAATGCCATGTACGAGTTGGGCATCTCAGGTTTTTCAGAAGCTGGAATGGTAGCTCTTCAATGTTGCAAGATGCTGTAAAGATATTTTTTGCTTGGTGCTACCACCTAGCTCCTGTGTTTAGGCAGCCTGCAGGCATTCTCAGGGACTTGGGTTTCAGCAGCCACAAGCCCTCTTCTGAAAAAAAAGTGTGCATGTATCATTCTCGTAAACATATCTCTGTCTGTTTTCCTTCCCTTAAGAAGGGAAAACATATAGGTAGATATTCCTCATGCAGTGATTGGTTCCTTCAAATCCTTCATCTCTCGGAAGGGGTTCAGAATGAAGATAATTGGCTTTTGAGTCTTGTTCTTAGGATTGTTCCTTTATTTTTTCTGGTTTTAAGACACTGAATAAAATACATAAATGGTGACTATTTATTTGGCTATTAATTAAAACAGAAAATGTTTTTATTTCCTCATCTCACCACATTTATGGAGTAAATATATTGCCTACAATTGAACACTGCAGATGCTCAAAACCTACCCCTGGCATACCCTCAGGAGATAGGTAAATGAATCTTAACATACGTGTTCCAAAAGTGCAAATTGAAGCAGTTTCAATGAAGAAATCAAAAGACATGAGTCTAGAAGACTGAGCAAGCAAAAAAACCAAAACAAAAAAAACCCAAAACCAAACAAAAACCCACAAAACTGTCTCGCGTGTTTTTTCCTGTAAAGAACAAATCTCAGTAGAAGGCAGTTTCAGCATGTAGACCGAAGGAGAGAACTGTCAGAATTATTGAAGAATGCCAAATTAAATTGAAGTGAGATTTAAGATGAACTTTTGGAATGACAGTGTGAATGAGAAATGGTTGGGTTAAATCTATTTCCTGCTTTCTCTTCAGAAAAGAAATGCATTATTGGTCTGTATTTATTTTAATACAGCTTAGATGCGTCAGCCAATGTAAGTCTATCAAATAGAAAAAAAAAATGGAAAAACTGTGGAGTATCATAATTTAGCTGATCAGTAGTTTTTGTGACATGTTAGCGTGTTGCTCGTAATTTGTGATGTTTGATACCTAGCTTTGCCGTCTAGTTTTTATGGGCTACTCAAATGCTGCAGATTTAATGAATCTCTCCAGACCATGCATTAGAAAGAAGTATTTTTAATATGTCCATGAACTTGCATGTCATGAAAGAGGTAAAAAAAGTCTTCAGAACACTTGTAATAATGCAAGTTCACAAATTTCTAAAAGCAGAATATAGCACTGCTGTATAACTATCAGTTTCTAAAAGGTTCAGTTTAACAAATACACGATTTCGCCTTCCCACCTTGGTTTCTTGCTGTTTAGAATATTCTGTGCAGTTTCCTTCCAAGAAAACTTCACAAAAACAGGTCAACATAGGGAATAGAGTTAGCATGATCAAAAGAATAGCATTTTCATTTGGTTTTGTCAACTGCTTAAGTGAGTCATACAAGTCCATCTCTCTAAGAGCTAGTTGAGACACTTGAAGTAATACATATAAGATAATGATCCTTCTATAACATCATCTAACAAGGCAAATGTAGTTTCTCACCTTGTATTCTATGTGTTGCTTCATGGTAACAATAAATGTCATTCAAATGCTGTAGTAGAAAGGAAAGCTCAAAATGGTCATTGGAGACAAACCTGAAACACTGCAATAGGAAGGAAGGAAGTTGATAACAAAGTATACTGTTAGTTTATGGCATTGCTTAAAAGGATCTTGTTGTTTTTGGGCTGAGTAAAAAGCAGTGTTATAGATAAACAGATAAAGGACCCACAAACCTGAGGAGCACAAGTTTAGAGTGTGGGTATTCTGGAGTGGCACCAGAACCAGCACTAGTGCTTCTCACAGCTATGGGAACATGCAGGTCTGGAGAGCTGGGTACCTTGTATATGTGCATGTGAGTGAGGAAGTCTGTACATGATGTGGCAACCAGGAGCACATTTTTGCATGACTGTACCACTCAGCAGGGGTGTAAACTCTGTAATGCTGTAAGACCTATTATGCAGAAATGTAGGTGAAGTGATGAAAGTAGTACTGAAACAGGGTTTTTTTCCAGCATGAATACCTGTATCAATTCAAAAAGTCCTGATAAAGCCTTAAATTTGGGGTTTGTGGTCTGGCAGATTTGTAAGGTAGTTTGGAATTTTACATTTTCTGGTTTTGTCTTTGGAAAGAACAGCTTCAACTGATTTATCCAAACAGCGTTTGTAGTTTTTCTGGGACTTAGATGGATAGTTTAAACAATTTTAAAAAATGTATTCTTGTATAACAAGCGTAGAAATATGCCTACATTCATGACTTTTTTTTTTTAATTATTCATTTATTGGTCATTATTGATGCATTCCTCATTATTCCTAGAAGCTGGTGTGTAGTATCACATGTTGAGCTTCATGGAGAAAGTCTAGCTGATTTTTCATTAATCCTTAGCTATTTTAAGAATATTTACCATGGTATTCAAGAAATGTAAATTAGACCTAAAATATGAAACTGGCAGAAAATTTAATTTTACAGATTACTTTTAATGTTTATGTGGTTTTTTTTATTGGGAACTAGAAACTCAATAGCATAGTGAAAAGTCACTTATGTAGTCGTTGTTCATGGAGCTTTAAGTCTTTCAGGGGAAAAAGACCCCAAGTCAACATTCAGTTGCTATGCTATAGTGTGAATGTGAAATGTATATAGAATAGTATAATTTGTAAGTGCAGGAATAGAGTTATAAATGCAAGGAACACAACCAAATTGAGTTTTCTGACTAGACAGCTGCTCTTTCTGCCCATTACTCCAGTGGCATACAACTCCAGGCTGTATGAAAATGTCACATGACAGTTTCAGCTGAAGCAAGTTCAATTAATAGGTGTCACTGGGTAGGGTGTTTGCTCACACAACTGAATATAAACCTGTTTGTGAGTCTAATGCTCAGTAATGACTTCATGTTTTTGTCATTGCCACCTGCACTCTGGCAAACTCTGCAAAAAATGTTGCATCTGGGCCCATAGAAAAGGGTGCTACCTGATTTTTCTTGATGTGATAGGTTCCAATTGAATAGCAACTCCTAGAAATTTTATACTGACTTATATAGTAATTGCTTTTTTAAGTGAAAGTGATACCCAGTTGTTCTGGTGGGGTTGTGTATAAAACTGAGATCAGGCTCTAGCTACTCTGCGTTTTAGATTTGGAAGTCTTTGCTGTGAATTGTCAGTGAATGAAAGTTGAAGTAGTTATTTTAGTAGGAAAGTTATTTAATATGAATAAGCTCATTAATTAGTATTGTGTTGGTAATAATTTGGAAAGATTTCTAAAAAATGCGTCCAGCAAGACTGACTTCACTTACTTTGCTCCATGAACTCAATGGCAAAGCAACAAACCATGCCCAGAGTGTGGGAGCTATCAATATAGGTAACATCCACCAAAGAGGTTATAGCCACTCTGTCTTACTTTTCATGCATTGATTAACTCGGGATCTGGTGGCAGCTTGGCACAGCAGAGAGCCCTGGGTGGGAAGCTGCACATCCCATATCTCCTTCCTGCAGCTGCCCAGACAGTGTGTAGAGGGAGCCTGCCCTTACTGTTCTTCTTCAGGTGGTGGGACCAACGTGGAGGCAGATTAGAAGTTGTAGGGAAGAGGTGAAATGCCTGGTCAAAGGTGTTACAACTTGGAGAGGGCAAATATGAGTCAGGGAAATAGGAAGGAAGAATGATCTGGGAGCAGTTGGTGGAAAGGAAGGGATTGAGGCACTCCCCTGCTTCATTTGCTTACACACTTTGCTATTACTGCAGTAAATGAAGCTGGAATTCTACTGACAGTCTTTTTCACTACATAACCTAAATTAATCCCCAGAGCATTCTGTGTGCTAAATGATGCAGGATCCTGCGGAGAAAAATAGTGGAGCTTTAAAGACTGTGTTGCACTAGGGGGTCAAGTTAACTTTGTACCAGCAATCTTCCTTCTGGCTTCTCTTGCCTTCAGAGTGCTTATCTTAGCAACCATAGCACTATTTTTATCTAACTTTGGGGGGGGGGGGGGGGGGAGGCAGGGAAGAGGGAGTAGGGGCCAAGAGGGATGTGAGAGATAAATTTGTGATAGACAAATTACGTGCACAACTGTAGAGCAGGCAGGAAACATTCAACTGGATGTATTCCCATGGAAGTACAACTCTTCCTGACCTCATTGTGTCTTTGATTTGAGGTGACAATTTTCCTACTACTTTAAAATTTTTATTTTCAAAATACTACAAAAAGACTTACAGACAGAAATCTAGGAAGGGGTTTCCTTAAAGAAGGACTTGTGGAAGGGAGATACCTACAAAATAGTAGTTTGAGTTGTCAGGAAAATGATTTATAAATCCTGGCACATCTTTTCAATAGTCTCTTCTTTCTTATGTAAACAGCCATTGCTTCTGTGTGTGCTGACCCACCTAGCAGACTGAAAGTGAGGACTCTTTTTGAATTATTTAATAGTTGGATTACAAATATTAATCATAATGAGGACTGAAGTATTTTCTTTAGAACACTTTTTGAATCTGAAGCTTTGTTTGCAGGTCTCTTAATGCAGCCTGGGACTGTAACTAATAGATGTGCGTGGAGAAAAACATTTCACTCTGCAGCCTTTTCCACCCACATCTTTAGGGTTGCCAGAAATCCTATCTGTCAGCTAAAATGATGTTCAAGTTCTGCACAGCTCTAATCCAAATGTGACAGAGAATAGGATTAGTAGAAGCTGTTTAAATGTGATAAAATAAATGAATAAAAATGAGTTGAAGAGGAAAGCATGATATTAGTGGAACATGACCCAATTATATATGTAAAAAATACGCTCAACAAAATAGGTCAGAAGTATTGACTAGACACATTTACATACTGTTTTGAATCTGGAGTCTCTGTGTAGCAATAATAGTATTATATAAGAATTTGATATCTATGTATATTTATCTATTATTAACTCACAAAAATGTATGTAATTGAAGTGAGACACTGGAATCTGACTCTTTTCTAGAATGTGAGAAACTGCACGAGCCAGGATCTGAGATTCCTGCATTGATGCAGACTTCATTTTTTTTTCTCTTTTGTAACTCTGACAATAAAAAATAAATAGATAATTTATATAAATTGAAAAAGTAAATTTATTAATCTCAAAATATTTAGTGAAACTGAAAGAAGAATCAAGTTAATTCTTTCAATAATAAATTTCCCCAGAAACAAGCTTCAAGAGTACTCCCAGATTAATAATACAAAGTAGGCAGAGCTTCCTAAACAGTAATGTAACTCTTAACTCTCAGATTTTATTGTGCATATTTTTTTATACTGAGAAAGTGTTAACTTACTTTGCTAATTTAAAGAGGCAACATGCACAGCTTACAATTTGAATTTGTTACCCAGTTCTGGAAATATTAAGGAGTACTACAATTGGCTCTTTTCTTTCTCTAATGATAATAAAGAAATACTGGTCTGAAAGAGAAATTATGTTCAAATCAAATGTAGCTGTTTATTTTTGGTTCCCTTATTTGGGAACCTTATTATTTATATATTTGGTTCCCTTATCATATGAGTGACCCACCTCTATATGTTGATTAGAAAATTGTAATTTTTGTAAAATTAAAATGTCTTGATATATTTTTAGGTAACCGGAACTACTCCCATTAATTGAAGAACATAGTAAATTTGAAATTTATAGGGCATTTCCTGGGATTTGTTTTAAAATCTGTGCTTGTTTTCTTTGTTCTATAAATAAAAGTAGTCTGAAGATCAGTGTCTTTAAAATAGCCATCAAACTTAGTCAGAATTAGTTGAACAAGCAAATGACCTTTTAGTGTATAGTGAAGCTAGGTGAAAATGGTCTTTAAATCCTGCTTTATCTTTCTTTAGCTAAAGAAAGCTCACAATTAGAAGCTGGGTTAACTCTTCCCTCAAGAAAGGTGAGAGCAAACAGGACAGCAGTGAAGATGAGAAAGGCAGTAAGAAGGAAATTTATTCTGTCAGTCTGCTGAAAACTGAGCAACATGAATTGCTGTTATATAGATAATTCTTATTTTATTGTACAGAGATTTAAAATATTAGTACTAGATAATTTCTGTTTTCTAAACAAATGAAAAAGAACTTGCAATACAGAAGAAGAATGTGCTTTATTTTTATGGGTGACTATTCAGAATAACTAGCTATACCTAAAAAATCAGACCTATGTTTTAAAATAGGTTTTTGTAGCTTAATTCTAACTTGGTATCATTGAAAGTACTTTACCCAATAGAACAAATCTATAGGAATTCATTTTTCTATCCACTGGAAATCCAGAGAGTAATAATGAATGGTCTTTTTCTGGTGTGAATTGAATCAGGTGTAGCTAATTCTAGCAGGTGCATGTCATATGGTTTGATTGTTAATAGACTTCACACCACGTATATGAAATGTACATTTTAGAACTGACTTCCCCCAGCATACCAGGATTGGTATGTATTTATCCAGTGGCAGAATTTGTCTCCACAAAGGTAATGAACTGTATAGCGTACTGTGGTTGTTCTGTGAATGTATCTAGAAGGACGTGTCCGCCACCAAAGCAGAGGGAGTACCACCCTGCAGTATCTCAGCTTGGGCTCCTGTCAAATCTTCCCTTCCCTCCCTTTCTCCCCTGACTTAGTGGTTCTGCCCCACTTATGCCATTTCTTGCTCTTGTATGAGCAGATTCTAAGTCAGTTCAAGGAACTGAGCCAACAGAAGGTGGATCTAGGAGAAGAACAATAGTAATTATTTTGGCTGGCTCAGATCATTGGAGTCGCTCATAACCTAGTCATTTAAGCATGAGTGCCAGTGCTAAAGAGGAAGCATGACTGCCTGGACAAGAGGTGGGAGCCTTCACTTGAATGCTTCTAGGGAGCTGTATAGTAAGTAGTAACTTAAAGTTCTAGATGAGTTGCGGGGCTAATAGCAGTCAGGATTGATTATCTGTGTTAGGTGGTTGGGGAGGAAAGGGAGAAGGTTATTTCTCCTCGTTGCCAGTCTACATCTAACTGTTTCTCCTAGAACAGAGTGTGCTTCTTCTTTCATTTCTAAATCCTGTCTGTCAAATGGGTTGATTTGTTATTTGTCTTGAAGGAAGTACTTTGCATTATGTTTGAGATATCACGCTTTCCCAGTTTGGCATCCCCAAATATCTTCCCCTGCTTTACTGCATCTGTAAAGAGTCTTGACTTTTCTTTTGGTGGTGGTTGTTTTTGGCTGATTTTTTTTTTGTGTGTGTGTGTGTGTGTTTTGTTTTGTTGTTGTTTTGTTGTTTTGTTGGTTTTTTTTTTTAAATGGGGGGGAGGTGGGTGTGTTTAGTCATTCTTCCCAGTGCAGTACATAATAAACTATTACATCGGTACATTCATGTGTAAAAGTACAGATAATCTAACACTCCCTTCTGTAGTGTATCCTGGCCATTACTGATCCAGGCGTTAGTGAAGGGCACAATGCAACTGAGCCCTTGATGGTGCAGAATGCTAATTTCTAAGGAATATCCAGATGTTAGGCCTTGATACAGTTCCTTGTAAACCAAACTGCATAATCAGTAAGAGGGAGGAAAAGAGAAAGACCTTGTCTGTGCACTCTCAAATGCCATTTCATAAAGTTTCTAATTTCAGGTGACTGATAATGAGTGTGCTCACGAGAGAATAAAGGGCCAAAATCACTTCTGTCTGCTGGTCACTCATTTGCTTCAGTAGGTAGCTGAGAACTGAGACTCTTGGCTTTGGTCCAATGCACAGCAGAAGAAACGGGATGGATAAACAGCTTTTTATCAACAAATTTTCAGTGTCCACTCTTTGTTCTCAGAAAAAAAGCCTTGTACAGGACACTCATTTATTTTTACCTCGTTCTGCAAATATTAAATGTTTGTTCTGCTAGGCATATTGACAACATTTAGTGACCTTCTTTGCAGAAGCTCTACTGTGTCTGTGTTTTGGTTGGACTTGAAATACAGCTCATGAATAATCATTAGTGGACAGGCCTAAAATCAATGGAAGCTGGCTTTCTAGAGGACTTTTGCATCTGAGCCTTAAAGTTCAGCAGTTAACGCTCTCTCATCATTGCATTTATGTTGCATGTGTCCCTTGCCAGTGGGATCAAGACATCCTTTGCACTCTGCCCTCTGTGTTTAGATCTTTGTTTTATTACTCAGGATGTTGGAAAAGTTGCATTTCCAAATTGTGTTAGTGATTGATCCGGTCTTTTTTGCACTTGCCCTTACAGAAAAGCAACAAGGTAACTGAGAAGCAGAGGGCACAGAAGATGGACCTGAGTAAGGTTACAGGGGAATGAGTAATTCCAAATTACTCAGTAAGATTGCTTTTTTTTTTTTCCTTTGGACAGGGAAATACAGAAATTTTCTTTATAGTGATGACAATAGAAGTCATTGCTGTGAAACTGCTAAACTGGATCAACATACCTGCTTTTGCTTCACCTGGGGAAAACTGTAATTTATAGGTCTCATCAGGATATCTCAATATAATTTGGCATTCTTTGTAATAGTGTGTTGCACTTACAGCTTTATTTGTAAGTTTTATATGAAATCTGAGAACCTGATAGACACTGTAGTCTTCACACCCCAACTCCAGTGTGTGATCTCTTCTCTTCCTCCATGTCATGAGTTGCCAGCTCCTGGGATGATCAGATCCACTGGTAAATGTGATTTTGTGCTTGAGTGAGACACTCAAGATCCATTGCTGCTTATTTAATTGTTGTTTAGCTGGGTTTTTGAAAGTCATCTGCTGAATTCCTTGCAGGACTGTGAACAGACTTCATAGTGCAAATATTTTTCCACTTAGACTTATCTGAGTGTTAAAAGGATTTAACAAATACAGTGACATAAACCTTGCAAATACCCATCAGAGCAAGCAAGTGCTATTATCCATGGTTTAACAGATGGCTAATCTTAGAATATGTGCTTGTTTCATCTTCACTAGCACTGCAGACGGCTCGGCTAGTGTTGAGTAACTCCTGAAACTGGGAATGGGGTTCCCGTCTTCAGCAGCTGTTCGTCTGCAGCCAAAGTTTAACTGTTGAACTTCTCCCTTCACTATCATTCATACTGAAATTAAAGTGAAATGCTTCACTAGTCAATAAACTTTTTAAACTATTACAGTTTTTCTTCAATGATTTATTTATGATTATGGTTATTGGTTTTTAGGTCTTCTTGAAACTTTTAAAGCCTGACAGATCCAAAGAAGATCTGTCTTAAAAAATGGTCTCCTAGCAATTTATTAAACTAAACTGCTGTTTTCATTTAGGCAAATACCTTGTGTTCCCCAGAATAAACTTTGATATTAAAAGCTGTGACAGAACTACTAGATGCCTGGCAGTGAAAGAACTATGTTAAATAAGATCTAAATCATGTTTCTAAATCATGTAAGTGGAAAATAGGAGTAGGAGCTCCTTTTGAGGAAGAGCCATTTAAGGTATTCCACAGTCTTGGTTATTTTTTTACATAGCTTGTTTTCCTGTTCTGCTGAAGCTGTAGATACTACTTGATGTTTAGAGTTTGAAAGAGGGGAGAGCAGGAGCATGCCTTGAGCATGTGTGGTGTGGTGTAATTTTTGGGGGTTTGTTTTTCTTCTGTGTGTTCAGCCCCTACCCATAAGCATTTTGATGCTGAATGTTTCTTCCCCATCATGGAGGAAATGTAAAAACGTGGAGGGGTAAAAAGAAGGTAATTGGTCTTTGGAAAGCTGTAAAGCTACTGTATGCTGTCGTGTGGGCCAAGTCATGGGAGAGAACTGAAAAATGATGGTGGGTTTGCTTTGTCTGGATAGCTTGTGGTGTTTTGCTGCTATTATAGTGCCTTTTATCTTGTAGAAGGTTTGACTGAATGCCTGCAATGAGCGCGATTCCTTATAGACAGCACTGAATGTTTGTCTTGAGTGTTTGGACAGTGAATCTCAGAAAACTGGTGAGAACTGGTGGCAGTGATCAATTTAAGAATATGATCCTTCTTTATTTCATATTTTGGTAAACAGAAAGTGTTGACATTATTGAAGTTTTTCCCCTTTAGACGTGGGAGGGAGCAGGCACTGTAAGTCAAGCTGAAGCTGGGTTGTGCTTGTGCAGGAATGCAGTTTTTCACTCTGGATGAGATGATGGTGACTTGTGGGTTGGGACAGACACCTCCTCATCATACCAAGCGACCTGTCAGCTAGTGCCTCCACAGGAGGCCGATTCATCTTCACCTTGAGAGGGAAATATGCAGAGCCAGCAGAAGACCTGGTATCCAAATACTGCATGGATGCTATTCCAGGAATTTACAGCTTGTACTCTGTGACTTTTAAAATTTTTTTATTTCATTAATGTTTTAAAATTTATGCTAAGTTTTTAAGAATACATAAGTATGCAGAAGTTATTAAAATTAAACCCTCCTTCCACGTCTACAGCCTATTTTCCCTTTTATTCATGTTTGCAGCAGTACCAGGCTGAGAGACTACACTTTAAAATTTGCAAGTGTACATGGGATTTTCAAACAGTCTAATTCTTTTACAGTCTCTAATTCATTTTTTTACTTTTCATTATGTCATTTCTATCTTGTTCATTGGTAAAATTGGTTTGTTAAGGCATCATTAATAATGATGTTATTAATGCTTCTTGTTTAAACATTTTGTTCTGCTGACACTTGGCCAAAACAGATTGTGGGAAGAAGTACTAATTGGAAACATCTAATCACCATCCATACTTTTGCCTTCTGTCATAGGGAGGATGGAGATCAAGCAAACCCAGAATGTCTTCGCTGCCTTTGAAGTCCTAGGAGCTTTGATTACAAGGTTGCACTGAAGAAATGCGTGGTGTTATACTTGGTATCAATTATTAGCTCTTACTACCTGTTAAACTCCACTGAAAGCTAATTTATGCACACTGATAGTTGGGCTCAGGGAGTGGATTTTAGCTCAAAGAGTAATGGTTAAAATTTTAATAGACCAGTGGTTCTGCTTATTTGGCCTGTTGGTGGCATTTAGTCATGGTGACTATAGAATCTGGTGCTAAATGTTTTCTAAGTGTGTGTGTATGTATTTTGTTTGAATTACAGAGAATCAGCACTGTAGCTGCTGAGGTCTGTATCTCCAGTGGAAACTTTTGGGTCTTTCTATAAATGTGAAATTGCTCACCTTTGGATCAAATTAGAGTGGGGTCTGTATTGTTCAAGGCTAAAAGAGAAGCAGCTTTCCTCAAAAGCCAGCTTTTCTGAATGAAGAAAATCATACAGAATTTCATAGTAATTTCCATACAAGGAGTGAATGCCTGAGCAGCCCCAGAGTAGGTACCAAAAACTGGAACCAGTGCTGTAACTGAAGGAAAGTGGTAACTGGAGGTAAAGTGACCCTACTTCAGTGAGCAGTTCCCAGGCTCAGTGTGGCTGCTGTTCTCTCCAACAGTGCCACCCCCTTCAGGGTGAAAATCCTTGGAATAGGAAGGCTGCTGTTTGAAATATGATGTGGTTTGCAAATTGGTTACCAATACTTGAAAGACTGCAGTTTCATTCCCTCAGGTTTTCAGTGCAGCCTTGAAGAACAAAAGGATGGTTATGGTCTAGTAGTTCATAAATCCTTAGACACAGCTAGAGTTGAACTCTGTCTTGAAGTCGTTTGACTCAGAGCAGTTCTGGGCTATGCTTGGAGCTCCATGAGTATTCTCCCTATGAAAGGCAAGAGTAAGATATGTCATGACACAGTCTCCTCTCAGATGGAGAATGTGAATGGTAAGGAGAGAGAGACCTGGTGAAACTTTATGATCTGGTTAATGAAAATTCTTTATCAAGAAGGTCACGTTAAGGATCACTCAAATTTTCATTTAACAAAAAGCAAATTGTAAATAAAAACCTTTGCAATTACTTTTTTTTAAAGCAAACTGATTTATTTTTGAGGTAATGGAATGTTTTTGTGGCAACATAAATTAGCATTTTTTCTGAAGCTTGGGCTCTCTTTTAGTGTTCGTTAAAATAATTTTTTAAGTTGCAGTTTAAGTATTATATCAACATTTAAGAAGCACAAGTGGGAGTTTTGGTGGAAAACTTTTATGCTGCTACTGCCATGTTTTGCTGAAGTAATTAAAATGATCAGAATAGGAACTACTTTATGCCACGTGTAAAATGATCAAAAATATATGGTTGATTCTTTATGAAAAATAAGACATGATGTGTTACTTTGTCAGCATCTTCTCAGAGTTTTCACTTTACCTAGGATGACTGACATGTTTTAGGATTAATCTTATTTTATAATTTTAACTTTCTACTTGAAATGTTGCATTTTTAAGAAAGTTATTGATGAAAATAATCTTTTGACAATATTGATTCATCTGGCTTTTACTTCTGGGTGAGTGTTTGAAAATGGCAATCAACTTGTTTAAACAGAAAAAAAGCCCCACAAAACCAAAAACTAAACAAACCAAAAAAGCAAACGACCAGAAATAAACAAACAAAACCCCCAAACAAACAAAAAACACAACCAAAAAAACCCAAAGAAAACACTTCAAAAGCACAGAGATCAGCAGGATATTAATATCTCTGGATGGCTAGCAATCAACTTGGACAAGTAACAAGTGCTCCAGAGAGCTTCTTTGTCAGGGGAGGAAACCCTGCAACAAAACACTTGATATGCACACCCCACAATGCTACCCAAAATGTGTTATAAGATCTAAACATCTTTTCTAATCTTTCTGCCCAAGGCTAATTTTCATTTGGAAACCATAATAAAGTAGCAGAATAATTAAAACTTACAGTACAAAAGATGAAGCAATGCAGAATTCTAGATTAGTTCCGGTTGTTCCAATTTCAACATCAATAACCTGAAATAACTGTTCTAAAGATGAAGTATACCCTCTGAAAAATCATATTGGAATTATCCAATGAGAAAGACATTGAACTAGAGATAATTCTGGTTACTGTTTTTCAGTAGGGTTCAGAATGCTAATGCTTTGGTTTATAATTGGATGCCAGAGCAGGTATGGTGATGCTGGGGTGACTGATGTGTGGTCATATTTGTTTTTTTTTCCTTATTAGTCAAAAACTTTTTATTCATGAATTCATACTAATCAAGAAATAGATTTTAAAGAAATTATGCCATCTACACAATTGGTTGTAATTATGAAGAACATTAATCAACAGTTCTGATCTGTCTGATTAGTAATTTTTAATCAGCAAAGAAGAAAACACAATGGTGTTGTAAATAAAAGTAATTGAACTCCATACTCTGGCTTGTGTTCAAATGTATGCCAAGAGGCAGTCAGTCTGGCCTAGGCTAGTTGGTCAGAGATGCAGGAGTACATTGGTTTGCCCAGGTTTAAAATGAACTAGGCATATAAGGGCATCTCTCAATCAGCCACCTGTCTGTGTTACTTCATTATTCTCCAGTCTTCCATGTTGTATGGTCAGCACCAAAATAATCTCCTGCATGTGTATCGGCAGGTTTCTTGCTTTTGTGCATTTATTGTTTTTTCCAATAAAAGCTAAAACCACCTGAAAAAACCCAGAAATCAAATCAAGCCCCAAGCCTTGTCTCCTCTGCTTTACACATTTGGTCTCCTGCAGGTGGTTTCTCGCCCATTGTAGTAAATTTGCCTTCCCTGGCCTGGGGCAAGGGGAAACAAGTCTTTTTTGATATGTTGGTAGACTTGCCAAAAAGTATATACAAAAAAATAAAATTTTACTTACATCTAGTTAAAATAACCACGCTTTGTTTTTTTCACTGGGTAATGCTGTCACATTAAAATACAACTGTAAAATTCCATAGTGAGGCCCTTATGAACACAGTGACATCCACCTAAGTCAGAACAAGTAGGTAAACAACATCTAGGCCTTGTTCAAAACAAACTTCCAAGTGCTTGGCGTAAAAAAATGTCAGTATGTCAGATTTGATCACAGCCTATGTTCATGGCATATTTGGAATATTGTAGGGCAATTATGGCAACTACCTTGGATGATCCTCTTCACTAAGTTTAGACAGAATGGGAATATGCATGGTCAGTGCTATGAAAAAGCCTGGATACTCAGTTATAGTGCTTTATAACTAAACTTAGTTTGGAGTAGGAAAATTATCTTAGATACATAGTTTGATTGGGTATAAAAACCAAGTTATGTTTCTTTGTTAAAATGATGTGTTACTGTGTAAGTTGAATCTTCTCTTTCCCTCTGTCTTTTATATAAACACTATTTCCTTACCACTTTACATAGTGCTCTTCAGGTTCAAAACCCTGTACACAAATTATTGTAATTAGTTCTCACATCTCTTCTGAGAGAGGTAAGTAAATACTATTATCCTCGTTTTTACAGATGGGGACTCTCATCTGGAGAGGTTAAGTAACTTGCCCAAGGCCACAAGGGGGAATATTGTCGTAGCTAGTCCTGAAAACCCAAGAGCCGTTGCCTTAGTCCTTTACTTTATTTGCTAGATGACAACTCAAGTTGTTAATGGTTACGTCTGTGTTATAGAAACTTGTTCTGTGGTTTTACTCCCTGTGTCTTAGCAATAATTTAAGGAAAGAAGAAATTGGATTTTCTGTAGTTAGATATATAGTATAGTAATACAGCCTCCTTCAGCAGGAATGCCAGGTCGCTTTCCTGCTATGCCTGTAATTAAGTAGAAAAGGTAGTGGGCAATGCCCATTACAGTTTTCCATGCAATACTGCTCAGTCCACAGGGACTTTATCAGTTCAGGTCATGTTATGCCTGAAGCTCTGCTTTACTGGAGATGCAGAATGTGCAGCCTGTGGGGTTTTTTCCAAGCTGTGTATGTTGGACCTCAGAAAAATACAGATACTGATTGTGTGCGCTTCTGTAGAGATCTCTTTTTTTCTTACATAAAGAACATACAGAAGCAGGAATCTGTGGGTTGTTATTTAAGAAATCCAAAATACTCCATGGCTTTTGTTGTGTTTTGCAGGCTGTTGTATTGAATGTCTGAAAAAAATCTTGTCTCTTGGTCTCATCCCCAGCTAGAGGATGTTTAAGGAATTGAATTTCCTGTTTGATTTTTCTGTTTCTTAAACTTTGGGGAAAGGTTAGTAACAATGCAAAGAATTAAGGAATTTAGAGGATTACTCAACATTGTATTTTAAAAGAGTATGAATGGAAAAGAATGGGAATAGTGATATTTTAGAATATTTAAATAGAATTACTTGTTTCTTAACAGTTATATCATAAAAAATGGAGCCAAGATATATAATATGTGTACAATGTTAATACAACTAGTGTCTTTTAGATCCACTCATTGTTAGACTGTGCAAGCATTAGCACAGTGGTACAGTGCAGGAAGCTATGAGGCTCAAGTTACCAGTAAATGGGGAAATGGGTGAATTCTTGCAGGTTTCCAGTGACACAAGAAGTGATGGAGGACAAAAGGGAGAGAGGAGGTTTTTTAAGGAAGGTTGTCCAAGCAGTAGTTGTAATGATTAAGATAAGAACTCAATCTCAGGATGGAGCTCATGCTTTCTTGTTCAGTCAGACTTTTCATTTGCTAACTTGAACTTGAAATATTGTGAGCTTTTTCTGTTGTCTTCTCCTGTTTCATAGGAACAGGTGTGGACCTTGGTTGATTTACCCACAGAGGCAGAGACACCTGTATTGTTTTGAGATTCATAGAGGTCTGAGATTTCTCTTGGGTGCTACCCAAGAGGCAGGAGAGATCTGCATCCCACTTCTGGAAGACGCTTGGTGTACTCAAGGGTATGTTTGATAGCACCACATGCCTCGTTGGGGCTTCTCTGATGTTGTATTTTGAGTCCTGTGAAATATTTAACAGGTTATTAAACTCTTTCTCAGTAGCCTCACACAGGCATTTATACCAGAAAGATGAAAAGGTGGAAGGAGCCCAAGCAAGAGAGTGACATAACACACTTTATGAATCCAAGTGAAGGAAAAAATACTGAGTGTTTTGCCAGACATTCTGTGAGCTATGTTCTCGGCATATGTGCAGCAATAGAGATTTGATCAGCTACCACTGGGGAGGCAAAATTAGTCATCAGTGGAAGTGTTAGGTAATTTTTCATGCTAATGATCTATCTGGAGTCTTCACAAAAAGTTAGGATGTAAAGCTTGAAAAATTAAAGTGCCATTTGCTAGCTTGCTATTCCACCTTTCTTCCAGACATACGTACTCCCTTCTGTACTGAGTTATGGATTATTTTATCTGTAAATTCAACCAAAAAATCTCTCCAGGAAGAATCAAATCACAGATTGTTTGTAATATGTGTTATCAAAATCATCTTCAGTGTCCGACTCTTTGGTTTTAAAACCTATGCATTTATTTAAATATGATTTGCAAAGGTTTTATTATGTTAACTAGGCTGAAAAAGTTGATCCTTTTTCTTCTTTCACAGTATGAATACTAGGTTATTTTCAAGTATTTGTGTAACCCAAAAGTAAATACTCTCTCTGTCATTGGATTTTACCAATGAAAAGAATTAACTGTACAAAATAACTATTTAAATTTTGCCATTTCTGTACACTAAAGTCACCTAGGTTTGCTTTCTTTTGAAACATCATCTAGAAATCTTGTGAGTAAAAGTTTACTGATATATCATTATTGTCTGTTATTATGACCTAAGGATATCGTTCACTTTTGCTTTGCCATGGTGGTTGTCATATCTTGCTAAATGAGATCATTGCAAGCAGTTCAGAATTTTAATTTACTTCTTTTTTTTGCAAACTCTTTGATATTATTTAGATGATGAATATGCCTACAAAAAAAGCACAAAGATTTGTGTGTTGGTGAAGAAGAGGTAGGTATGATTTCATATTCTCTGACTAGACCTTGTCTCTTTCCTGGCTCCATGTCATGACTGGCAGCAGAATCAGCAGTGTAAGCCTCCTGCAGTCATAATATCTTAACTACTCAAAATCTATGAAACTGATTTTGTTTGAATTTTGAAACTTTGTGTCTGGCCACCTGTGTTACTCCTGTGTGTCTATAACATTATGCAGTACGACAGGGCCACTAGAAGGATAAAGGAGAAGGCAAAATACGGATGTGGTAAAGGCAAAGAATGTTTAGGTAAATGTTGAAAGGAACATTTTGGAAACCTCTAATCAAATATAAATTATGTTCTTTTTTTAACAGAAAAGAGAATTTAGAAAAAAAGCTGTGCAGGTCCTGTTGTCTACCTGCTTTGGGCTCTTGCAGGCAGGTAGGAAGGCCTGTTCATTAAGAAAGCAAACACTGCTCTGCCAAATTCACCATCAGGGCAGAAAGAGGAGCCTGAGGAAAAAAAACCCCAATACTGATTATATGACAATCAGGAGTCCTTGATAATGGATCCATAGAGCAAAGGATAAGCTAAGATCAGAAGTCAGGAGCAAACACTGGAATGAAAGGAATGAATAAGCCAGTAAACTCATCCTGCTGCTCAGAGGTTTTCCATGTGGCTGCCTGCTGACTCCTTGGGGTAAGTTCTCTTCTTGCAGAAGAAGTCACAACTGTGACAGCTGATTTGCCCCCAGACAGACAATGATTCATTATTGTCCATGTGTCATAGGGTCTCTAAAAGTCATGGTGTCAGAAGAAATTACTGCTGGACTGCAGCAGACAACAATTTCTGTTTAAAACACTCTTTTTGGGCTGCTGTGCAAAATTCTGAACAAATGCTTGGAAACAAACATTTTCAAATGTTGTTCTTTCTAAAGAAGCAGTATCTTAGGACAAATACACAGAGAGAATAACAGGACAAAGTGGTCAACAATCATGTTGCCATTTTCAGTACCATATTCACTTCTCACCCAAGAACTGATGTTCCTGTCATGTTTAGTGCAGAAGTTTAAACAGTTCTCAAGAAGTCCTTTCTCTTCCTGAAATCTGTGGTGCTGCTTTGTTATGCTGATTTGAGTAATAGCACCAGTCTGGCTTTGAACTCTAATAGAATGTAAGTTACATAAAGAGGAATTTTAAGCAGTCTATAGTGTCTAGATATACTTGGCAGGGTGATGATTGCATCCTTCCAGGTAATGTTTACTTGGATTGTAATACATGAATAAATGGCAAGCTAACCTGACTGCAGTTACTAGAATCATCTTCCTTTTTGTCAAGGTTGCTTTGATTTAGTGTGATTATTAACTGTTCAACTCACATTAGGTGCAAAAATATACACTTCTTCTATCACCTTACTTAAGAGCAAAAAATATCCCAAACCTCTTACTTATTTGCATATATAGGAATTCTGAACTGGGCAAGCGCTTCTTAGATCTTAAGGACCAATGCAATTGCTTTTATAGATGGTCTGAGTCTTTCCCTGGCTTTTAATGAGAGATTAATCAAACTTCATAATAGTCATTCTGGAAGGAAAACACAATAACTGAAAAATAGTCAGGTATTACGTAATACATACTAAACTTACAAAAATGCATCATGTAGCAACAAAAGTGGGTGCTATGATTACTAGCTTTGACAAGGAAATTGCTGTTGCCAGGAAGAGTACAATTACATGAACAGCTCTAATAAATAAGCATGAATCTTCCTTCCCCTTTTTCTGATAGGATGGGGATGTGAGGTTTCAAGTTGGAGCTAGAAAATAAGTAATCTTATAAGTTATACTCTTCAATTTTCTTTTATAAAAACTTAATTTGGTGTGAATTATAGATGAAGTTATACCTGCTGCAGGAATGATAATCTGTGATACTGTTGAATGATAATTACACTGCTGATGACTTTAAAGAGTTTATCATTTAATATAGCCCTGCCTGGTAAAACTGCAACTTGTAACATGCTAAATTAAGGTTTTACTTGCATTGGGAAAGGAAGAGACAGCTTTTACAGTGCCTTGTTCTATAGCCTTTTGTTTCAACATAACAATTTTTAGAGGAAAGTGGGGTTTTTTTAAGTGAAATACAGAAATTTGAATTAAGTTTAATTCAGGTAGCTAAATGATGACAAGCTGTTTTGAAAATCTAGTTATATCTGTAAGCTAAACTTAATCTCTTATTAAAATGAGGAAATACTGCTTTTTCTTTACAAGTAAAGTGTGTGGGTTTTTAACAGAAAGAGAGAACATGGAGCATCATACCGCTATATTTGGATATAAGTGAAGATTCATTCTTCTATTCTTAAAGTGCAGTTCAGCTTTTATTGTGATGGGTAAGCTGGAGACCATTCTGCAGAACTAGGGTATAAGCCTATGTTGATCTCAGCTGTTCTTCCCACAATTAAGCACACATATGCGGAATAAAATTACAGAGAAGATTAATGTAAAAGCTGTGAAGTCAAGCACTAAAACCCAGGCAGTGCTGACTATTATGTTGCCCAGGCAACTTTATTTCAATTGTCATGTATAGGTTTCCTTCCCTATGATCATACAGGAATAGAAGAACTATTTGTTTCTTGATCAGTGTCTCTAGTCTCCAGACATTATTCTCAGTCTTAGTGTGGTGCTCAGTCTTGTCTACTGCCCGCTATGTTGCCCAGCTGAGATGGACTACTGAAAGCTTGATATAAAATTTAAGACCCAGAAGAAAGCTGAATTAAGGTTTTGCATTGCTCTACATGGTACCAGTAAAATGTAAAACATTATTGATATGCATGTTGGAAGAAGTGGGTGTGGAGTTCATGGTGTTATTAGTTTTGTGCCAGCTTTCTCTAGCAAGAATAGCAGGTCAGATTTAGGATCAGCCACAGCTAGCAACTTTTAATAGCTTCAGCTGGACCAAATTTACATGTATTTTCATGGGTCAGTGGTTTTGACTCTTTTCCTATATCCTCTTATATTTTCAACAAAACGAGTGGACTGGAAAGAGTGTGAAGAAGGTGGAGGAGGGAAGTGGGAGAATACCAGCACATAGAAAATTACATATTTATGCCTCAGCTTAGTTTTTGAAAATCAGTATTTCAATCTACAAGCTAGTCGTGTCTCTCCCACCCTCTCTTCTGAAGACTGACAGAGTAGGAGATGAAGCAGGGATTATTTTAGCCCCATTGTTCAGTCTGCCAGAGCTGTAAGCAACTAAACAATGACTGTGGACTTAAAAAAAATTAGTTAAATGTAATGTGGGTCTTGTGAGCTCTGTGATAAAATAAGATTAACCATATTTTAATATGATTAATCAGCTTGATACCAGCAAAGCTGGGTTGAAGAAGCTGTTATTCCTAAGAGTGAATGTTAAAAGGGAGAAGAACACTGTAGGTCCATCTGAGCCTATTGTAAAATAATGTGGCTTAAGGACAAAAAGGAAATTAATTCTAGGTATGACTGTTTTGGAAGTCATGGAAAATTGTTTATGTGACCTTACAAGCCATTTAATAATCAGCAAGACTAGGGAACAGTAAATGTGTTTATTGATCCAACAGTAGTAATTTAGTTTCTGCACACCATGTTTAGGGTCTGATTCATGGTGCACTAAAGTGGAAACTTTTCAGTAACTCATATGGAACCATCTGTAATACTTGAGGAATACTTAATTTGGATGTAGTCTTTCCAGTGTTACTTCTTAAAGGAATAGATTAGTTTAATTCCAGTATGTACATTTTTGGTTTTTCAAATGCAAGAGGGAGAATCGTTTTGGATGGCTGGTTCTTAATCAGATGCAAAATGTAGTTGAACTTTATTGCACCAGATAAGCGAAACAAGCAAATATTGAAGATTTGTGAAGAGACAGTGCCAGGGACGTTAACACTGACAAGTCTTGTCTTGTTTCTGGCCAATCTGCAAATCTAACCTGACAAAGAAATGCATAAACCTCAAAGCTCCAAGGTGGGGAGCAATCCTGCCATGTATAAAAAGCACAGAGAGAAAAAAAAAAAAAAACAAGAAGAGAGAAAAACCAGGCCTTATTTAGGTATCTTAATGGGATGGAGATTACACAGTTTTATGAAAATACAGAAATACACTGTTCTAAAAGAAAGAAATTTTTTAGAGGTTTGCTTTTGTTCATATTTTTTTTCCTCAAGGGGAATGCTTTTGGCAATGATTAGAAAGCCATGCTCTTGAAAAAAGACTATCTGAATCCTTGGCTCACTCTTACAGCGGTGGGAACACATAGGTCAGTTTGCTTAGAATATTCCTAAATTTGGAAAGCTCTGAAATTTCTTGAAACATGAGTACAAAACAGTTAAGTTCACATGAAAAGGACAAACCGAAAACAACAGGAACCACTCAAAAAACACTGTTTTGGGAAACAACAGACAGTCCTACTATTGTGGCAAGCCCTTGCAGTCCAAGGATCTTGGTCTAGCCTTAAATTATTTTGGCCAGCTAGGCAAAGTTAAGATCTCAGGCCATAAGCTCTGAACTTAGGAAAAGTATGTCTCCAGGTAAGAAATTCAGACCCTAGTACATTTCAGATATGTATAGAGCAGATGAAATCTGTTAGGGTATGTAGCTGGGGCTTCAAAGAGCTATTCTCCAAAAATATCTCTAGACAACATAATCTACCTGGACTATGGAATGCAATAGCATCTGTGATTTCTGATAATAATGCCTTTTTCTGTAGACCATAAAATGTTGGTGTTGATGTTTAGGTATTGCTCAGCAAAGATGTTTCACAGCTTGAAGGAGAGGAAAATTTTCTCTTTCTCAGCACATCATGATTCTTTTTTTCTGAGTGGCTAATTTCAGCAGTAGGAAAAGGGAATGGCCTGAGCAGCAGCAGCAGCAGAAGGATCACTGAAGAATGACTGTTTCAGTGTAGCCTTCCCCCTGTGTGCCATTTTCTGAGTTCTGCGGCTGCTCTGTTCCTTTTTACTAATTGGCCTCCGTTGCCCCTTCAGGTTCCCTCTCAGCGATGACTCTTCCCACCATCCCTCATTGTCGTTTGAAAGGCTGGCACTAGCAGTTGGAGCACTTTATCCAAATACTGGCTGCCATTCCTAGGAGAGGCTGTAACTCCAGGCAAGGAGAGAAGAGAGTGTAAGACCCCAGTAAATCTGACCACCACAGCACTGCTGGCCATCTCTGTGTGGCACAGCACTCCAGCATATCTCCACGGTCCACAAGGTGTTTTGGAAGGCCTGGAGAGTGGCTCATGACCTTTCTGCACTCTTGTGACCTTATACAAGTACTTCATTCAGAAATACTTGCCAAGAAAATACATTAGTTCTTTCTGGTCCCCATCTCTTTGGTTATGGTCCATATTTGCCACAGAATTTTGACTCCGTAATTGTTAAGGTTTGCCAAGATCTGATTTCCTCAACCTAACAATGGAGTACTATATGTCCTTTGATAAAGAGATTTTTAGCCCAGTGAATGCATCATTGACTAACCTCACTTACTAGCTGGGACGTTTTAGGTGGACATCAGATATGATCAGTACACAGCAAAAGGATGCTGCCTCTCTGAAATACTCCTCAAGAAAATAACAGTAGTAAAGTGACCTCATGTTATTTCTCTGCCATCTCATGATGAGTTAGATGCACTGAACATTACTGTGAGTTAGTGCATTTATAAGCCCATTTTAAAGTTAACAACTTACAGTGACATCTGCAATTCCGCTTGGTTTCCTCAGTGCAGGTGTAGGAAATCTTTGGTGATTAACCTGTAGCATTGATTTGTTAAGTAAATAGAACTCAAACTCTTTTTTTCCCCAAGCTAACAGTTCATAGTATTGTGGGAACATCCTCAAGGCAGTGTCTGTTGGAATTATTACTAAAATGACATCCTTTTATTTAATTATTTTTAAATATTTTTCAAGCCTGTAGCAAACAGGAGGGATAAGAAATATTTTTTAGCCTCTCTTGTCTTGTGGCCAAAAGGTTTTTGTCTCCTTCTTGTGACAAAAGCTTCACTTAAGCCAGTTGAATCATAGAGCAGCTCAGTTGGAGTGGACCCATCAGGATCATCAAATGCAGCTCCCTACCCTCCACAGGACACCTCAAGAATGACACCATGTACCTAAAAAAGCATTGTCCAAATACTTCTTGCACTCTTTCAGGCTTGGGGAAGACTACTACCCTGGGGAGCCTGTTCCAGTGGGCAACCACCCTCTGTGAGAAAAGCTTTCCTTGCTGACCAACCTAAACCTCTCCTGACTTGGCTTTGTGCCATTCCCTCGAGTCCTGTCACTTGTCATGAGAAAGATCAGTATCATCCCCTCCCCCTGTCCTTGTGGGGATGTTGAAGACCACAGTGAAGTCTTCCCTCAATCTCCTCCCGCTGTACCTCTTCTGGCTTCTCCTTCAGACCCTTCATCATACTTGTTGCCCTCCTTTGGATGCCCTCTAATATCTTCATGTCTTATATTGTGGCGCCCTATACACAAGACTTGAGGTGAGGCTGCCCCATTATGGAACAAAGCGGTTCAATCACTGGTCATGTACTTGATGCCCCCCAGGACAGAGTTGGCCCTCCTGGCTGCCAGGGCACTGCTGACTCACATTTAACCTGACATGGACCAGGACCCACAGGTCTCTTTCTGCAGTGCTTCTCCCCAGCCTCTTGTTCCCCAGTCTGTTCACACAACCAAGGTTGCCCCATCCCCAGAGCACACTCTCTGGCACTTGCTCTTCTTAAACTTCATACAATTGGCAGTAAAATAAATTGGTATGGCTAAGGCCTCATTTAGGTTAAAAAACAATAGTCTGAGTTTGGATTAACTTGCACAGAGTTGTCAGTGATCCTGAAATAATTTATGCTAAGGCTACACTTGTGGAGAACTGTCAACAGCTGTGTGTTCAAATACGCAACGTAAATAACTGTTCAGGTTTTTTTTTTATTCTGTATTTATTTTGTTGTGCATGTGTCCCATGGATTCTTCTACCATGGAATATAAAGTACCGGGGCACAAATATCAATCTGTCAGGAAGAGATTTGGTTAATCCAGACCTACCTCCCCTCACTGCAGCAGAGCTACACTTTTCTGTGTTCCCCGCTGACTGCCAGAGCTTTCTAAGCCCAGAAGACCATTTTACAGCATGAGCATCTGTAAGCCGTGGCTTCTGGCATGTGTCAGTAGCAGACACGTCACACGATGCAGACATTCTACGTACACTCGGACTGCTTCCTCCCCTGAGCAGGTGAGCCTTTTGGTGGAGTCTCACATCATCATGTAGGAAAGGCTAAAATTCATGAAAGGATGTACATGCTTCTTCTAGAGCATTTTCTGGAGAATGTGGCTAGGTAGAGTTAAAGAGATAAAAGCTATATTGTCTTTTTTTTGTTTAAATATACCACTTTTGCCTCAAGTGTTTTCACTGTCTTGTGACTCTTTCAACTCCTCGCAGGCAGTCACAGTAACAAATAGCAGTTGTCAAATTGTTTTCAAATACGGTCAAGTAAAATTTATAGGTCTGAATTAAGATGTCTTGTAAAGCTTTAATCTTTTGACAGTTTAATGCTGAGAGGAGTAAGTAGACGGTCTCAGGAAATTTGAGGGGTTTTCAGAAGATAGGAGCTCTGCCCTTCTTTTGATGGATTCACTAAAGCTATTTAACAAAATGATGCTATATTTTGAGTAACGATGTGGAAAGGTGCATGGGTGAGATCTGTTTTTCTGATCTTCTACCATGTTCTTTCATTTGGAAGAAACCATGAAGTTTTTGGGGTTTTTTATAATTTGAAAATGTGGAATGAAAAGGTGAACTCTGATGGTATGGAATCTGTCTTTATTATATCCCTAGGGGTTTTTTGCTCATCTCCCTGATTTTATTATACTGATGCCTTAAGTTTTAGTTTTCATGCTTTTCAGCTTCTGTGCTGCCTAGGGGTGTACTTCTGAGCCTCATATTTAGTGCTAGTAAGCTCTCTTCACAGAGTAGGTAGACAAAACAAATCCTTTTCCTGCTGAAGACCAAGGACAACTTTCAGGCCCAAGAGCATAAATAACGGTGGGCTGAAGGGAGGAACAAGAAGGATGAGACCTCACAACCTGAAGCTATAACTGGACAATTAAACCCCAGTATGCAAATGGACCAAAACCTATAAAAATGTAAGACCTTGTGACCGGTCAGCCATTTTGTGACCATTTGAAGTCCACCTTGGGTGTAGCCCTGGGTCAGGCTCTTGTCCTGCTCAAGGTGTATCCTAGAGGCTTTTCAGTAAATACCTGCTTTATTCTTTAGCTCTGTCCAGTTTCTGTTTTAGGTCAGCCTTCCTAAGGCATCAATACATTATCTCTCTCCTTTGTTGTTGAGACCTACATTAATAGGGTTGTTGTTTTTTTTTTAATTTAAAAACACTTAAGGGTCTTAAATTAAGCATGCACTAGAGGGAGACCATTTTATAAATGCTAAATTTATAAATGTCCTTTTTTTCAGTTAGCAAAATAAAACCTGGAGTGGTAAGAGCTTTGTGTGAAAAAAGCCCCAAACAAAACAAACCACTATTTTTTTACTATGAGCTGGAAAAATAACCATAATAATTTCCTAGAAAAAACTACATTTTTTGTTTAACTGGGTAAAATTAAGTCTTTGCCACTTTTGCTAAACAAACTTTATTGCTAATAATCTTACCTCTGGTTGTCAGCATCATCTGTATTATGATCTTAAAACTTTGCTAAAGTTCACACACACAACTCTTGTTCAGATGTTATATTCAGTATTTTGTTAATGGGAAAACTGTAGGAGATTGAGTCCAGGCTTAAGGAGATAAAATCTTCTGTGTTCCTTACTTCTAGGCAAAGGCCTCGTGATTTGCAAATTTGAGATCTTTGTGATTTACACCAAGCTACTTAATGAATATGTTGCAGGGTGGAAAGTCCTATGAACCTTGCTTGAAAATCTGGAATTCTCCAGGTTGAGTCAGGGAACGGATGTAAGTTCCTGCTTCTAGTTCATACCGCTCTGTGAAAAGAACCAGGAGAAGTAAAGAGGACAGAAAGGACCACAGCTTAAGGATTGTCTCCAAGTAGCTGGCATGAGCTGTGTAAGAGTTAAAGGGCGCAGTGAGGCTACCGTGTGTTCCTGACGCGCCCTGTTGTGTCTGGGTACTGCAGCCCATATGGCCTTCCCTCAGGAGCAGTGGGAACAGTGGGAGAGCGTGGGTGCCATATGTTCTGCTACACCTAGTCACTCGCAGGAAGTTAAGGACAATGTGGCAGCTCTAACTTATAATTTCCTTTTATTGGTGTGTGTTTCAGCTTTAATGTCCTCATTTGCATAAGTTTAAATAACTATGTAAATTATAGCTTTGAAACTGACATATGGTATTTTATGTGCACATCTATCCTCTGATGTATACTTAAGGAATACAACACTTTGACTAATAGAGCCCAAATGCTGCACTAGAGACATGTTGCCTGCTTCTAGTGTTCCTGTATTTTATGCCTGAAAGAAAGAAAAAACCTCATTTTATTCCAGGACAGTTACATTATGTAGGAGGTTGTTGAGTCTATCTGGAATTCAGACTGAGTACAGTATAACATAAACAGTTTGTCTCTTCAGAGATTAATGTTTTTTAGAAGTTCAGTTACTTAGACTTTTCAAAGTACAGATGAAACTAAAATTTCCAATGCCTGAGCTTTTGAGGAGATTATTGATGTAAAATAAATGTTGTGATATTGTTGACAAATATATTTTTAGTTGTTCTCTTTTGCACACTTGTGAGATTACAGTAGAAAGCAATATTAATTTGTGCTCCAATGCTATTTACAGTTTTTGCTGTGCAAAGACAAACTGTAGTAAGGTGGGTTCCACAATGTTTAGTTGATGTGACTGCCTTACTGCCTTTATTCCTTTTTAAACAGCAGTTTACTATATTTAAGGTCCAGAGGACAGTTTATGCTGCATAACATCATCCAGTTACTTTTTTACTTATGTGTGTTACACTCAACCAGTATCAAGCATAGCTTACAAATCAGAAGCAAGTACACACAACAGTTATATTCTCATGCTATAGCATTTAATTCTTTTACATGTATTACGCTATTATTCACTTTGCTGCTTCATCTCCTGATAATGCAGATGGTAACTTCTTACGCAGTCAGAGGAATGATCTAGGAATCTTTTACAACTGGCATCATTGCAGATGTCAGAATTTACTAAGTCTTGGTCTGTGCTCCTACCACTGATCCTGTGTAGGTTCTGAGAAAATGCAAGCTGCTTCCCTTTACTCTACTATCCAATCAGTTTCAAAGCCACAAAAGGTATTTAGTAGAACTTTGCAGAACATAATGAGACTAGACAGTGTGTGGAAATGTCCCTTGGCATCTTCACAGGTTTGGCATTCTGCATGCCAGGAAGCCTTGCAGTCTATCAGTGTTACTACACAACAGTTCTTCTGGACCAGTTGAATACCAGTTCTTCACATGTCCTTTGCAGCGTGTACATGGACATACTCCTTTACTCTTTGGCTACTTGGAGAATATGAGCTTGATATCTGGGTGTGAAATACATGTAAAATGTCTATTAAGTATTTATAAAAGATATGAAAGGTAGGTGATGCTAGATCTCTCTGCTATGAAAATTTTATTGGAAGGCTTCTTCTCCCTCTCTCTCCGCCTTCTCCGTGCTCCCTTCATCCAGCAGACTTGCTGTGTATTTCTGAGACTCTCAACTGCCCAGGAATTCTGCATTTCAGTAACTCTTGATTGCATCCATCTTCTTGATTAATTTCCTTCTTGAAATCCTTCAGGAGATCAATGCGGATTGATATTTTCTCCTAAAACTTGTCCTTTTCCTTAATCAGTGTATTTCTTAACTACAATAAAGATCTTTCTCTTCCTTCACAGACATAAATTACTGTTTGTCAGACACATGTTGCTTTCTGTATTGATTAAACAGTTCGCAATTCATCAACTTGATGAGAGATAATAGTCTCCCCGTATTTCCTCTTGGAGACTTAGAGGAGGATTCCAGACAATTCATGGCAAGCAATAGCAAATGCTTCTGTTCATCGTCTCTTCTTGGTCTTTCTTTTCTAGTCCCAGTGCTTAAATTGAGATGGGAATGGAACTGACCAAGAACTGGTTCAGCCTGCTTGATTAGCAATTTTATTTAGTGCAGTAATAAACATATATAGTTTCTCACTGAGAGATGGAGTGACAATAGTTCATTGCTTTGGGCTAACACTGCATTTACAATGACTGACACCCTAGATCTTCATTCACAGGATACCATGGCACTGAGATAAAGGCAAAGAAAGGAGCAAGTAAAATATCTTGTATTCTTCCTTATATTAGTTGTAATGTTTGTTGCTAAGCAGGTCTAGAACTTGCTTAAAAGTCTAGAATGGAACAAATATGTGCTTGTCTATCAATGAAAGGTGGCTCTTTGCCTATGGCTGCTATGCTTTTAAATTCCATAACAATCCCAGATACACAACCTAATGAAAGAAAGGCTGTAATAAACATTGCAGTTAGTCTGTTAGTAAGATAAGAATTTTGTTTGGGGTAAATATAGTTATTTAATTCAGTAAACATTGCTATATTTTCTTTCACCTTCCTAAAATGGTTTAAGTATACTTCAGGTTTCCCTGAGTATGGGTGGCAGTATGGTATTTATGTGCAATATTTAATCTCATGTGTATGTATCATAGGAACTTGCCCACTTACTGTACTATACTGCAATTGTGTTTTAAGAAGGGGCCTATGAAAAAAGGGTGGTTGATAAGTTTTTCCATAAGAGTTTTATGTCATGTTTTATGTCAGCAAAGCAGTTTATAAGCATACATATTGAGCACTAAAATACTAACATTTTCTTCAAATTCATACTATTGTAACTGACAATAGAGATTGATCCAGCTTTGGTTTATTTTCCAAAATCTGTTGGAGGGGGGTTTTTTGAAAGGTGGTGCCAGTCTAGTACTTTTAGTTTATGAGGAACCGAGTCGTCGTATTTGATCTGAGAACTTATATCCTGAAACTGCAATAAACTAGAATTCTTCTTCATGTAGACCCTTTCGTGAATAGTATTTTAAGTAAGATACATGTTTAATTATTTAAAATACAGATTATAACAACAGTATCAAGTCAATAATAAATGATTGTTGTTGTATTATATCTTCAGGTACTGTAACATGATTCATCATATATATTCAACATGTGTATAACTTTTCCAATGTTGTATGATAAAACACTTGATTTTTTTTAAATCAAGTTTTATGATCTCTTAGTTTAATAGGCTGATACTGAATTGAGTTACAGTCCCAGCTCTGTCAGTGGCAGGTGCTGACCCTGAGCAAATTATTTACTGTCTCCATCTGAGCTGTTGAGAAAGTGGTGCTGCTCTCCATGATAAAATGCTTTGGATTGACTGATCAGTGGCAGTGGAGGGTGAATTGCTGCTGGTTATGAGTCAACACATGTGTTCCTACCTCTTAAGATTAATGGTAGTTTAGCAAATAGCATACCCAAAAAATGCACCTGTTTGGTTTTTTTCTTCTATTTTGACTCTAACTTCATTAAGGTAAAACATGATAGAGTAAGTGATATAACACTGGCATTAAGACAGATGAAGTCTGGTAGGTTAAGCTTGTTCTTGTGTAAATTGTGATCAAAGTGATGCATCATTCTGTTACACATCATCTGGATGGTTTCCTTTCTTGCCCACCATCATTAAATAAGTTTTTATTTTGCATTAGTAGGAGAGAAAAAGCAAAAATACTCTGGTTAGCTTTCATTTGTGTTAATAACAATATTTCTTCCATGAAACCCGAAGTGATCACTAGCCAGTTAGGTAAGGAAACAGAGAGAAGTTTCCCCACCCAATCTTGATGGGCAAAGTCTGTTATACTGCCTGTGGGCAGGAATGCCACCTGCCAGAAGTGGGCTGTATAAGTAGTTCAGAAATCTGGATTCATGCATTCCTCCACATCCCTGACCTACTTAAAGCAACCTCACTGGAATGTAAATAACTGAGTTGTTGACGAGCAGATGCTTTTTCATCCTTTTGATGCAGTGAATATCCACATTGTTTCCTTGCATGGTAGATGATGTACCTGGGTGGGTTTTACCCAGGTTGGTAGCTACTACTTTGCAGTGTAACCTGTTTTTTATTGATTTCAGTGCTTTTTACTCTTACCTTTAAAATGAGCAAAACACTTTGATTAGGAACAAGCTTGATTAGCTCTGCCCATTATGAAGCAATCAAATGCTTTTAATTACTTCCATGACTATGTTTGTTTGATAATATTCTTTCAGTCTGAGGCTTTAATTGCTTCTGATTTTTCTAGAATTATCATTTGAATGAATCTCTCCACTAACTAGTCTCTTTGTACTTTTATATAAATTTCTGAAGTGTGACTGTGCTGTAACTTGTATCTATGTCTAAGTCAATATTTTTTTTAATAGCAGCAGGCTCTCCTATTTTCTTTCCTTGACAAGAATTATAGACGTATGCATGTAAAAACCTGTGAGACTGCAGTGATCCTCTTTGTATCAACTGTTTATTGAAGGTCTCTCATCTAGCATATGCTGCTGGAAAAGCCCTGGCTCATGTCTTTCTTTCTGTCCTCCAGAGGAAAACTCCTTTCTACTTTGGAAGCTAATGACTTGCTTGTAAACATTATAGTCCTTAGCAGTATCACTAAGAAGGAAAAGCCCTGGAATTTATCCCGGTGTAAGACCGTGACCTTATCTTCCTATTATTGCAGCCTTGGAGTCAACACAAAGGGTGCCACAAGGAAGTGAAAATCCAAAGAACCTAACTGGTCAATTTCGACTGGTTTTTTCATAGTGCTCTGTAAAGACGTCATATCTCCATTTTGAAGGGACTGAGAAAACAATTTCACCCAATTTAGAGATTCACCCATCTGAGAGCTGAGAAAACAGATGCAGCTTCTCTGGTCATTTGACCAGTTTTTCAAGGAGACACGTGTAATGATGCAAAATTGCTTCAAGTTTTGGAGTTAGATACCTTAGAAAGGGAAATTTGAATCACTTTTTGTTGGAGCAAGTTGCATCTTGAATGCTTAGTCAATTATGTGTAGTAAGAAGTATTGAATATAAAAGACTCCCTGTTTTTTTAGGAGAAATGTACCAAAAGTATTATCTTGGTTTAGGACAATTTAAAGAGGTGGATGCTCTAAAATTATTTATGTTACCTTAAATTTCAACCAGTTTCTTTCCATCTATGAGGAATGGATACAAGTAGATATAAGTGAAAAAATAATAGTTTACTAAGAAGTGAAAAAGCAACAGGAAAAAAAATAGCAGTAAGTAATCCCTAGATACAAAATTGCTAAATTTTACGACCCCCATGGGAACAAAGAGTCCCCGAATTGTCGGGGTGCTGCCCCTCTCCAGGACAGCACGTGCCACACGCACCTACGTGTTAGGAGACAAAGGGAAAATGGCGGCTGACCCCGCCCACAAAATGGCACCCTCCGGGAGACTGCATCGCTTGGAGACAAAGGGAAGACGGTGTCAGCTTTCTTCCATAAAATGGCACTCCCTGCTGACCACGTGGTCTGGGAAACAAACGGGAAGGAGATGGCAGACACAAAGAACCCTTGTAGGAAGGCAAGATCTTCCGGTGCAGTTCCAGTTGCAGATGAAGACGTCCCCCGGTGCATGTGGCATCGGCGCTGCTGGAGCTTTCTCCTGCTGCCTGCGGGATGCCACCGGTGATGGTGCTAATGTCATCCTTGCTGCAGGTGTCTGTAGGGGGAAACAGGTTTGTTGGTATCTATGTGGGGTGGCCCAGCCTCAGGGACCGGCTCAAGCTTTGCCGCTGATGAGATTTGCAAATTTCTTTCTGAAAACAGTTTCTAATTGTGAAATGTAGCTTTTCCGAGTGCTTGCAGTTGCAAGCCCAGGAGCCCACCCAGAGCAGAGCCTGCGCTTTGCCGAGCATTACCACGTGGAAGGGCGGGCTGCCTTGCTGCTCCCATTTTCTTAAGTGACTGGCACCTCTCGACTGCCACACAGTTCCAGTTCTGGCTGTGCTGGGTCTTCAAGAAACTGACCATTTTTGGGCACAGATGGATATGGAATACTGTCACCCTGGTTTTGAAGACTTTTTTAAGCCTTCTGTTATGTTCTTCATATTGGAGTCAGAAGTTTCACCTTATCACACTTTCTACTATAAACACTGGCCATGTTTTGCTAACTGTCTTTTATTGTTTACATATTTCTAGGTAGGAGGAGAAATGTGATTGACAGGTAGCTCGACCAACGTGGATTGAGAGGTGGAATTCCATCCTCCAATCCACGGGCACCATGGGAAATGTATAAAACTGGATTTTGTAAATAAACTCGCGCTCTTTTCCTGCTTCGCTCACCAGCGTGTCCTCGTGTGGTTCTTCCCGTGTCCACTGTGACAGAATACAGTAACATTTTGGGTTATCCAGAACAAGTATATGTTAATTTTTTTCAAGTTGTATTTTTTTTAACATAACAGGGTGGTTTGCTAGGGCTAGACTCCTTTTGTAACATAGGTACGCTCTACTCTGTGCCTGCACATGCATTCATATGCTTCCCCTTTCCCTTGCATCTTAAATAGCTGGTCATGAGCTGGATTGAGTTGTTGATGTTTGCCTTGCAGACCAGGTTTGAGGTCTGCTGTGTCCATGTTAGTTATTTGAAAATGGTCAATAAAATGCGACCATATTCTCTTCCTCACAGTTACAGCAGAGAAGTATTCCCATTCACTTTGGTTTCCCTGCGGTGCACCTGTACAGAAATTATAGCATGTTTTACTCTGTTGTATTTTTGTACACAATAAAATGTGGAGTTTCTGTTTTCCTGTAGAGATTTAATTAAGAACTTAAGTGAAAGATGGAAATACCTATTTATAAGATATCAAGTATTAATGTGAAGTCTTTCAGACTTCACTGCGCTCCCTTTTGAGATTTGACTTACCGAGGTCTAATAAAATTTGCAATGTTCGGAATCACTCTGACACATTTCGAGTTTCTGCTATTCTCTGCAGATGCACAAGGTTTCTAGTAGAATTTCTTTTCATGCTTGTTTTAGTCTACTAATGGAGTGACAAGTAATACTTAATTTCTTTAAATAAGTGTTATAACTACCAGTGCTTGCTTCAAATGGGCCCAGATTAGTTGTTAGGGTTTATTTTAAGTCACTCAGTTTCATCTGGGACTACTTCTGAGCATGATACAGTAAAATTTCTGTTGTCAGTGGTTGCACACTGATCCCATTTCGGATGTAACAGCCCAAATGCTAGTAGAAGGACATTAAGTCTTCTTTCCACCACCATAAGGGACACAGAAAACCAACCATAGCTAATGTTAAGGGGGCAGGGGGAAATGAATGATTCATTCCTGTAGTCATACGCACCGTATAAAAATGCTGTATAGAAAGACACAGTGAAGACACAACAGCCACAAAATTCCACCAATAGAAGTGTTCAGAGGAATTCTGAGATAGCTAATACATTATTTCCTACTTTTGTTGCAAGGGCACTTAATCTGTTGTAGAAAGTGAAGAATTTGAGGATGCAGTTTGAATTACAAAAGCATAAGCTGCAAAAAACCAAGGATTGTCTTGGCGTTATCCTCTCCATTGCAAGGCACAATATCACTATAGGTTAGTAATTCCGTAAAAAATGTGTGGTTTAGGTGTTGAGTCTCAGTCACAAAAAGCATGTGATTTTTGTATAATCTATAGGGTATCACCACACTGTTCTGCTTAATCAAATTCCCCCAAAAATGTGTTTATTTCCAAAATACTTCAGATAGGTTTTTTTACTGTAATTGCTTACCAAGAGCTAAAATCTAACAGTAGAATAGGTGAAAAATGTGTAAAGATTGTCAAACATCAGAGCTGGGAAAAGCAGGGAGTAAAAGTAAGGCAGAAAGAAATATCCCTGTGTGGCAAAAGGATGGAAAGAGAAAAGAGGGAGAGAACCGGGATGGTTAAGGATAATGAGTGGATACTGTTGATGATCAACTCACTCTTAAAAGCAAAGGAGAGCAGTCAGTTTATATTTTTGGATTGGACAGACATGGAATGTAAAGTTGCACTCAATGCACTATTAAGCAGGCATCAAGCTTGCTCTTTTTTTTTTTTTTTTGCCATTTTTTTCTGCACCTTTTTTTTGAATGAGAGAATACTGCTTTTTTAAAATACTGCTTTTAAAAAATTTCCCAGATAAAATAGAAGCATTTTTTTTTTTAGCTTATGTCATTTTTCTACTGGGATTTTTCCAGTTAGACATGACATTTTGGTAGAGGGTAAGAAAAGTGAATCTGTTTGTTTCACAAAAATTCATTGGCATGGGGGAAATAAAGACAAAATTGTGCCTCTTGTGGCTGTAAGGACTTTCAGTGCTGTTGGAATTAAATGAGTGTAAGCTCACTGACTCAAGGAGACTTGATGGCTTCCTTGAGACTTGGAGACATGAAGTGCTCTTCCACCATTTAATGGTGGATGAGCACTCTCCTAACTGTGCCTTGCCAAGACTGTGTTGATGGTGGGATTGGGAGAGGGGGGGGAAAGGCAGGTAAAACACTGGCAGCAGCAAAACTGGCAACGAACACAAGGTATTAAATCATTACTGGGACTTGGAATATGATTAGGGAAAGTTAATGGAAAATGAAGCCACTGTGCCAAATGACTGTTGCTGGGTTAAAGGAGGCTAATTTGCAACATTGTAATGAAATTAGGCATGCTGCCTTTGTTTCTGACACTGAACAGTGTTTAAAAAAAATAAGTATGGGTTGTGCATTTGTGGGCCCTCAAGTTCTCTACTGGATTTGAAAGCTGGAGTGGTGCTGGCAAGGTGGAGAAGCAGTGCTTTCTGAGGAGCCTTGGAAAAGGACTGGCAATAGACAGGTGTGTAAGAGGACACTGAACCCATCAGCCAAGAACTGCTCTTACAACAGAGGAATTATAAGGACAGCATCTTGTCTGTCCCCTACCTTTTAAACAAATAATGTCCAAGAGATACCAGCTCTTTTAGCGCAATTCAGAGGGATAGAGATTTCTCAGCCTTCTTAGGAAGTCTGTTTAGGCTTAGGCAGCAATTAGCTGGCCATTGGAAGGGTAATTCATAACTGAAGGTCTAAATCTGCATGGCTGCCATTTGAATTCATTGCTGGATCTGCTGTCCTGGGTGAAGGGAGAAGACCTTTTATCTCTCTCCTTTTTGTAGGTGATGGTGTAATCTTATTGCACTGAAGTCTTGCTCTTTAAACTAAGTAAATCCTCCTTACGAATAATTTTTTTTTTTTTTGCAATTTCTTTGGGAGAGAGAGTGTGTTGTGTTTGGGGGTGGGATTTTTGCTGTTGTCTGGAAACTTCAACTTAAATTTTGAATAACTACATTTGCAGCCATCAGACTGTGATCTAGCATCTGGTTTTGGAGAAGAGAAACATTCCTTGCTAAAGTCAGTTAACCTAAAGCAGATACATGAATTAAGCTAAATGAACCATCTTCTGTATTTATTCCTTTCTGACTGTAGAAGGAACCTGAAGTGCAGATGTCAATACTGTTTACTTTTTATTCCTGCTCTTTAACACTGTTCTGTCCTATTTACAAAACTCCCAAGGAGTATTTTAGCTTTTTGTTCATTGGCTTATGTAATAGTTTTGTTAAATGAGTAATATTTTATATTGCTTTTTCAATTTATGTAAGTAGCAGAAGCAGCAAAAATCAGCCTTTTCAACATGAGTCACTGGACTGTCAGGAGTTTAATATTAATATATAATATACTTTGTTGAAATACAGCGCACGTACAAATTAGTATTTTAATTCATCATATCTCTGTTAAGACTTGTAAATAAAATTTGTTTAACAGTATGATCAATTTCATCCTTTATTGAGCTTGACCTCATATATAATATTCCTTAGATTTAAAGATGCTTCCTTAACCATAATTTTCCATCTTCAAAAATATTGAAAGGGCATAAAGATTTTAAAGTATAAATATTTTAATTAACTTTTATTAAACAAGGGAGGTGTTGAAGTAGAGTAACTCTTCTGCAGCTTCCTTAAAGGTGAATCACTTGACCCAGTGTGCCTTGTTTAAGACATTTCATCTTGTTTGTGTGTGTGGGTGCTCCTGGCTCATCCCCTGGCAGACGGGCTGTTTGCCTGCTGCATTGCACTGCAGTGGGTGCGAGTCTCCTCTCGGATTCAAGGTAACCAGCTTCTGGGATGGGAATTGTATGTGCAGGCTGAGGAGACTTACTTCAGCTGATGTTTAGGTATTGTTGCATCTTTTATTAATAGACTCCAGACAGCAGGTGTGAGTTTTGCTTTGCAAAGATCTATGTATTTAAGGGCTATCTGGGTGAGATTTATGTATACATCTTACATGAAAGAACATGCTGCTCTTTCTTTTCTGTTTCTGTACAAAAACAGATGTTAGAACAACAATGGTAGCCAGAGTGGATTATAGCTCTGCTGGAACAATGCCAGAAACTCAGTAAACTTCATGTAACCATAATTTATCATACCTCTTTGCCTTTTAAAGGGAGGCTTTTTAGTTCTGTGACCTTATCCTATAGGCTATTGCCTAGGCAACATTCCCCCTCAGAAATTACCACCAAAAATTTGTGTCACAAGCACATTTTATGCATAATTTTATTTATATTCTCACTCAAATAGCATACATTTTAGATTTTATGTATATCCCTCACACTGAAGGTGGCATAGTGTCATTTGCATTAGGGGGCTGATTCTCTCCTTCATTATATCACCTAGCATAAATGGTAAAAATTGTGATTTTGGTCTCATACAGAGCCACTCAGGGCTTTCTAGTACTTAGATAAAAATGATATTTGCTGCTAAAGATGGAGGGCCTGTGCCCTTGTGCTGATCAGGAGGGTGTGAAGGAAAGAGAAGAGTTCAAAGACCTTGTTGGAGTCCCCTTTGCCAGGGAGGTGGGAGAAGAGAGTGTGCTGCCAGCTGCTCCAGCTGCTCCACAGACCTTCATCACGTGAGGCCTCCCAGGGGAGGCAGGATAGCTTTCCAGGCAGAGGAGGCATTTTCTGACTCGGGTCAGCTCTGGCTGTGTTGCTCAGGGCATCTCAGAGCACTGCTGTGGGTTCTTGTAAAGGGGCCCTGCCAGTTCAAGGCACTGGGCTGCACACCTCTCTGCCATTCTGCACCCCCTAAAGATGCTGGAGAGGATTGTCACCTGAGACACTGACCACTGCTAGACATGTGCACTTACCACCTTCTCATGTGTAATTACTCTAGAAATAGATACTAAGTACAGGTTTGCTGTACATAATGTAATGCTAAACACTGGCAATTAACATAACTGCTTCCTCTTTGTGATGTGCAGGGATACAGAATTGTATAGGTGACTGATGTTTTTCTAGATACAAAATAGTCCTCTTACAAAATGAGTTATTTTAATTTATATTTCCCTGCAATTATCAATAGCAGCAATCAGGTAGATAAGTACATTTTTTGGAAGGTTACATAGATTATGAAGCAATTGCATGCATTTTTATGTAAGTTTACTTCATTAAATTCAAAATGCGTGTGGATTCATGTCCTACAGCAAATTTTTATTGTGATTTAATTTAGCATTTCAGGCATTTCACTATTCAGTAACTTGCTTTCTACATATGTATATTAAATATGTATAATTTTGATCTACTGCTATCAAATAAGCTGAATTAGTAAAAAGCAACACAGTATTCAAATAATTTTGCTTGATGAATACTTTAAAGCCTATAGAAAAATACAGTGGAAGTGCTTAAATTCTCATTAAAATCTGTCTGTTTTACTCTGTGTTTTGCACAGTTATACATACTAAAGCCCTTTATTAGGTAATTTCTTGGGCAGTTTTCACAGTGGTAACATAGTTGTCTATCTTTTATCTAGAGATACTTCACTGCAAAACATACTCTGTAAAAAGGAGGGGTTGTAATTTACAAATCCAGTAGTATTTATTTTAAGCCCAGCTGAAGTACTAAGCCAAAAGCCAAGAGGGTATGCATTTAAATAGTATCTCTCCATTAAAAAATGCTGTTCACACGAACACTGATCTCATCTACCACATCAGTTTATTTTGTTGTTTTTTTTTTTTAATGGAGGATTGTATTTCTTCCTTGGGAGCTGAATAGCTGTATCAGTGTTTCATTTCCTGAGCAGTAGAGGTTTGGACCAGGTTACCTCAAATTAATCTGTATTGTCATATGTCTTGGTCTGTTGGAGGGTTCTGCTGACACTAGGGGTCTTCACAGGAGCAAAGCACAAAAATGCAGGTTTCTTCCTTGGAAAGGAACAAATAGTTTTATTTGAAAATGCCTAGTAGTGCTACTTAAAGTATTGAAAGTTCTGTTGAAGGATCTTTCAGTTTAGCATGTTCAACTGATGCTTCCTTAAAGGGAAGCATCACACCAACATCTTCCATTTAGAACTTTATTTGTAGTCATGTGTGTTTGAGCACTTTCATCAAAACTTGATTTTTCCCCTCCCTTTTTTAAACTGAATGTCAGATTCAGGGAAAATCAGATTTAATAGGTATTGTTTATTTTAGAACTGTTGAAGTGTTGCATGGGATGAAGTATCAGCTTAGATGTTTCATTTTAGTTTAACATCATCCTGGGTTTTTGTCCATTTCTTAATATGTTTCTGTACCCTTAACTTGAGGTATCAAATGCTCTCTGTTTTTGCTTCCTTGGTGGATATATCCGAATTAGGCATTATGTGTAATTTTCTTAATTCTATTTGATTTGTGCTTATACTAGTATGAAAGCTACCAAAGAGTAAAATAACCTCTTCTGCAAAACAGAGTATTTTAAAAAATAGATGTATTACCTTTTTTTAAGGCACCCTCCATGCCTTTAGATTATATTCTTCATAAAGTAACACATTTGGAATACGCATTGTGTTTTCATGAGCCTATATTAAAAAAAAGTGCTGGTAGCAATGTGATTGTTCATGCCATAGGGTGAGAGTCGTTCAGAGGAGAAGCATCCTCGTTGGGCTGTTGGGGAGGTCTCAGTGAGCATCAGCAGCCACCTCTGGGCAGCGCCTCGAACAGCGTTCGCTCGCGGAGCTGCACGTTCGCAGCAGCGGGGGAACAGCTGCTGCCTTTGTGTGCTTTTGCAGCTCCCTTAACAAATGGCTGATTAGAAATTGAGCAAAAAATGATACTCAGCACAAAACAGGAAGGTGTCTTGTGCTTCTGAAGTGCACACGTGACGTGGTGAGAGGAAAAGGAGATGCAGTAGGAGGAAACATTGTCTCCCTAGAGAGATTTGGCTTTTCAGTGCCATAGAAAATGAGTCTTGTTTTGTATCATGGGAAGTCAGGTGCTGCAACCCATCAGCAGCTGGTTTTTTTTTTTGGTTTTTTTTTTGGGGGGGGGGGGGCGGGGGCCACAGGGGGAAGAAAAAAATCAAATAATATGTGTAATTGTGTGTGTGAGGCAGTATTTTGGGGCTGTCTGCTGTGAATTGCTATAAGTTATTAAAATGTCTAATTTCTTCTGTCATGTCAAAATACTCTGAGGTGAACACCACTAGTTCAGCTTGGAGGTTTGTTGCAAGTTATGGTGTAAGTAATGCACATCAAATTAACTGCTAGAGAGCTAACTGTGATCGTATGGATTTTCCCCCAAGCGTTGCTCTAAGTACTCAGCAGTTCCGGCTAAATTTCAAGGAAACCATGGTGGCAGATCCCTCCATTTGGTGAGGAATGGCAACCCATGTGAATTTACAGGGAATAGGAGAGGATGTGGTTGATGAAACAGCTGCTTCTGGCGTAGGGCTCGTTCCTATTACTCCACCTGGGTAACTGGTCTGCCTTTAGGCAAATGAAGGAACAGAGGATACAACCCCGTTCAGCACAGAGGTGTGAAGAAAAGCACCCTTGCTTATCAAAACTAGGGATTGCTGTCATGCATTATCGGGTCGCCTCATGCCATCATCTTTTCCTGTCCATTTCTCCTGGAAATGACAACAGTACTTACCTTTATCACAGAGGTGCTGTGATGACTGCATTAAAAAGACAATTTAGATTTGTTTGGAAATCTTTGGTGACCTTCAGGCCACAGGCCTGTAATTGGTAGAAGAGTTTTCTTTCTTTGAATTATTGGCGCTTTTACTGTCATACATAGTCAGTGGGGGCCCATTTGTCAGCTACAACTGCAGCTATATTTATGTCAGCTACAACTGCATCTTGATGCTGAGTTAACAGCACTTTTTAAATACAAAATAAATTGTTGCACCTGATGCTGGTTCAGAATTAACATTATTTTAAAAGCCCTGGTGCTGTGGTCCTGACTGCTCAGGCTTATTTTGTGGCACACGAGGTATTGTAGAAAATAGGGCAAGTGTGGAGAATGGGTTTGCACCCCCTCTTTCCTGCCACCCTCTTGTGCGTTTGAGAGACCTTCCTCAAACGCCAGACCTTGGTATGAGCACAGTCCAGACTGTTTACAATGAGAGAACACCTCAATTCAAACAGCTGTCAGGGAGCAGGTATTAATCATGCCAATATTCAGCAAGCCATGTGTGAGAGCTTTCTTGTTCCTTTGAGCTTAATATGGATAAAGCCAGTAAAGAAAGAGAAAATGGAAAAGGTGGCTTCACTGATAAGAAAACCTACCATAAACTCTGAATTATTGACAGTGTGTACCAGATTTGCCTCTGGAGTGTTTCATTAGTATTGTGTACTGCCTCTACTGCATGTTAGCTTTCTGCTGACATGTCACCTGAGATAACAACATCATCTATTTAAAAGACTCAGGAAAGAGACAAATTAGTTTCCTAGTGTCCTAAGAAAAATGTGAGTACTAAATACATTCACAGTGTTTCCACACTCAGTGGAAATTGTTCTGTGTTTGTGATTTGCACATTTTTCTTAATAAAACCAAAGAAAGCCCCCTAATTATTTTTTTCCTCAGAACATGTGACAGACTGGATCAGGGAGATAAATCTCATTCAGGAGATGAAGCAATGTACAATAACATTATGGGACCAGCTGCTCTCTTTGTATAATTTGCTGCATGGACTGCATTTGCAGAGCCCAACAAGGTCGAAACCAATTAGCTGATTAGAAAGTGCCAGAAATAAGAAAGAACACTTAAGTGACAGCAGAAGAAAATGCAGTTCTCCAGTCATTTTGCTCAGCAATACTGATCTAAAGATTTATATGGAAAACACTGAGCAGTATATTGTGCCTAAGATTATATTTATCCTACATCTTTTTTTTTAAACTTACTTGAGATCCTGATGAATTTGCAATACTAAAAGAAACAAATTCTGCAGATGAAATGGCAGATTTTAATAAATGGAACAGCTGAGTATCGATCTAAGTCTATACTCAAGAGCTACATAAAAGCAGCTACATAAAAACTGAACGTTTTAATAGGTTTACGATAACAAGACAGTTTGTTTTTTTTACTATAACCTCATTTAAATGTTAATTTGGGGTTCAGTTATCAAAGTGGTTTTTTAATCATTGTACATTTCTAGGGATGTAGAATAAATTGCACTTGCAAGCAAGATGGCTGGTGATGAGATATGAACTACCCGGAAGGTAGCACTCAAAGCACATGCTAAAAAAACCAAATAAACAGAAAGTGGGTTCTGGAGGGCTCCATGTTTTAAAGATACGAGCTGTACTTTTCAGCTCTCAAATAAGCTCATGAAAGCTATAATTTATCAAATTCTCCCTAGGCTGCTGCAGAAAAGCCCAAGGGCAGCAAAGAAATTGGGAATGATGGTAGGCTTTGCGCGTAGGGTCTACAGAAGCACAGCAGCACATCCCATGACACCACTTATATCCGTGGGTGCGGGACAAATCGCGTCTTGGGTAGGAGAAATGAAGCAGCCGAGTGTAAACAGGAGCATTTATAGCTCCCCCGTCACAGGCACCGCGGTGACCTCAGCGCGGCCGCTGATACATATCCTTGAGCCCTGCTGGAGCAGAACATCTTTCATTAAACTCCACGCACCTATTGGGGCTCACACAAGGCTCTGTGTAGGGTGGATGTCTCTGTAAGCCAAGTCCAAACAGTTCCTGCAGGTTCTGTGGTAAAGGAGGGTGAGCAATATTTTATTTAGAGCAGGTAGGGTTGAAGGCACTGAGCTGTATTCTTTCATCCCTTAACATGTATAAAAGCTGTGTAACACTGCTGTCAGGAGGTATTGGGAAATAACTGCAGTAAGTGGTGTACTAAGAGAGGTGGCACAAGTGTGAATACCTGTTTGTTTTAGGGCAGTGTTGGAGACAGTATGCTTGTGTACACTGTCACAGATAATTGTTTGCTGAATGAAGTTGTTTGTACATAGTTGTTTACTCTTTCTTTTGTGTTTGTGTAGCAATAGTGGATCTCTGATGTTGCTATTAATGTTGCCTTTCCTTATGTACATTTTGCTAGGGTTGAAACAGGCTCTAATTATCACTACTGCTAATGGTACCATTTTTTCATCATTTATTTGTTTTTTTATATAGGTGGGGTTTTATTAGTTTCTTTAAAACAAACTTTAAATAACTTAAAAATAAAACAAGCAACTATTGCAATAGGCAACTGAATATAAGGCATGGGCTTTTTCTGGGGAAGTGCACAATTGACTTAAAAGAAGGATGTTTAGTAATAGTAAATGAATTTGCCAACTGGTTTTTCAGCAATTTAAGGCCCTTTCAGTCAGGTGCCTGGAGCTGTGCACAGTGCAAGCTGATCCATCAATATGAAAATACCAAATGTATAGAAAATGGGTAAATGTACTGGGGTCATGGTCCAGAGGCTGAACTGGGGACAGTTAGCCAGGATGCTATTCAGTCAACACTTGGATTACTAATTTAGCTTTGAAAATTCCTTCTCAAGATTCTCCTACAATGGCTTTCTGGGTCAGTTCTTGCCTCTTCTCTTGGTCCAGTAAAAAGTCCTGCACTTGTTGTAAAAGAACTGCCAAGGTCTCACTGACACTTAACTCTTCCTTGCTCCTCAGTCATTTCTGCTCAGAAAAGTGAAAAGGTTACTGCTCTTTAAATATCCCTTCACAAGGGTCTGTGGGAACTGAACTGTCTAAATTGACATATCTGGTTAGGTAAGCCTCTTTCTTTACAAAAAAATAAATACTTCTTACCTCCTCAGGAAGAAATCCCATGTGTGAGCCTGTTTTGGGAAGTGGCTGTTAATGAAAGAATGGTGCAGTGGTGTTACTAAATTCTTTTGTCCTCTCTGTTCAGATTTCATCAACTAACAGCCTCTCTTATAGTACATCTCAACAGTTATGTAACAAAAGCAAAACAAAATTACCATGCCTGCAAAATTATTCTGTTTTTAATCTATTAGAAATGTAGATACATTGAGATGAGGATAAGTTACAGATTTGTTATCTCAGAAATTGAGTTCTTATGACTGGTGCTGGATAGTCTTTTTCCTATGTGTTTTGACTTATATAAGGTAGAGTTGATATTCAAGTGTATGAAAATGTCACTTAACAGTTCAGTAATAAAATGTAGTTGAAGTGGAAAGATCACAAATATCTTAGGGGCATGAAATCGTGAGTTCTACAAAGAAGTTAGGTAGATTGTTTTAATTAGCACATTTAGTCTATGGAAAAACTGGAGTGTAAACTGGAGACCTATATTCTGTTATCTTCTGTTTATCATACATAGCTTCTCCTGAAAAATGGTAGTTGCTGTTTAAGGAATTTTGAAAAGATAGGTAGGGATCTCCTTGGCTGCCAACTCTAGCTCCTTACTGTTTGAAGTGGCCCTTCATATCGATCCACCTTCTGTGCTTGTAAATGCGCTGCAGGTACGTGTAGTGCTGGGAAAGGGATGGGAGCTGCATCCCTTTTTTCTATTCCAAGGCTGTTACAGGTTTTCATTGGTTTAATGTTTAGGTGGGGGGTTTTTTGTTTGTTTTTTGTGGGATATTTTTTTTTTTTGTTGTTGTTGTTGTTTTTTGTTTGTTTGGTTTTTTTTTTGTTTTGTTTTGTTTTGTTTTTTTTAAGTTTTGTTGGTTTTTTGTTTTATTTGCAGCCTGACTTTATTCATGGCCACCTTATATTTGTTTATTTGTTCTTATGCCAGCTGTGGATCCTAGATTGGATAATTTCTCCTTTCTTTCACTATTCAGTTCCCTGGCATGTTTTCTCTTGACTTTCATTTCACCAGACCAGATATGCTTAAGCATTTTCAGTCTCTTTTTGTCAGATAGATTTTCCATTTCTCTGATCATGTTGGCACCTCTTTTCTGCACCTCTTCCAGTTTAAGCTTATCGTTCTTTAACATGAGTGAACAGGGTTCTATGGCAATTTAGGGACAGCAATGATTAGATTTTGCCCATATCAATATTTTCCTTCTCTCCTGAAAAATCTTGTTTGATGCAGCTTAGAGTTGCATTGCCCATATAACACTAGCAGCTCATACTTAAATCCTATGACTTATCCTTTTCCACCTCAGTCATTTTCAACTGATGAAATTCTGGCTTACGAAGAAATGATTTTATTAGTCCTTAGGGGGATGGCCTTGCCATTTGTATGCTAGATTTTTATTTCATTGGTGTTATTCATGTTCTCGCGGTCACCTGGTTCTTTGCATGCAAATATCCCAATGCACCTCGGTATTGATTATCTCCCCAAAAATGAATTACCAGGATAGGTCACTGACACTTCGGCTAAAGTAGTTATAAAAATAACAAGATTTCTCCAAAGACTGGTCATTGAGGAACTCTCTTAATAGCTTCCCTCTAGTGTGAAACTTTCTGACAGTAACCACTTCAATTTCCCCTTTAGTTATTTACTGACCTAATATTTCTGATATTAATCCTAATTTTATGTCAACTGAGTAATGATTTCCCATATGGCATGATATGAAAAATGCTTATCTGAACTTCTGATATGTGAGGTCTCTCACATTTCCAGTGTCTAATAATCCCCAGAACCTTGAAGATAGCTACTGAATTGAGACAGTGTGATCTGCCTACTCATCCTCCCTTGACCTGCATGTCTTTAAATTAAATACACTTGCTCTGAAAACTTTCTTTGAAAAATACACATTTTTTAAAAGCGTTCCAATCATCTGATGCTATAATTGCTTTCTCCTCTCTCCTACTTTACTGCCCTATGCTATTCCACTCTCTTCTATACCTATAGGACAAGATAATGATCCTGCTACCTGAAATATCCTCTTCCTGGTCTTTCAGACTTTGGGCTGGAAATTGTTCTGTCATCCTCAGCTTAATCTTCTTGAGTCTTTCTTCTAGTTTTATAATCACCTGATCATTTATATTTTTTACTCCTGTTACACGTCTTCATCCCTGCGTTCAATATTTTCACCTTAATCCTAAATTCTGTACCATCTTCGCTACATTTTTCATTTTTTTTCCTTTGTATTGTAATCATATAGTGAAAAATACTGTTTATTCTTATGTATGGTTGTATTTATTGCTAATCCCAGCCCGTGTGTGTGCGTATAGTTGTTTACAAAGAGCAAATATTTTTTGTTTATAAAATATCTTTGAATTAAACAGCAGAACCCTCTAGATCTTAATCCTCAATTCCATACACAAAACTTTAAAGTAACTTTTTGCTTACAATACACTCCTTGTACATAGGGTTAGGCAGATACTTGAAGGAGCAACATAATTTATTTGCTCAGGTTTTCATCTAGTCTATTGTGTGCAAATAAAATTAAAGAATAGTTTTCAGACTCCATATTACAATCTATGTTAGAAGAACACATTAACTTCTCTTTTATGTGCTAAATCAACCTAGTGTTCAGATTAAGTATGGTTTTGTGAGACTGAAAGAAGGAAATGGAAAATACCAGTCCAGTGGTAGCTGGGAGACTGTTGCTCAGAAAAGTTAAATGTGTGAGATTAATAAGGATAAAATGAAACACTCTAGAGTGAAAAAACTGACATTGGCCACAGAGAGCAAAAATTAATGCAAAAGGAGAAAAGAGGAAAAGAAAAAAAAAAGCATAAGGAAGGCCATTACTAAGCAGGCACAGACTGCACAGGGCAAGCAAGAGCCAGGAGGGTCATGGGGTTTAGGTCTTTCACTGGGGTAGAACTGAGTTTTCTGCTATGAGAAGGGTGACTGCAATTTCCTACCAAAGCAGTGTGAAAGACAAGGGGAGAAAAGGAAGAGGAAAAAGATTTTGAGCCTTGCAGAGAAAGATGTTCACTGTAGGCAACCACAGCTTCAGTGACACAGTGAAACAGAAGTCTAATATAAAGAAAGACAGGGTATACTAATGTACTATAATATTTATTCACCTGAGAACACACAGTGAATGGTTCTAGACATGTTTGGGTTATGTGAAAAAGGTGAAAGGGAAAAAAGGTGAGAGATCAAAGCTTAATTATTATTTATTTTTTATTTGTTTATCCAACAAAAACATTAGAGTAACTTCTGCTAATTTTGTTGACCTTCTTTTTCTGTACCATATAATTAATAGGGGGATGTTTTTTGCCTTTGGAGGGAATATAGTTTCTTTCAAGCTTATGAATAATTCAGGTACTCCATAATGTGTTGCATTTCTTGCCAGATATTGGGCTGCTGATTTGATTTTAGTTTTCATAATTCAGCACTAAGAAAATTCCAACTCCTTTTGTATGGATTTTGACAGTAGGTACTGTAAACATAGTGTAAAAGTCTTCAGTATATTAATTTATTAATACAGAGCAAAATCCAGAAATTCATACCTTGAGAGATCATAGGATTTCTTTTGAGGTTACCTGCCTTTTTGCCTTTTGTTGTTGTTGTTGTTGTTATTATTATTATTATTATTATTATTATTATTATTATTATTATTATTATCTGCTATTTTGCTGAACAATGTCGTGTAATTACGTTTGCATGGTCAGGAAAGGGATCATGGAGGGTCATTTGGATGACTGAGAGCTGTGCAGGGGTGTGTGTGTGCCTGCATTTGCCAAATTTCTGTTGAATTGCGGCTGCTACAGGAGAGCAGGATGTGTTTTAGAACAGAGGTGGCCAAACTTTCACAAAGCTTCTCTGGCTCCTTGTTGTGTAACTTGGAAGAGTCCTTAGCATATTCAGGACCACATATTGTAAGGAATCCATCGTGGTGCTTCTTAATCCTCACTGAAGTACCAGCTAATTCCTCCCAGAAAAAGTGTAGGAGTTGGGCTGGGCATATAGCTACTGGGCAGTTAACTGGGATGAGATCCTTTGGTGTCTTCTTGAGTGGTAGAAAAATGGTTCAGTAAGTTTTAATTAAATGGAAGTTTTAATTTTAAAATGGAAGCTTAACTCTTGTGCTTGTTGGAGAATCTCATGGGGCTCCCAGCAGTTCCTGCTACAGGGCTGCTCTAACACCTAGTCAAGAAATGTAGATCCACCATTTGTGGTGTTTAGTGTATATAATGACCAAAGATGCCAGTGGCATAGGAGTTCAGTTCAAGACAAGAGGCAGCAGATGAATGTAACAGTGAAAGGGGGTGAAAGTCCCAGGAAACAGTTTTGAAAGAATAAATATAAGGTCAGTTTTGATCATAGCCAGAATTAGACAACTCATTTCTGCAGCTTTTGTGCTGAATAGGGTTTGGCCAGGCTAGTAATACTACTGACTGCTTTCATATGTACTGTTCTTTGCAGACACTATATTTTGAGGCTCTAAATAGAGTCAGGAACCACTGTTCGGGTTTTTTTGAATTTTAGTGGCCTCTGCATCATCAAGACGACTTATGAAATGTAAACTCTGAGTTTTTATTTTTTCCTCAGAAGTTTAATTTGTAATAAAAAATAACTAATGAAGGCTGTGTCACAGAATCTCTTACTAGAAAAACTTACTTTCACCAGAAGAGTATATTCTCTGTGATTTGTTGTTCTCATAATTTTAAGTATTTGTAAAGGATTCCTTTTAAGGGTCAGTTAAGTTATATGGGGGGAAAACATTTCACTAGCAAGTGAGTTCCCAGAGGAACAGTAACAGCAAGAAACCCTGTTACGGTAATAGAAAGGTTTATGGCTATATGGGCCTACATGGGAGTCTTACACAAGCCTCTGCTCTGATAAATCACTGAGATATTAGATTATGCTGAAAGGGATAAAGATGCTCAGCTGACTGTGTTTTCAGCTACATCAGTAGTTAAGTCAGTGCTAAGGAATTATACAGATGTTTCTATGATTTAAAGGACTAGAATAAAAATACACTTTTCTCTAAACAACGTGCTAATTTAATGAGTAATATTGAGAATGGTTGTAAAGAAACAATATGTAACAAAGTAAATTCTCTTCACTCAGCTTTAATACTGTAATTAAAACACAAATGCTACTTATGGAAAAATCTGTTGTTAAAAAAACAATTACAGTAGCTTGTTTTATTCTGTTCTTTCCTTGAAAGACAATAAAGAATGTTACTCAATTTTTCTGTTTTCAAGTAAAATAATATTGAATTTCATACATGATAATTTTGCTCTTTTTCTCCCCCCATCTGTCTATTTCACCTTTAAGTTTTAAAGAGCTATTTTTTCCAGAAATAATTTGGTCATTTTAAATTGCTGTCAGCAATTTGTTAGTCACAGTAAAGCTTACTCTAGTTCCTGTTGTGGATTTGTGAAAGCATCCAGTGTTAACTGCTGCAAACAGCTTTTGTGGCAGCACACTGCTCTCCTCTTCACCCAGCTCGCTGGACATCCATGTCCCCTGCTATTTAAATCAAGGTGGAACATCCTGCCCTGAGATGTTGCATTCTCATTATACTAGGTTTTTTCTGAGCATGGTATTCAAAGAATAAACAAAACCGTGCAAAAATAGTGATGGTTGTTAATATATCTGAAACTGCAGATATATCTTATATTATAAATCCTTATTTTCATGAGTTTAATAATGCATATTGGAATAGCCATATCAGAAGGGTTTCATATTTTCAAATGGATACATTTCTAAGTAAGCTCTACACAAACACAATGTTGTAATTAGATAGCATGTGACTGCTGTGCATTTTTTTCATTTGTTTTTCTACTGCCTCGATAATTATTGTGATGAGATGATCTCCTTATTTACTGACATTCTGTAGGATCACACCAGTAGTTCACCTGAGATGACTGTCTGCAGTCTTACAGGGTCTTACTGCTGAGGTTTTTTGAATGCTAATGTAGGTCATAATTAATCAATAGTGATTGTGCAAAACATAAAACATTTATATGATCTTCATAACTGGCACCTAAATTCTCCACAAGAGACAGCCTGAAATAGTAGCAGAGCTTGTCCCTGCATCTCTCTGTTGTAGACTTGTCCTGTTTGATGTGCTGGCATGCTTGCCCTAAATAGTCTCTGAGGTGAGTTGTTTGGATGTGTCATTTCAAGTGAATATAGCTTTGCATACTCCTGTAGCACATAAAAGAATAGAATACCAGAAGAAATTCTAAGTAGCATTCAGCAAAATATGAAATATTATTCTTTTCTGCTAGTCTTACCAAAACAGCACTTTAATCAGTCAATTAATATTATTTCTTGAAATACCATTTTTAGGAGTTAATAAAGAGAAAGTCTGTGTGCAAAGACTGGTGGTTTGCTTCCTGTGTGAAACACAGTCTTGAGCTTCTACTAATGTTAAGAACAAGCACATTCTTTTCTCATCTGTTTATGTTTTGTCTTTATAACTTCATTAGGATGGGAGTTTATAGCTTACATTCTTTGTTCTAACATTTTTACTCCTATGTTTCTTCTTGATAGCCATTACAGTAGATTTTCCAACAGAAATAGGACTTAAAAGTGGCAATTTACTTAAAATAACTGGGTACTGAGTCCTGATTCTCTAGTGCCAAAGTCAGTATATGTTTAAACTCTTTGGTTTATTGCTGTAATGTTTTTCTTTCTTTTGACTGCATATTTGCACAGTACCTAGCACACTAGGACTCTGATCTTAATTAAATCTCAGGACTGAGCCGAAAAAAGAGTGAGTATTTATTATCTGGGAAAAATATGAAAGGGAAGGATCTGGGATCCAACACATGTGTAAATGAAGTAAACAATTCCCTCTTCACTCTAGTCCACCCAAAAATCAACCCACCAACAACTAGAGGAACAGTTAAAAAAAATAATTTAGGTCCGTAATTCTTCAGATACATATGGGAGACTGAGTGGTTATCAAATTCATTAGTGTTTTTTTAAATCAACACTGACACAATACTGTGTCTACAAAAAGGGATCTATTAATTTGTAACTGTCCCTTAGGAGTGCATAAAAAAATGAAACCACATGAAAGTGAGGGAAAGCTTTGGTATACCATAAACATATTCATTATATTGTATAAAGGTAGTAATCTAAAACTGTATGGATGCCAGGAGGAACAACTCCACAATTGCAAAACCTGGAGGTGAAGCTGATTCCGTTACCTAAGTTTTTTTTTCCAAAAAGTAGAGCTAATAAATTTTTCATACCCTAGTTGATATTTTGCTTTATTGCTTTGAGTGATAAATTTTGATGTTTACCTTTAGGAAAAAGAGATTTCTGACTGACATTATTAAGGATATTGTTAAGAAGTACTGGAGGTTATTGGAGGTGACCAAAGTTAAACATGGTAGGTTTTACTGAAATTACTAACTATAATAGATGCCTTACTCCCATGGAAGTTGCTGGAAATAAGGTGTTTCTCATTTAGATGCTTTTATAATCTCCATTAGGTGCTTTTGTGCATCTTTAGACATGTAAATACCACATCTGCTGGTCTAAGCAAAGAAGTGTATGCACTGGCAACATTTACAATGACAGAAGTCAGGTATGCTTTGCCTCAAATCAGTGGGCTTTGTTTGTCTGAGCCTCCATCTGAAGATACTTTAGATGTAATCAGTTTGGTTGCCAGCTGACAAAAAAAATTCAAGTGAGACATACTTCAGGAGGACAAATAAATGTATTTTGAAGATGAGGAGGCAAAAACTAAAATTACTTCCATATGACACAGACCTATACATGTGTGACGTATCTGGGTTAGTTTCATATATAACAATACTTGATGCTAAATACTTGGCCAAAAAATAGAAAATTAGAATGACACAATACAGAGCTCTTCTGTTTGACATCAGTTCCATAATACAATAGAACTTAATCATTTGTAAGCTTGTCTGGTTTTCAGTAAAAGACTGAGAGTTTGATCTGTCCTGATACATCAAACAATACACTGCAGGTGGTTTAAAAACAAAACAGTTAATCAAACAAAATTTTACTTAAACTACCTTATGCAGTCTATGCACACTGTCAGTTGTGCCTTTTTGAGCAATTATTTATAGGTTATTTAAGTAGCCTGGACAGCATGTGGAGCTTCTCAGAATAATACTGGATTATGAATTACTTCTTCAGTTTGTTTCAGTTCAATATGGACTGACAACATGAAAATGAGTCAAGAAAACCACTGTTTTCGTGAATGCAATGCAATATAACATTTATACTGGAGAATAAATTTTGCCTCAAGTAATGTTTTTTTCCATGTTAAAATATTCCTGAAGGAAACTATGAAACTGTGTGAGAAACAGAATTACTTATTTAATCTTACTTAATCATATTTCTACTTCCTTTTACATATGCACTGTCACAAACTTTAGAAGTTGCATTTCTATCAGTAAGGGTCACTTCTAAGTTCTTACCTGCATGATTCTTATTCCAGCACAAAACACCAACTTGGAAACACCAACAGATAGTAGGATGGAGAAGTTCCTTAGTAGACTGAACGCTAGTTGAACTTTTTAGGGAAATCAAAGAAATATATGGAGTACAAGGAAGCTGAGAGATGTCAAATGTATCAGGAATGTCAAGAACTGAACAAGCTTTGACAGACTGTAAATTAAGGGACAGGAATTAGAGAAATTAGGCAAAAAAAGAGGGGGAAATGGGGATAATGCAGTTATGAACATGAGGTATTTATAAAGTTTATTATATACTACCTGGAGCAAAGACAGTTGAGTAATTTTTCTTGGGCTGCACTTTGGAAAGTGGAATGACAAGGAGATGGGAATGAGGCTGGTGGCATCAGAGGTGACATCTGGTTTGAGAACTATGATCTCAGTATTTGCATTTAGAGTGCATGAGAAGTGCTTTTGGGTGTGCTGATTGTTTGTTCATCGGTGTGCCTGGAAACCAGTGTGGAAAGAGTAAGAGAAAGAAAATGAGGGAAGATGACTGTACAATTAGATGTCATTCTGGCTAACTTGAAACTTGAACTGTGACTGAGTATCTGTATTGAGTCAAGGTCAGATGGAACTAACCTTCTTCATCACAGCTCGTATGCTGCTGATTTAGGTTAGTGACTGAAACGGTGGTAACACACCAGGGTTACCTGCACAACAAAAAGACCTTTTCTAACTTTGCCCATAGCAAGTAGGCGGGGGGTGGGTGTGCAAGAGCTGGGGAGGGAGCACAGCCAGGAGAAGTGACCCAAATCGACCAAAAAGGTGTTCTGTGCCTTAGAAAATCATGCTAAATGATAAAAACTGCAGACTGGTCTCTCCAAAGTAGTTGTTGCTTGGAGGCTGTTTGAGCACTGGGATGCTGGTGGGAGGGCCTTTGCTTCACTTGTATATTTTTGCCCTGTTTTTTCCTTTCCTTTTTAGGTTGCCTTTATCTCAACCCATGAACTTTTTCTTGCTTCTGTGATTCAAACTCTCCCCTCCATGCTTGGAGGTAGTAGTGTGAATGGGTGGCTGGTGGGCATTTATTTTTTTGCCAGGATCAACCCACCACAGTATCTGAAATTTCAGTGTCCTCCTAAATCCTACTGTTCAGAGATAGTCCGAAAGCTGCCTACTAGAAATGAAGCAGTAGTGTCAGTTTATCCATAGTTAAAAATAAAAATCGATTGAAAAATTGAAAACAAAAGGAAAATGTAATATTTCTACAAATGTTTTACAGGAACTGATTATTTCAATGGCTGTTTGGGGGTTTTGGACATTTATATGGCACTGTGTTATTACTTTTCTAGTAAGTAAAATTATTTGTGTCACCTAATGTTCTGTTGGAGGTTCTCAGTAAGCAATTGATTTTATGAAACATTACACCTTCACACCTTTTTAAGCCTGATCATCTAATATTGGCAGAACCTCAGGATATCCATAGAAAACTATGTAGACTTTTCATCTGCCTATGACAATGTTTTTGGTTTTTTCAGTAGTATTTTTGAAGTAATGGCTTAAAGACTAATTGAGCCATTGGTCATGACATTTTGCTCATCACCTGGGAACTATCTCAATGAGTACAGACTTTTGATACTCAAATAATCAACCAACACTAAAGTTGTATCTGTTTATTTACTTTCTGAGTCTTGAGAGAAATCTTAGTATTTGTCACACTTCATGTTCTTTAGAATGTCTTGTTAAGGTCCAAACTAAAAGACTATAAAACTGTGACTCACCTACACCTTTGCAGAGGCACTACAGTCTAGTTTCTACTCCTGCTAAGTGACAGGCACTTCCTTATAGTTCAGAAAGTAGTACCTCAAAGACAAATAAAAATTATTTAAAATGCTATTTTTACTACAGCCTGGTTGTTCTGGAATGATGGATTGGTTATTAATTCATTTATGTTTATAAATCTATATGCATATATATGTGTGAAAGTTAACAACAGAAGATGCAAATTGAAAAATATGTGGGTCTCGCACTGTTTCCTCTACCAAGGCAGAATTAACTGTGCTATGCATGTCTGAACTAATTATGAAATCTCATGTGTGTTGTAATCTATATAATTCTTGATGAAAACCTGGTTTTACTGTTTTGAGTTGGATGCAATGTTCCCATGTTTCCTGTTTCCAAATAAGTGCAACTCTGAAAACTTGCTAAGTTGCATTGCCCAGCTGGGCAGTAGGGACTCCAAGCTTAAAATACAAAGAGTTCCCACTCTTAAATGACACTTTGTTGTAATTTACCAGAAATTGACTGCTTTACGTGTGCACCTGTTGATGGTTTGGATATAGATTCTAACAAAGAATCTTCCTGGAAAGTGGGTGATAAAGACGTGATGATGAACTTGTCCTTCGTTCTAAATGCAAACACCAGTTTTCAAGGGAGCTAATTAAAATCTTTATCTGATCCCTAGTTGCAAGAGAGCTCTGCCTGGTTTGTGTGATAAGTTCATGCTGTTAAAGATTTCTAAATTGATTGGGGCTTTTTCCCCTGATTTTATGAGTATAGTATTTTTTTTTTAATGTTCCTAAGTCTTTGCCAGAGGAAATGACAATCTTCCCTTTAAACACTGCAGTTGGGAAACAATGTTTGGCAGGTGGATTTTGATTTTTTTTTTCCTTTGTGTGTGTGAGAAAAATGGCAACTCGGCTCATCAAAGCCGTTGGTGGAGAAAAATACTTCTTTCCAACCTAATTGGCTAATGAACTATTGTTTTGAGAAGAATTGAACCTGAGATAATGCACAGGATTTTGATAAACTGTGAGCTTCAGTTACCAGAGCTTTATGAATCTTGTTTTGTCATCTTGAAAAGAACATGCTGAGTTTTCTAGATACTGAGGGCCTTACTGTACATCAGCTTGGTGCTGGCAAAGAACATTAAACTCTTAATCTGTCATTACAAGTTGTTTAGTTGGTCACTTTAGTTGACTTTAATAATTGCTGGTTGAGCAAGTCCACAGATCTGGAAGACAGAACATGAAAAATTTGCCTTTCCTCTGTCAACTTGTTGACAGTATGTCTTTAAGTTACTTTCACTTGTGGCATGAAAAATCCCAATTGTTCCGTCTGCAGAGAGTTCTGCATGAGATACTTTGTTTGATATCTTTCATAAATCAAAGGTTACACTCATACTTTAAGCTGGAAATTGTTTTTTAGTGGCAAGTAAATGAATTGATCAGTGTAGAATTAGAGCTCATGAAATTAGTGTGCTACAAGAGGTCAGAATGAGAGTTTTGAAGGTAGGAGTTGGCACAGTATAAGGAAATGAAATTTTTTTGAGCTACGCTCTGTAGTGAACTATTGCTATTTACATTTAATTGCATGCTTCAGCATTCAGAATTCATATGGAAGAAAAATGTTTACAGCAAAGCAAGATGTCTGTCGCAGTCTGCTTTTGCTATAGTAAAAAATTAATATTAATGATCAATGGAGCAAAAGCAGAAACAATGTTACTAAGTAACATCTGTACCTAAGTGAAGTGGAAGCAGGAGTGTGATATTTGCACAGAATTTCAAATGGGAACTGATAAAGTAGGGTGCTAGTTGAAATAATCTTTTTGTCTTCTTGTCACTTAAGTGCAGACCAAAGTGGGTATTTGCTCATGTGTGCTGGTTTTGATTAGGAAGTAGAGAAATGGACCAGGATTTCTTTCACTGATATTGTATCATTTTAATAGATAAACAAGAATTTCAATGCAAATTCTTCTGGAAGAAAATATCCCCTAAAGGGAGGTAAAAAAAAAAATACCCTGAGATAAGAGAGACCAGAAAGTGCATATAAGCTTAAATGCTGACATGTGAGGCGGGTGCGATTTTTTTAATGGTGACAACTCAAAGATGTTGGGCACATGTCACCAAGGTATATTTTTTTTATGAATGTCTAGCTGTGTGCTACCATGTGGATACCTAAAACAACACACGGGGAAAGAAAAAATTTGCGAGTTGCAATTACCAGATCAGACAATTCTATGTCTCTGTGTTCACATGGCTCTGTACTGTAGTCACTTTGTGTTCTGCTCTTGCTTTACCAGGTAAAATGAAGCATAGTTCCTTCTAGGTTTTAGACTGTCCTGTTGGATTCTGTGTTTACACTTGCCTGTCTTACACTTGTCTATGCCATGAAAGGAAAGAAAATTGATGTAACATTTATTATTGTTATTAATTTTCCCCCTTCACCATTCTGGATAACAGGAACCACTACTAATGAAATTAGGATCATGGACATACCCAGTTTAAGCCACACAAATTTGTTCAGTACAAGTGGTCTCACTCACAGTATTAGGGACCAGTGGGTGATGCTGATGTGTCATGCAGTGTTTTTGACTAATTCCTGGAATATGAAGGCATCCATTTACTTGCCTTTGCTTAGGCAGAAGTATAAACAAATTCAGAGCATGTAATTGAAATGGAAGAATGGTTCCAAAAATTCAGACCAGGGATTCTCTTAGCTTTGAATCTATGTATTAAGCATCTTATTGCCAAAAAGCCATAGCAGATTTCCAGAGAGGAGAAGAATAGAGTAAGAATACATAACACATCTCTAGAAAATTCCCAGCCTCCAACTGTTTTCAGCTCAAGGGGTTTCCTAAACCTGGTATGATATTGCCAGCTCTCAGTGAATCTGTTTTCTAAATTCATGTTAAGTTTCCCTATACAGGTTTTTAAAATTTTGTAATATGTTTCTGGCAGTTTCATAGATCTTTCACCTGTTAGGCAGAGAACCACTTTCTTCTGTTTGTTTTGCACTTTGCTCCAGCTTCCTTTTAAGTTGCTCGTTTTCCTATATACCATGTTATGCCAAATTTAAAATGATACAAAGGTGGGGTTTGAGTCCTCTGTCCTGAGAAAAATTATTGCAGAAGATCACAGAAACCCAGTGTTGCGACTGAACTTAATTTACAGCTTTACAGAAGGAAAGCATAATTTTTAAAGTATCAAGAGGATAGAAATTGTCCATTGGTAGTTTTCATCACAAAACTCTATTGCATACCTGGTCTGTAGGGACAATGAGATCCATTAGCCTTTGTTTTTAATTGTGTGGTAGGTCGGTGCTCATACTTAACACAAGTTACCCTAGAAAGCTACAAGGATAGTGATATAAGCTGGATTTTGCAGATAGTTTAAGTAACAGCCAATGTTTAGAAGATGAGAGAGTCCTGATAGAAGTAATACAGGCTGGAATTATGTCTGTATTCACTTCTTAAGTAATTTATCATGTAACAAAGACTTCATAATGTTGCTTGGGTAGAAGCTTAAAATTTGTTCTTTGGTGTAATTAACAATCATTTGCAGTAAAATAAAGAGATTGTCCAGAGCTCTGTATATGTTGCCTGATAAATTTAGGTCAAGGCTGACTGAAAGATCTTGTTGGTCTAGATTGTTAAAGACTTCTGTGGTTGTTTCAGAGTGGGGATAACTTCAGTATGCTTCAGAATAAAAGGCATGGTTTTTCTTTAGTACAGGAGATAAAAAATATCATCAGAAGTCCCTAAAAAAAAAAAAAAAGAGGAAAGAAAGAAATGTTACTACTGTCTTCCAAAACTAAAAGAAGTTTGCAGTTCTGTGAGTTTTGGTCCTTTTTTATTTTCTTGCCTGAATAATGATGCTCCATGGAATTATTCAGTCTCTTCCTATGTTTCTAAATATTCTGAACTTTGAAAAAAGAGAGACTAGAGCACACAGTGGAGAGATACATTTTTAAAACTTACTGAAGGTATTAAAGAATGTGTGAATTTTGTATCTCAACAGTCTGTGTTGGTAATAAAAGTATTTTGCACTACTAAATTGTGTTATGAGCACTGAATATTAGGAGCATGTAATAGTCAAATATGTGATAGATGTGCTACAGCTGTGGCATCATCAGCAGCAGTGGAACAGACTACTATACTTATTGACAGGAGCAGAAAAATCAATTAAATAGTTTTCTTCTGAACATTGGTTAAAATTACTTTGTTGACAAGATACCTTTATATTGCAATCTCATAATCTCAAACATTATATTGTAATGTTGTGCTTCCTTTCAAAACATCACCAAGTTTTCTAGTGAAAAAGAAATCTCAGTCAGGAAATTCACATCCGAAGGCATTTTATCCCAATCAATTGTGGTAGAGATGGCAGCAGGATGACATTGTAAATTTGCTCAGTTTTATACTTTTTCTCTCTGAATCTGTTTGTTCTTGATAACATAACTGCAGGCAAGCCCTTAAGTTTGCAGATGTAAATAGCCAGTGTCAGAATGTGTTTCCTGCAGAGCAGAGCTCTTCACCTGAATACCTCTCAAGGTGAGATTGTCTGCTAACCCTCATTGTAGCTTGTTACAGAAATCAACAGTTAATCTTTTCTGTGGGCAGGTTTGTTTTTTTCCCAAAAACAATGAAAGCAAACTGAATCTATCTTCATCTTCCAGTATTTCTGGTAGCATCCTTTGTAAGTTGGTCATTGACCTTTCTTGATAAGAAAGCCTTTTTCCATCATCTTTTAATACCTGCTGCCTTCTTTCTCTCTCTCTTGCTGCATTTCCCCCCAGATGTTCATACTACTGAGGAGTTGTCTGAGATACAGGCTTTTGATGGACAAGAACTAATCCATTAAAAATATACCACTAACTTAAGTATCTTTTTATGCAAATAAAAAAGCAGGATACGTCAAAACAAAACAACTCCTACCCCCAAACTCCATTTTCTTTGCGTTTTGAATCTCCATAGATGACACATCAAGGTTTTCCACAGACACTATTACTATTCTGGCAAGCTCTCACTTGTCATCTGTAGACCACCAAAGTGCTGACAGATGCACTGTTATACAGAAATGCAAAAATTATATTTGTGTTTCTGTATGTATCCTGCAAAACCACAAAACATTCAGATCGCTCCTTGCTACTCTGTTCCAGCTCGCTCAAGCCATCTGCTTGGTTTTCCTGCTGCATTTGGTCTCATTAGTCATGTTCACATGTACTTCAGGCTGCTTAATTTCATTATGCAAAGTATTATGCACTGTTCATCCAATAAGTGAGAGAGGTTCATTCTGCTCCCTAAGAGACTTGTAAAAAGTAGTTTTAAATCTCTAAGAAAACCTAAAAATTCTTGTTGAAACATGGTTCATGCTTCAATGTAACCTATATTAAAATGTACTAAAACTTACTTTATAGATTTATCTATCTTTTCCTGACTCACAAATCTTAGCTCCTGTCTCCTTATAAATGTTTGCATCTAACTAGGATTTTTCAACACAGTTAAGATCTCAGCACAAAACTACATGTCACGTTTGAAAGTTTCTCTTTTGACAGATTTAAGTTTTCTGCCTGGCAGTGAGGTTGCTAATTCTGACAGAATGTTTGTGGTCATGCCTGTGAATATTCACTGGAATTAGCAGAATCATAAGCCTTTTGAAAAGGAAGAGAATTTGCAGAGGGAGGAGGGATCTGTTAATGAAACAAAGATGAAAAATCTCGATTTTTAGTCATTGCTAAGTGTGCTCTGGCTTCTTAAAACTCCAGAGGCTGATTGTCATAAACTCTAGCATCCCTGTTACTCAAAAGACTTCTTGTTGCAAGATGAAAAAGATCTAAAAAAAGTTTCCCATGATGGCTTTTGGCACTCCCTCTGTGTGTTATCCCAGACAGAACTCTGCCAGGACTCCAGTGGACAGAAGAGTACCAGAAAAATGGTCAGCCTTGAGCTGAGGAGGGAATGGTTGAGGCTTGATGGGCAGAGGCAGTGGATTAATAGTCAACCTGGATAATGAGAAAGGGCATAAAAATTGGACATGGAATGGGAAACTGGGACTGACTAGACAAAAAGAGTCAGAATTGGCAGGGAGCTCTAGAGAAGAGATTTAATAGAGAATTGGATATCTGGACAGCAGATGTAGAGCTGCCAACATAGCTGCCAGTAGTCTCAGCCAGTAATCCTAGCTGGAGAGAACTGGGGATGGTTGAGAAATGAGCCAGGAAGTCAGGAAAATGGAATTGTTGTTTTGGATATATGGGAAAGCAAAATATATGCTATGTGCTCTGGGAAAAAAAAAAAAATGGAGGCCGAGAGGAAATAAGGATCCATTATTTGGTGTATAAAATTAGTGGATTTTTTTGTCTTAAAAAATTTTATCATGAAAATCATTATTTTGTTTTAAGAGTCTGCTCTGTAAGGTATATGAATTCTAGAGCATTCACAGAATAGGAGGAGTAAACCCCTTAAATTCCTTAAAAAAACAGCCTAGGCACTGAAAAAGCATAGCTCCCCACAAAAAAATTGTGACTCAGAGACTGTCATAAAGCCTCAGTAATAGACTATAAAACTTCGAATACTTCACATTGCAGTGATGTTCTTTTATTAATGTTGTGGTTTGCATCTAATGAGTTTAATTTCACTTTGTTATTTTGATAAATAAAGATATTCTATCCAGACAGCCACAAGCTACAAAATAATTGTCGACTGTGAAAGTCAGAACATTTTTAACCAGCTTTTCCTGATAGTTATTTCATTAAAACCCTAGGTCCTGTAGTAATTTAAAGGCTTTAGTCTTTCTTTCCTTTTCTGATGCAAAAGACATATTATGTGGAGCTGTAAATTCTTGTATCCCCAAACTTTGGTGACTCTAAATGCAATGCAATGCACCTTGCTGATATGGACTTTATTCCCTAAAAATTAGAAGCCAAATAATAGGTATATACATTTACAGAAAATTCCATCATCTTTACAGTATTGATTTCTTTGTACTTAACTAGTGAAAAATGGAAGCTTTCAAAGTATTTAAAATAATTTTAATGAATTTTTGATTTAATTCAATGCTTTTGTTGTTTTAAAAAATCTTTATTTGCAATTTTACAGTTTTAAATATTGTCAAGTTCAACAAAATTAAATACTGATAGTACTTCCTCCTAAAGATAATAATCAAAATTGCTACATATAAGATATGGAGACTGAGGACAGGCTTTATGGGGTGTGATTCAGGTACTGGGCAAGGATTCAAGGCATTTAAGACTGAGAAGGATCCCTGAAACATACTGGTGTTACTTGCAGCATGTTGTTTAATATTTGTATACCTTAGCTTTCATCTGTAGAACAAATATATTGATGTAGCTTTACTCCTGTCCTTTACTGTCTAAGAGATTTGATTTATAAAAATCTTAAAAATGTCTAATGGTCTTGTTCAAACAACTTACAACACAGTGAGCATTAGTCTTAACTAGAGCTTCTATCTGTAGCTGTGGGGAAAAAGTCATGTGAATTCCTTTAATTTACCAGAATAGGAGACTCTATAGAGGGCAAGTAGAAGAGCAGAGAAGGAAAAGAAAATCTAGTGTAATCTGAATAGTTCAAGGAAATAGTTTTGCATCTGATATTGAATTGACTGATGTCACTTTTCCCCCTAAATCCAAACTGTTCTGAAATTGCCTGTTTGTGTATAGAAGTTAAAAAGCATTCAAGTATAAATCCATGTCTTTCCAATATCGTGAATTCACTTAGCATGCTAAGTTAAGGAATCTTGTGGGTTACAGCAGTAGAAAAGCATGAAATCATTACAATTTACTTTACTTGGCTCGCTGATGAAATCTACAGGACCATATAGAGCACACTAAGAAAACAGTCCAGATCAGTCCATGATGAAGAAATCTTGTCCACATATTTTTCTTCTGTGTCTCTTAACAGTTTGATTAAATCTCATGATAACCAGCTACAGGCAATCAGCTGAAAGGCAGTGAACAAACCAAGGAGTTTTACATTTAAAGGAGTTTTTCAGCAGCAGTTGTTCATGGGCAAAGTTGGAAAATACAGCACTGTGAGTACTGGCAAGTGTTTACATGGAATGTCTTTCTTTTAAAGGGAGAAAAGGAATATTTTGCTGAACCGTGAAGAAGAAGAACCTTCATTCAAGATTACCCTGTGAGCACTGCATTGATGCCAATCATATAAGGTATTTTAAACAAACAAGATTCTGTTACCTTCTATAATCTATTAAATGCTTTAATCCATGGCAGTTTCCAAGAATTAAAATGGAAATAGCAAAGAAATTAAAGAAATCACTTTTTCTGATGCAAAGTCTATTAGATTAATGAACATGTAATTTTGTGGTAATACATGATCTTTCATTCTGAGATTCAAGATTAAAAAATCCAGCTGATTTGCATTTCTTGTTCAGATAGTAGTTGTATTCTTTGGCTTCTCTCACCATCAATTTGTGTTTTATCAAATCCCAAGCTGTCATGGTTCATTATCCATAGATGATCTTGAGCAGCCTTGCATCACAAAAAAATATGCTGTGGCATCTGCCATTGTGCACCACTAAACAGATCACTTCTGAGTAAGATTTGTCTTTGATTAGTACATTCAGTAGTGTGTGTCCTTATATTTGTGCCTGTATCTTACGCAGTGTAGCTACGTATATTAAGGTACTGTGATTTTTCAGATTGCAGATAGAATGTCTGCTGTGGCTTTTTAGCTGATGAGTTCTGTTTGAGTTAATGCTTGTACACCTCTGTTTCCACCAGGAAGTCCCATTGCTTCTGTAGTCATTTCATAAAATTCAGTACCAGTGGTGTAGACAGCACAGTGAAATTAGGAGATATGATTATAGTATCAGGCTTGCATTCTGGAGCCTCATCTGATTACAGGAGCCAAAAATGAAGTTCATGTCACAATTGTATTAACAGTGTAATAACATTGAGATATAAATATATTTAATAAGGAAGTCTTTATTTCCTGCAAAATACTTGGTGAAGAGACTCCTCATTTTTGAAAGACAGGAGTTAGACTCAATGATCCTGATGGGTCCCTTCCAATTCAGCATATTCTATGGTTTTATCAAAAATACTGGATCTTCTAATTCCCCTGAATCTGCTCCTGTTCCACCAAAACTTGCAAATAAATTTTGATTGAAGTAGCAGTGTGTTCATCAGAGTGATAAAATTAATTTTGGTCTCTGTTCACTATCATGCATATCTTAGTTACAGGCAGTTTCTTCTGAAAATATGAAATACTGTCTTACGAATGTGTCTGGGAATAAGTCACCAGTGTTGTAACTCAAACTAATTTAAATGAAAGCAAATGTTTTGGGATTTGATAGTTGAATTTCCATTTGAACAATAGCTTCAAGTACTTGAATGCACATTTGACTGTCTCGTGCCCTGAGGAGTATTGCTACTAAAGAGATTATCCACATAGACCCATGAGCTACAATAATGTTCTCAGGAATGTGAAATAGAATAAAGTTGTCTGTAAGGTAAATATGAAGTGGAAAAGCAAAAATGGAATGTAAATTAATCTAGGAGAAATTTTTTAAAAGTCTGTACTGGTAACCTAAGGTTGCAATGAAACCTGAGGGTCTCATGCATAAATCTGAACTAGAAACACTTCTTAATTTGTCACCTGAGTCACAGAATTTGTTGCATAGGTCCCCTAGTTTGCTGATGTCTATATACGATACTACAAATTGGGTTAGCAGGGTTACTGTAATAAGCAGTCAGTAGGAAATGACTTCTGAGACTTTTTGAGTATTAGGAAGTGTTTAGTGAAATACAAAAAAAAAAAAAAGGAAGTTTTTAAGTGTTACAAGGAGTCTTCCTACTTAAAAACATGATTATACTGGCAAAAAAAAATTATTCCTCTAAGTGTTTTAGATGCAATTTCTCTTTAATACTAATTTTCATTTAGAAGTCTTTATGGTGTGTTGATTTTGGTGATATTTTTCACTTTGGAGATATTTTTTCCTTGATAGTGACAGGGATGAAAGCAGTTCTCTCACATGAACTATTACTTCCAGTGTAGTTGCTGTGAACATTCTAAAAAGGCAGAATGGTGCTCAGGTCAGCTAAGGGAATCTGCACAGAGCACAGAAAAAGACTCTGAATAGTACAGATCCAGAATCAGGAGGCCCCAGACCAATCAGTCTCAATGGTCTGACCCATTTAAATTCAAGATACCATGCTAACTGATAGCAAAGCTCTAATGAGTTCTTTCTTTTTTCCTGCCCTAGAAGTGTTTAGTTTCTAGCCCATTTGTGAAAAACAAGGAGCCCTGGAATCCTGAGAGTGTTCAAGAAATAAGGACTAAGGTATTGCTGCAATGAACATCAAAATTATAGGCAAACAAAGGTTGATAGACTATAAACCTGCTTCTAAAACCAGAAGTATTTAAAAATTTTCCTATTACTATGGTTTATACCTCCTTTTTTTCTGAACTAACTCTTCACTTAATTTCTCTTTTAAGACCAAACTTTCCACTGATAAATTAAAGTCCCTAGGCTGTACATGGATACATCTTGCCTTCTTAAATCATTCCCATTCTAAAGGTAAACCATTAAGCAGCAGTGAAAATGGAATGTTACATAGATCTGTGGTGCATGCATCCATTAAAAATAGGCAGAACAATAAATGCAAAAAATTACTTTAATCAACGTGTTGAAATTTATTAAGCTCTTTATAACCTCCTTAGCTGAAAGTAAATTTAACTATTTTATACTGGCAACATAGGCTGCAATGAGATTTGTGGGTTTGGACGATTCAGATTGAATCATGTACACTGAAGACTTCCTTGGGGAAAATAGAATTTCACAAAGTAATATAGTCAAGTTCAGATCTTACTCTTCCTGAAAAAAAATGGAATAAAACTGCTGGTGCAAAAACAGGCCTATTGCTTCCCACAGTGCTGGACTTACTGTGTTACAGTCTAAACCAGCAGCAATTATACATAAGCTGTTAAACAACATGAGAACAATCAAACAGTTGGCTCACTGAGCCAGAGGTGGTACTTGGAACCCTTCCTGTTTATCCCAGTCAATCTCAGCATCAGTAATGGTCAGAAACCAGACACTCATTCTCCTGCATATGTTTATGTGGCAAGGGGAACATGCCTTTTCTCTCCTTTTTGGCAGGCAAAAAAGAAACTAAAACTACGTGGGAAAATAATCGTTTTATGGGGAAAGTATGCACCACCAAGTGCACACCATATCCGAGAAGAGAACTATGGTTTTTAACTGGCTAGATAAAAGCCCCATCAGGTTACTATAGGACAAAGCCAAGATGCTGGGAAAATTCAGAGTGGTTTTGAGTTGACAGGGCAGTGAGAGTTCTAACAGTGGGGTTCCAAAGGTCTCCATCCTGGGCCCAGTTTTCTTCAATATCTTCATTACTGACTTGGACACAAAGGAATACTAAATAAGTTTGCTGACAACACTAAGTTGGGAGGAGCTGTCAACTCCTGTGGGAGCAGAGAGACCCTAGAGAAACCTTGACCATGCACCAACTGAAGGAAGTTTATCAACAGCAAGTGCTGGATTCTGTTCCTGGGATGGGGCAACCCTGGATGTACAGACAGACTGGGGGATGAGATGCTGGAGAGCAGTGCCATGGAAAGGGACCTGGGGGTCCTGGTCCATGGCAAATTGAACATGAGCCAGCAGTGCCCTGACAACCAGGAGGGACAACCCTGTCCTGGGGTGCATCAGGCACAGCATCACAGCCGGGCAAGGGAGGGGATTGTCCTCTGTGCTCTGCTCTGGGGCAGCCTCACCTTGAATGCTGGGGGCAGGTTTGGATGCCACAATATAGGAAAGACATTATAAAAAAGCTCTTAGAGAGTATCCAGAGGAGACCAGCAAGGATGGTAAAGGGTCCAGAGGAGAAGCTGTATGAGGAGCAGCTGAGGTCACTTGGTTTGTTCAGCCTGGAGTAGAGGAGACTGAG